>NC_067205.1:20668847-20791308 GCF_026262505.1 Trichomonas vaginalis G3
CATTGACTTTAACATCGAAGCTTTAGATGAACCAAACAGAGACTACTTACACAAACATTTCGGTAAGGTTTTCATGAGACTCTTAGAGAAAATTAAAATAAACTCCCAACAGAGATGGATGGTATGTTATAAACTTGGTGGAAAGTATGAATGTTCTACGTTAAACCTCAATAATATTGGAACATTACTACATCAGCTCTTGAAGGAGAACTTTATATCAGAGATAGAAGCAAATGCTGCAGGTATTGTTGAAATGCACTATGACTTCTTCTTGACAAACATAAAGAATCTTACCGAAATAAAGATGTATGATTTAACAGAATATGAAGGCTTAACGATGTCAGATGTAAAGAAAGGCAAACCAAAAAAGAGACCATATAGAGATGAAAGCACACTGACAAATGACCAGAAAGCCATTTTGGAAGCTCTTAAGCAAACAGGAAACCCAGCACTTATAGAAAGCTTTTGGAAAGATAATGGTGAAAAGAAGTTTTATAAGAAGAGAAGCGGTCAGTTCTGGAAGTATCTTTGCACATTACCTATAAATCTTGAACGCTACCAAATCTTCAATGAACTGAACAAAAGAACTGCAACACTTATGACAGAAGATAACTTTCGTTTATGCTTGCATTCAGGCTGGAGTAAATGAAGAAACTATTGACCACATGAGAGAAGTCATTCGTGTTAGAGACTTTCCTCAAAGTAAAGTACAAGAAATTTCTGACGCAACAGGTATAGCATTTAATGTTACCATTGGTTACTTCAATGACTCAAGACATAATGAAATAAAGAGATACATACCAAAAGAATGTGAAACTGTTCGAACTATTGACTTACTTCTTGTTGAAGACCACTACATGCTAAATGAAAGACTTCCAATGACAACATATTTCATTCGAAACTATATAGAAATCTTGAAGGAGTGTGGTGGAATGAACATTGAAAAACAGATGAAAATATATACAAAGAGAGAAGATAAATATGTAGTTCGCATGGATAGAACTACACCGCTATGGGATGTTATGAAAACATTGTGGGAGTGCAAATATTTTGAACCTATTTCTTATGGAGAACTTTTCACATATACGACTGACTTATATAAACAGAACCTTGCACCATTTAAAGATTTGACATATGCTCCAAAGTATTGTGTACAACTGAAGAAGAAAGCAGAGTCAAAAGAAGTAAATAAAGCTAAATGTAAGTTCATACCTGAGCACGTTTTCTTTGCTGACTTTGAGTGTAGTACGGATGGCTTTCATAAAGCTTTTAACATCTGTTATGACAGTGAAGATGGTTCAGTTAGTGAAAGTATTTGGGGTCAAAACTGTGCAACAGAATTTTTGGAAAGACTTCCTGACAAGAGTTTAATATATTTCCAACCTCAGTTATGACATAAACTTCATCTTAAGACACATGACAGAAGTGAAAGGAACTCCCATCATTAAAGGTTCACGAACAATGCAAATAACTGGTTTATATAAAGGAAGGGCAATTATTATAAAAGACTCTTACAGTGTTATAAATAAGAAGCTTAAACTATTTCCTGCTATGTTTAACTTACAAACAGGACCGAAAGAAGTATTTCCATATAACTACTACAGCAGTGTTTTGTTAGCAAATGACAACAGAACTGGTGTCATTTCTGAAGCATGTAAGTTTATCCATGATGCAGATACATTTATGAAGAACATAGATTCCATCAAAGGTTGCAGAATAGATGAAAACCACTTCGACTTAGAAAAATATAGCACGTTTTACTGCAAACAAGATGTAAGAATTTTAAGAGAAGGTTTTGTAAAGTTCCGCAATGACTTATTGAAAGAGTTTGATTTAAACGTTTATGACTACGTTAGTATTTGTTCTATTGCTAACAAATTGTTTGAGAACAGAGTATACTTCCCGAATGGAAATCTTTATGACCTCTCAAATAAACCAAGAGAATTTATTTCGAGATGCATTCAAGGTGGAAGATGTATGTTGTCAGATAACATGAAACAAAAGAGCAAAAAGAAACTCATTGCTGACTTCGACACTGTTTCATTATATCCTTCAGCTATAGCAAGACTTTATACTTTAGAAGGTATTCCAAAAGTATTGAAGGAAGAAATGTTAAGCACAGAGTATCTCATGAGACATTTATTCGATGACGACCAAAAGGAACCCATTGGTGAAAAGTTTATGTCTGGCTTCTTTGTTCTCATTAAGATAACAGAGATTGGTATACCCAGACACTTTCATTTAATAGTTTGCGACCCTGAACTAAATCCAGAACTTAACGTTCCAAGAAGTTCAAACACTTGCTGTCTCATGTATGTTGACCATATAACATTACAAGACCTCATAAAATATCAAGGTGTCAAATGTGAAGTGTTGCAAGGATACTATTACGATGGAAACAGAGATATGAGAATAAGAGATGAAGTAAAGAAGTTGTTTGAGTTAAGGTTAAAGTATAAGAAAGAAGAAAACCCCTTACAAGAAATTATAAAACTCATTCTGAACAGCATTTATGGCAAAACTATTCTATCTCCTATTGAGTCAAAAATAACCATAGTAGATGACAAAGATGCTATAAGATATGCTATAAGAAATTACAACCATATAGTGAAGTTCGAAGGTTTGGATGGTTCAGATAAAACTATTTTCAAGCTAACGAAAAGCATTTGCAGACACTTTAACTTCTGTCCACTTGGTGTTAATATTCTGTCTATGTCAAAACGTATTATGAATGAAGTATTCTGTACTGCAGAGGACATGGGACTTCAAATCTTTTACCAGGATACCGACAGTATGCACTTATATAATGAAGACATCCCAAAGCTTGCAGCAGAGTTTAAGAAGAGATATGGTCGCGAACTTATAGGAAAGAACCTTGGTCAATTTCATAGCGACTTTGCAGAAATAACACCTGGAAAACAAAGTTTAGCTTATAAAAGTATTTTCTGTGGAAAGAAGACCTACATAGACTTACTCACTAACGATTTAAATGAAGTTGCATTTCACTGCAGAATGAAAGGCGTGAAGCAAGATGTTATTGCTTTAACCGCTAATGAAATGTTTCCTGAAGCTATACAATGCTATTACAATGAAGATAAGAACATTCACATACCTGTTGGAACATATGACAAAGACTCTGAGTTCAGTTTAATGAAACTTTACAAAGCACTTCATGATGGTCAAGAGATTGCATTCGACTTATGTAAGTCATGTCAACCTTGCTTTGCTGAAAAGTTCAACTTTTCAATAACGACTAAAACAAGCTTTATTCGTAAGTTGAAGTTCTGAGGTCATTTATTTTTGTCAGCAATGAGGTCATTCGTGATAAAAATAAAGCTAGCGTAGATTTTACAATACTGCGATGGTAGAGTTTAAGAGTTGTGCTTCAATGTAGAGACAGTCCTTCCCATCTGGAGGCAAGAACACTGGACATTTATGGTCATGAGTGGAGAACATGTCTATCCAAAACTCACGATTGAAGCCAGTTAATTTATAGTATTTAGGGTTAGGAAGTGGTGAAGTTCTTGTATGACCAATGAACTCATTTTCAACGCCTTTGGCTATATTAGAGTAAAGTATTGCTTGCTTTCTATCCCAAATGCCAGGTGTTACAATCTTTGAAAATTCATTTTTCCTCGGAAGCATTGCATCATAATTGAAAACATTCTTAAAATCATCACTTGGTTCGGAGATTTGAAATCTTATACGTAATGGATTTTCTTTCTTTTTAGCGACTTCATTGAATGGTGAGAATACAATGAATTGACAGTCATGAGTTCCATCTTCATTTTCATTAAATTCATAATGAAAGTCTATAAGTTGTGGCTGACTACCTTCTTCTTTCAGTTGTGCAAGAAACTCACGTAAAGGCTGTAAAGTTTGTACTTCAATGTTGAACTTTTTCTCGAACATCTCATTAAATGAAATCATACATTGTTGCAATGTTGTATCGTCTTTAAAGTATTTGTATATGTGAATGTTTTGGGCGCTTAAAGACTGTTCGTCATTTTCTATCTCGACTTGAAGTATAAAGTCAACCTTTCTGAAAGCACGTGTTATATACATAGATGTTATGCCAATGTACTTCTCTTCATTTATGTTCACAATCCAGTCTGTTGGAAACTTAAACGTTACTCTGTTCCCCTTTATTTTGACGTCAGGGTTTTCACTACTGAACGCAACAGTTAAAGGTATTTGTCTATACATTTAATTCGGATAAAAATAAACCATTTACTCTTTCTTTGCTTCAGCTTCTTTAGCTTTTGCTTCTTCTCTAGCTTTTTTCGCCAGCAAACGTGGGTTCTTCTGTCTTCCAGCAGCTAATGCAGCTAGTTGTTTTTCACTAAGTTTTCTCTTTGGTCTCTCTGGCTTTTGTTCTTGTTTTTGTTCCTTCAGTTCGGATAAAATTTGCTCGCGAATTTCTTTCTTCAATGCTTCAACATCTATGACACCTTGGGTCTTGTCCGTAGGGCTTGTCTGAGTCATTTGACTGCAGATAAAAAACTAAATTAAAACTTTAACCGATGTAAAATGAGCTTGTCAAAATCAGAGCGAGAGTCTATTATATTAAATGACGCAAGAGGAATACAACATCCTTTCTATTACGTAAGTCAGAGTAAAGATGGTAAAATATACGTAAGAAAAAGAAAGGTACCATTAGCGAATGCAGAGAGCGACAACATTAAGGTGCATGGCAAGGGTGAAGTCCACGAAGCCCATATAAAACCTTCTGTTCAAACTGAAAAGTCAATAGAACCAGAAGAAAAGAAGCCAGATGTACTTTCAATAACGAACCAAGAGCTTATTGCAAAGTTCGTGAATTTCATTGAAAAACAAACCGAGTCAAAGAACCCTGACCCGCCAGTGAAAGAAGTTGAGACAAAAGAGAATGTACAGTTCATTGAAAATGTCAAGAAACAACTTCCACCACGAATACCAAGAAGAAGAGTGAGAATAATGAAGTAAATAGATATTTTTATCTGAAGTAAATACATGCAGAACGAACAGCTAAACGAATTTACTCCAGCAGAGCATATTCATCAGATTCGCTCATATTTCGATATCATAGACAATGCAGTTCAAATTGGTGACACTAATAGAAAATATTCTGACGCAAAGATTCCATCACAACCTGAACTGCTAAAGATAACACATGGGTAACATTCAATCTCTCACCTCCTGGGAAAATATGTTGGACCTTTACAATACATTCATTACGTATAAAATGGAAGGTCAATTTATTGCAGATAAAGAAATTGGTTCAGGTTCCAATAAAACAAACCCACCAGGATTTTGGATTGGTTTCGATGACGCTTTCTATGCAGTTGCTGGATATATCAAATCCTTGCAAATGGTTGTATCGTATATTCTCAAGACAACGCAAGAGAAGAAGCAATATAAACTTCAAACTCACAAACTACCGAACAAATAAAGAAAGTAGATGTTTTCTCAAAGACTCGACATGAAGATGTATGGAGTCATTCGGAACATGCAGAACAGGACAAATTGTTAGTGGTCCAATTACAGCAGGAAAATCATTTGATTTTAAGCTTCGTTTAAGAATTCCTGTTAGAAGATTCCTTCCATTAGAAGCTATTCGATTTATTCCAGCTTTTGCAGGAAACATTCAGCTTAAAGTAAAGTTCAGTAGCGACGCCTTACAATGCACATCTATATCTGTAAATGATATCATTGCTTTCAATCCAACTCTAAAGTTGCATTTTGCTTCAGATTCAAATCCACCGACAAATAAATTTGTTCCATGGAATGAACCATTCACTATGATAACGAAGGCAGTAGAAGCTAGTGGAACAGTTACTATTACAACTGTAACCCAGCAACTATTTCGAACAAAGATGGATTTTAATGAATGTTTCATTCATCCAAAGTCATTCTCTTTAGACCCTAACATTTATACAGAACTTGTAGAACATTATACAAACGAGGCTTTATGTTTTCCTGTTAAAGTTATGGATTGGATTCCTATGGACGGTTCATTCTCAAAGAATACAGATAGTTCAAGTGCAACATTTACAGCAGCTTATACGCCTATTAATGTTAAAAGTATTTGGGCACTATTTAGAAAGAAAGACAACTATTATGTTAATTTTGAGAACCCTAAGTTTAAATATCTTCAGCTTTCCATGGGAGCTTATGGAAATATGCCTGCAGAACCTGAAAAATCATATGGACCTGTATTTTATGAAATGGTTGCGAACGCCTGCAATACAAACAATGATATGATAGGATTTAATGAAGATGTTATGAGGTCATTGGTGGATGATGGTAGTGTGGAACATAAATGGGATAGCTATGACAACACCATTTCTTATGTGGTTTTCCAACAGAAGTGGACTTTTGCTTCCAGCAAGGTCAAACATCTACTGCTCCAATAACATACAAATTGTCTGTTAAAGGACCTATTGAACTAGCAACTGAAAATGTACCAAAGCCACTTATTGGATTTATGAGGGATTGTTGCTTTGCAATACAAGTAAGACAGTCAGGCATACCAATAATAAGACTTGACGACTATAACTTAGCAACTGACGACAGTGAGGAATAAAGGATGAACGTTTATTTTTAAAGCTTATAAATGAGTTCTTCATCAAGCTCTCGTGAACCTTCACCATCTGTGAAACAAAACTTTACCAAACGATTATGGAGCACCTATTGAATATTTCTTACGAGCTGCACAATGGCAAAGAGCAGTTTCACCAAGGTTAGGTGTTCCACCAGCTCCTGTCAAAAATAGCATTTGGTCAAGTCCTTATATAAGATATGGTCTCCCACTAGGTTTGCTAGCTACAGCAGGAGCAGTTATGATGTTGAAAAGAAATAAAGCAAATGTTATAAATAATACTGAAGTAGCTGAAGTTAAACAAACTCCAACACCTTCGTCAAAACCAACGCCTTCACAAGCAAAACCTTCAATGACTCCTGAACCTATGGAAGTACAAACTCCTGTTCAAAAGTCAACTCCTAAACCGACTCCAACATTTAAACCAGAACCTACGCCTCAAATAAATCGTAAAACTCCTGCGTTTCCTTACTGAAAAATAACGTTATTTTTATTTTATTTGAACATTTTTATTTGATTGAAATGACGACTAAAGTCACTGAAGCAATGAAACAAAAGTTTTTGGTAGAATACATTAAATCAGGAATTATTCCAGAAGGTTTTTACGTTCATACTATGAAGGATGGTAGAGTTCAGTTTAGAAAATAAAGCAACCATTAGATAAAGAAGGAATTTTGAGAAAGATTAAACTTCATGAGGACAACATTGCTAAACTTAGGAAGAAGTTAGAAGAGTTGGAGAAAAGAAGAGAGTTATAAAGCAATGAATTCAACAGGTTAGAAATGAGGTTAGAAAACGTGTTAGATCTAACATTCTAACATAAACATTATTTTTGTGCTATGTTTTCATACGTGTGAGGGTGGTGATATCATTAATTTTAAGTTTATTTTTTATTTTTACTGAAAATTTTTATTTGGATGTAAATGACAGAACAAAAGCAACTCATTCGAATTCCACAGTATAACAAACATACATTTAAACATTTATTCTTCCTTCCTGAGCATAACATGTTCTTTCAAATACATCCGAGACCAGTTGACTTTTCATTGACTGTGTATAAAGATAGAAATAGTTATATCATTAAACCATACGATGACGAAGGTAAGTTATGTAAATTGTACGTTAAGAAGTTAGAGAAAGTTTATGGCTTCAAGTATGACTACAATAGGGTTAACACTGATGATGAAGATATTGAGGAAAATTTATGAGAACATTAGTGAAGTTGTTAGTGAGAACGATAGTGAGAACGTTTATTTTTTACATTAGTGAGTTCGTTAGTGAAGTGGTTGGCGGCTTTGTAAATATTTAAGGTTAAATTAGTTTTTGCGTTCATGTTGTAAAATATACGTTAACGGTTTTGTAAAGTGTCAAATTCACAAGTATTGGGTAAGGTGGAACGCAGTGCCACAATACCCAAGACTTGTATACTAACTAGAGGTTTTGAAAAAAGCAGAATATATAGACTGGGATAGTATATCTGCTAGACTATTATATAGTGGTGCTATAAGAGTTCATGACATTGAAACACTTATGTCAAAAGTTTTATATCTTAACTATACAAATGTTTTCAAAGAGGACATAGAAAAATATATTGAGGGTATAGAGTTTGTGAGATGTTATTGGACAGAGTTGTATGAAAAATATAAAGACAAGGAAAATGTTTCTTTATAGTGGACCCGCCGTTCTATAACACATGGGATTTTCAATACCAAGTAGACTGGACTTTGAGAGACTCTTTAGAAACTTTAGACGTTTTACATAACCATCCATGCTTTTACTTTACATCCGATAAAAGTGGTTTGGAAACCGTTTATGAGATGGTTAGAGGACATACATGACTATGAGTTTAGATATGACAAGATAGAATATGAGAGAGGTCCTATAAACGGAGAAAGTGTCATAACAAAGAAATTTTATTAGTAAGTAAATGTGGTTTGAAATAGGACTACTTGTTTTAGGTTTTTTCCATTGTGTCATTTATTTATTTGACGTGGCAGAAAAGTACAGAGAATATGAAGATGAACCAATGCCTGCAAATGTTCAGTATATGTACTCGTAAGAGATATTTTTATCTAATATTAAATGGACGCACAGAACTTAGCGAATGCACAGCAACCTGGACAACCAAACCCAGAGAATATTCCAAATGAAGTTAGAATACAAACTGCAATGGCAAACTATGGTCAAGTGCCAACAGATGTACAAATGCAAACTGCCATGTCAAATGACGCTGCGTTAGGTTTGCCACCATGGTATGCAAATATGAGATGGAAAGAGTTTTATACAAACCCTGAAGTGGGATATAAAACACTTTATGCAGATGACGCGAACACAGGAGTTGACCAGAATATGTTTTCTACCAGAGGAGAAACAGAATGTATGAGCTCCAGTTAAAGAATGCTATGGAACTCAACAGGAAACGTAAGAGACTAGGCGGACATTAGATTTTTACATATAGTAAAATGGGTTTCTTCAGTAAGATAGGAAACTTCTTTCGAAATGTTGGAAAGAGGTATATGGAATGGAATAAAAACCGTAGGAAGAGGAATTTGGAACGGTGTCAAAAATATTGGTAAAAGGGTAGGTCAGTTTGTTGGTATTATACCTAAAGACCCTGAACCAGAAGAGCAAGCTCCTGTTATACAACAGCCTGAACCTGCACCACAGTCTAGTTGGCAACCAAATCCAACACCTCAACCGTATTAAAAAATTATATTTTTACCGTTCGATAGTAGTTGTATATGAAACTAAGTTCTAAGTAAAAACGCATGGTATAATGGAATTATTCTTTTTCTTCCATCTGTAGTAAACCATACTTGAAAGTCTGAAATACTTCCACTTGGTGGTTCGTATAACTTTGTAGGTTTTTCGTAAAAGTCATTCATCAGACATAAGAAAGAGTTTTGCGCACCAGAAAATGAAGCATGAACAATAATAGCATCTGGGTCGAAAATATTTTCATATGTTCCATTAGGGTTTTCGACTTCATAAAAGTCTGGGTGTACTGGATATGCTGCAGGCTGATTTAACATCCTCATAAATCTATACCATGCCAAGTTGTTATATTTTGTAGAAATATAAACGTTTTCTCCAAGGTCTTCTATTCTATTGATTTTAACAGTTGCATTTTTCCTGTCATAAATAATATCGAGATGGTATTCTCCTTCATCAATGTTATACTGTTTTGCATATTCGATATAGATATCGTTTATTTTTTCTTGAAAAGCTTGAAGAGTTGTTTCTAAGTTTACAAGCAAACTAACTTGTAAAAGTTTTCCCTGTTCAAATTTCTCATACATACGTTTTTCTTTGTTATAGTATCGAACTTCAAAACGACCGTAAATGGAAACCATGTATGGCTTCTGAAATGAACTTCATTCTACGAAAGCCAATAGCTTTTGTGACAGATGGGTCTCTTAACCATCTTAATGGGTAGTCAAAACGATAGCCTTCATGCTTTACGGTATCTGTCTCAAACTTTTGACCGACATTAGTAAAAAGTTCATCTAATGGTTTAGTTGTAGCAACTCTTGAATTTTCTTTTTCTATTGAAAGCATATTTTATCTAGAATAAAAATGTCGAAAGATATTGCTTCCATGAGAGAAATACAACACAACCGACAACTCATTATGCAAGCTCTAAATAAGAACACAACAAACTTTTCAAACTATTCTAAGATATCTGAGTCATTGAAAGAAGGAAACTTAAAACTGACATTAAACCCAATGACAGATGAGTTTCTGTTTCAAGACAATAAGAACCATACTGTCTGTATAAATCCAACAAAAGGAACTTTAAACGAGAAACCTATAAATGAACTTCTTTTGAAAGCAGATGTTGACAACAAAGCTGACAAAGAATATGTAGACGATGCAATAGCAAAAGAAGAAGAAAAAGCTAACAATGCTTATGCAACAAAAGAACATACTCATCCTGAACTAGCAGACAAAACATATGTTGACAATAAAATGTCAAGTGAAGTGACAAGAGCTGAAAACGAATATTCTAAAAAGACTCATACACATTCTATATCTGAAATAACAGACTTACAAGAAACCTTAAACAGGAAAAGTGCCGTTGGACATAGACATTCTATATCTGAAATAACAGACTTACAAGAAACCTTAAACAGTAAAAGTGCCGTTGGACATACACATACCATTGCAAATATTACAAACTTACAAGAAACCTTAAACAGGAAAAGTGCCGTTGGACATAGACATTCTATATCTGAAATAACAGACTTAAACGTTAGCCTTGAAAAGAAAGCGGATGAGGAATATGTGGCTAGTAAGTTAGAGAAGAAAGCGGATAAGGAATATGTGGATGAAAAAGATAATGAAATTATAGAAAGGGCTGAATGGTATCATGAATGGACATCGAAGATTTTAAAAACTAAAGCTGATACAGGATGGGTTTCAGGATGTTTAGACCTTAAAGCAGATAAAACTTATGTTAACGATGAGTTAGAGAAGAAAGCAAATAAGACTCATACACATACAAGTTTTACAACTGTTGCTATAGAAAGTATTGAAGGAACGGTTGAAGAAACTGGTGGGGATGCATTATATTGTAAACCTCCTAACTTTCCACAAGGTTTAACATCGGATGACGACATAACGACGATGAGAAACATTAGATGTAAAGATGTTTATGTCATGAAGGATGAACATAATATTAAATTCACTGCTCAAGATTTATATGACAAGAAAGCAGACAAAACAGAGCTTCAAACATTAAAGACAGAAATGCTTCAAACATTATATCCTATAGGCTCTATTTATACGTCAATGAACTCTACCAGACCAGAAGTAGTACTTGGTTTTGGAACTTGGACTCAAATAGTCGACAGGTTTTTGTATTGTGCAAACTCTTCAAAGGAAACAGGTGGAAGTAAAACGATTTCAGGTGAAAATTTACCTGCACATAGTCACTACATAGATTTAAGTACATCTCAAGCAGGTTGGCATAAGCATAGATATTGGGATTGGTCAGCAATGACAAAAGGTAAAGGATATGATGTTAAAGACAACGTTAAGTTTGCTATAAATTGTTTCTGGAGTAACACTGAGGGAGGAGGAAACCATACACATCGCGTTTCAGGATATACGCAAACAACGGGACAAAGTAAAGACTACATGCCACCTTACATGACAGTTTACGCATGGTATAGAAATGCTTAGTCGTCATTTTCAACTTCTTTAGCATATTCGTCAGGAGTTGTCTTATATTTGTTAGGAACTGTCTTTGAAAGTATACCACCTTGAACTTTGACAAGTTTGAAACGAGGTCTGACAATAGTAGTTTTATCTTCTGCTTGCAGTCTGTACATTTTGCCATGTTTGCCTAAAACTTCATAATATTCTCTTGTATACTTTCTTCTATTTTTACGAACACGAATGTGAGTACCTGTCGGGTTCCCATTGTTGTCATAGTCAATAGTATTTTCATATGGGTCGCGTTTAGGTATTTCTATTTTTACTTTGTCACCTTTCTGAAGTTTGAAGCCCGGCATTCTTTCTTGTTTGTCTCTTTTGACTAAATTATTAAATATATAGTCTTTCTCTAAGTCAGGGTTGTTTTTCATTTCTTCGGGGGAGTGGTTTCCCAAACCTTTTTGTTTACGGCTATTGTAAATATTTAAAACTTGTCTCATCTTTGCCATGGAGAAGTGTCTATATTTGTCGTCATATGACATTTCATTTGCTTCACCACCTTGTGGTGGTTTAAGTCTCTTAACATTTTTATACAACCGTCAATGACACCAAGAGCAGAATGGTTTTGGTCGACAATGAAATATTGGTTTTACATTTTTGAACGCAGATAGTTTTTTTACATCATCTGATTTGAAAGAACTTTCACAGTCAGATGTCAGTTTTGTGGATGGTATTTGTCAACGAATATTGTCAAAGCAGTTTTCACATCTAAAATATTTTTGGACCATAATGGTATGGCTTCACAGTATCTTGTGTTTTGACCGACAAATATTAGCCAGTATGGTGGTCCATCTGTTCTAACTCTCGGAATGTTTTCCAAGATATCCATAAACCAAGCATTTGGTGTTGAACTAAAGATTTTTATCATGAGTGCTTTCTTTGTCGCTTTAGAAACATAGGGGTCCTTGTTTGGATTCGTCATTTTTTTATCCTATAAGAAATGGGTTTATTTGGCGCATTAGCAGGAGTTGCATCCAGATTTTTGCCCGCAGTGGGAACAATAGCCAGAGGTGTATTTGGAGTTGGAAGGAAGATTTTGAGTACATTAGGTATTACTTAAAGAGAAAGCACAACCTATTATACAAACTGTACAGAAAGGTTGGGATGTAGCACGAGATGCAACAAATCTTATTCCAAATCCTGAAACAAGAGGAAAAGTTCAAGGATGGATGGACAATGTAGGAAGACAAGCAGGAAACTATTATAACAAAGCAAATGACTACTATAACCAAGCAGGACACTATATGGACCAAGGTGAAAGATTCTTTAACAGAGGATATAACCATGCACAACAGTGGGTAAACAATAACCAACCTCAACCGCCTCAAACGTGGGGAATGTAAAGTTTTTTACTGAGATGAAATGAACATACAGCATTGAGACAAATGGGTTCAAGATGGATTTGTCGGCTTCCAGCAGTTACACAACGTGTTTGTCAAGTTCTTCCTATACCTCAGGAAGTTTTAGACCGACTTAAAAAACAACAACAACCAGTTGAAAACAAACCAAACTAAAATTTTTTACTGAGATGAAATGACCGAAGAAGTTGAAACGGTAGATTTGACACCACAAACAAAAAGTTCAGAACCATTGTCAAAACCTGTCAAAGAACTTACAGATGAAGAGAAAAATTCAATAATAGAAAGTGCCAGGTCTGGAAATACAAACCCTAACTACAAAGTCACTTTTCATAGAAATGGAACGGCAAGTATCTCAAAAAAGAAACAGACTCTCACAAATAAAATATTGAAGTCTGAAGGAGCTTTCGAGACAACAGATGGAAAAGTTTACTTCACTGACCAACAGTTCATTATAGAACATCTCATTGACTTAGAGTCGAAATATTCTAAACTTTACAACAAACACAAAAAGTTGAAAGGAAAACAAAAACAAATGGCATATGATATTTATGAAGATGTTGACGACACAACTGTTCCTGCAAGTGAAGTAAAGTCAGAGGAACCGAAAGGTGACGAAAAACCGATAGAAGAAGAAAAACCAAAAACTGAAGATAAACCAAAACCAAAGTTTAGTTTGGAAACTAAACCAAGTCAACCTTCATTAGCTGGTATGGGTTGGCGTCAAAGACTTATGGCAGCAGGCGGTTATGTAAAGTAAAGAAAAAAATATTTTTTTATTTTTATAAAAATGCCCCATATAGAATGGATAGAAAGTCTGCTAGAATAAAAGCAGAGTTACAAAGATATGGTTGGAGAGTTTCGAAGAATTTTAAATATAGGAAGGGAAGACCCATAAAAGTCTATGACAAATTGTCTGGTCTTCGCTACGAAATGGATTTGGAAACAGCACGTGCAAATTATCCAAACAGACTAGAGAGGTTAGAAGAAGAACGTCTTATGGACATGCCTTTCGATGTTAGTGAACCTCAAGTTGAAGGACACGACGGCTTTGCCAGATTCTACTGGAAACATGACGAACAATTGCATCCTTTGAGAAGGAAAAAAGGTAGTGCAGAGGATGGTCATGCTCCCATGGAAAGAACAAGATATGCATATGAGAAGTACCGTGAAGTTAGAAGTCAAATTACATCTGGTCGAACCTTTACAGTAAACTTTGACGAAGGAAAGAACAAAGAAGGCTTCATGGGTGTACTTGCTGCAATTCAAGATGGAAATAAGAAAGGATACAATCTCAGATTGACCATAACAGATTTGGATGGTCACATTTACTATGCACATGGCAATGTCACAACAGCTGCAATGCTTCTTGACGCTTTCAAGACTACAAAGAGAGAACAAATGGTTGACTCCGACTCAGACATTTTGAATGCAATTGAAGGAATTGCAAGTGTCAAGTTCGAATGGTACCAACCTAACCCTCAAGCAGTCAGACAACATGCTGGATACTTCCCCTTCATAAATAAGTCTGACATTGACTTGACAAGGTATGGAATTTACAATTCAATTGAAACAATTGTCAATGAACCTTGCATTCTTACATGTCTCAGGAACTCTGGTCTTGTTACAGATGAGAAGATGAAGTATCTTGAGTCATGTGTGAAGACAAGGTACATTCTCAGAGGTCAATTGGCAAAAATTGCACCGTTGGCAAATGTCAATATCCGAGTCAGCATACCTACAGCTAAAGGTTCTTCACATGACGACTATGTTGTTGACAAAGACTTACCATGGTTGAAGATTGTAATTGTCCACAACCACTTCATGTTGAACGAAAGTCTTACAAACCCATTGTTCGGAAAAGGCAAGTGCAACATTGTCAGAGCTGTAAACATTCTTTTCGAGAAAGGTTTGTTTGGAACCAATTCCAGATGACAAGCTGACAGAAACTTTTGTACCAAAAGACGAAACAAACTTTCATTGTTAGCAAGACCAAAAGTTGTTCCAGACAAAGTTCTAGTACAAAGAAGTACACAATTCCACAAGGAGTTGGATTGTTCGGATACCAACCTGAACCAGAAGAACTTCCAATGAGGTTGCAAGAACTTCAAGATGCTATAAACAAACTTCATTGAGACATCCAATTGACGTCAAATTGTATTGGAGAGCATCTGAGTTAGGTCAGAAGGTTTTATATGAAACAGGTTGCTTCGACGATGTTTATGAGAAACAGGAGAAGTTTCTCAGAAGATAAGAGACTCACTTGAATTTCCACAAACTGGACCAATTGGTTGCGACAAGTTCGACTCAGATGAAAAGATATACTATGTCGACCTTAACGCTGCATACATGAGGTTTGTCCAATATATTCCGACTGGAATTCCAAACGAAGATGGTGAGTTCCCGGGAAGGAACTATACAGTTGGAAAAGTCATACAACAACTGTATGATATTAGGAAAGCTTCAAACCCCAAACTTGCAATGACACTCAAATTGCTTATGAATTCGACATGGGGATATTCCATTAAGAAACCTCAAGAGATGAAGAGTAAACATTATGAGAAGGTCGACAACTTTGTTGAAAGGTTTTCTCCTTTTGTTTTGAAGTACGAATTCACTCAAGGTCAAAGTGGCTTAGTAACCACATTAAAACCTATTGTCGAACATTGGTCTTACCCTCAGTTCGCAAAAGCAGTCCTTGACAACTACAACAAATTCTTCTCCGAAGTCAAATCGAAAGTTGTGGTTTACTATGAGAACATTGACGCACTCATGACGAACGAAGAAGGCTATAACAAACTCATTGAAATGGGCATGGTCGGTGAAAAGATGGGCTGTTTTAAGCTAGATAAGGTATTTTCCGAAGTTCATGTAATATCGAAAAGGAAATATTGGGGTATACTTGAAGACGGCACAGAAATAAAACATTGCATGAAATAAAAAAATTTATTTTTAAAAAAGTGACATTTTTTATTTTATTTGAAATGTACGCTGAGTTTGTTGGAGAAGACCGTTGGGAAACTTGTTTGTTAGATGAGAAATATGAAATGGCATACCATTTTAAAACAATATATTTTTACATATATTAAATGCTTCAGGTTGAAAAACAAAGAACAAAAGTAGCAGATACAAAACCGTTAGACTATATCTTTACAAATGCTGGTAGGACTATTTCAGATGAAGAAATTTCATCCCGAGTATACAGGTTTGACTATCCAATTCGTTGGCTTCAAAGTCCTTCAGATGCAAAGGCAATAGGATTTAGAAGAGTTTTGTTTTCAAATAGAACTAACGCATTATGTTCGCAGTATATTTTCATGGCAGTATAAAGGTTCTGATGGTCTAATAGACAAATTTGACGAAATGAGAATCTTTAGCAGTTCGTTCAGACGAAAGTCTTGAGAAAACTCTAAATGACTTTCAAACTCAAATGAACAAATATTATTGGGAATTTCAAGAAAAATACGACTCTTTACTAAATGGAACATACTATCTGAAACTAGAATATGACAAGATGAACTCCACCGTTTCATTTCAAAAGATTGAAATTAACCCTCCAAGAGATACAGAGTTTTTATTTTGGAAAGTAGACAAACGTTCTTGGGCACAATTTCTTCGGTTACTAAACCAGAACGAACCATTACCACCAGATGGTCCATTTAAATTTATACTTCCACCAGCAGATTTGACAGTTTATAGAAACGTGTTTGACCCTCAAAATGTTATGTGTCATGCAAGTTTCAGTTCAAGCAACAATAGTTTTCTATGTATTGGTAAGGACTTTTATGACTTTGCTTCTAAATTCTACGAACCACCTAGTAACAGTTTCTCTGACTTTCAAGTTTGGTTCACAACAAATGGTGTGCAACATATTATTCCATTGTACTATGACTTTTATCTCGAATTGTCTTTCATATATAACTACGGAAAAGTGCTGAAAAAGTATTGAATGTGAAGATATTAGAAAATAACATTTTTTCTAACATCGTAGAAAACTCATGAAAACAATTTATTTTTGACACTTTCACAAAAAACATAAAAAAGTGCAGTTAAACGTTAAGGTTTACTGAACTGGTTGGATGTCGCCTTCACAGGTTATGTAAACGGTTGTCCTGAGAAGTGGAACAGTGCTCTGAGAATTTGTATAATTCGTGGAATTGGACTCTCTCTGTTTGGAAGTAGTATCCAAGGACGCTTGGCAAAGAACTTTATAATGGCTTCCTTCTTTGCTTGCTTTATGTCGTCGTAGGCTGTCCCGTCTGGTATTTGAATTGGAATTTCAGTCGAAGTCTCGAGATTCAAGACAGCCCTTCCAGAAATAGTGGTGAACTTGACCTTGGGCTTCATGACCTTGCGCAAGTAGTCTTTTACGCAGTCGTTTATTTAAATTAGGTAAACTGCCTCGTCAAATCCTTCTGGCATTCCGAGTCCTTCCATCCGACAGGAAAATATTTTCCCGACAACTGGAAAAAATTTTCCTTCCGACAGAAAAATTTTTCCTTCCGACAGGAAGAACTCTTCCAGTTGTCCGTCCGTAAACATTCAAATTTTCGAAAATTGAGAACTTTTTGGTCGAACTTCAGAAAAAGTTTTTCCTTCCAACAGGAAAAAATTTTCCTTCCGACAGGAAAAAAATTTCCTTCCGACAGGAAAAGTTCTTCCTTCCGACAGGAAAAGTTCTTCCTTCCGACAGGAAAAGTTCTTCCTTCCGACAGGACACAAACGAATGTCCCACGTCCCACCAACCCAGTCCATTCCCAAACCAGAGGAACCTAAAGAACCACAACAGTCTCCTCAGCAACCTCAGTTCCAGCAAGTACCTCCGAATTTCTACCAATTTCCACCTCAAGGTTACTACCCACCACAAGGCTTCCCGAACTACCCTCCTCAGCCTATGCCTTACTTCCCCAACCCTTGGATGTTCCAGCAAGCTCCACCCCAGCAATTCCAATCTCAATCCAAATCGAAGAGAGACCAAGAGTTCGAAGAAGGTCTGAACCGTTTACGCAAAGAGTATGCTACAGCTCCAATTGAGAGAAAGTTGTTCCCGGACCAAAAATATAATTTAGGTGAAGAGGTGAGATCTCACCTGTTTTCTCACCTGTTTTCTCACCTGTTTTCTCACCCTCTTGAATTTTCATGAATTTCCTTAGGATAGAAAAAATAAAGTTAGTTTTATTTTATTTATTTTGTATTTTTTTGTATGTAAAGACATGATTTCAGGGATTTTTTTGACGAAGTGTAAACCTTCACTTCGTCAAAAAATAACAGTTATCTAATGAAAAAGTGTCATTTTTCAGCAAAAATAATGTTTAGGTGAAGAGGTGAGATCTCACCTGTTTTTTCACCTCTTGAATTTTCATGAATTTTCCCGAAATAAAAAATAAAGTTAGTTTTATTTTTTATTTTTTTTTATTTTGTATAAAAGACATGATTTCAACAATCGGCACAACAACAATTCAAACAACAGCACCAAACTCGTTAGTCATGAATCCAACATCTATGTTAGTAGAGATGAAAAGCTTCATTCCTTCTTCATATACTTTTGAAACAGAAATCCAGAAGATAAAGCAAGAACTTTTAACAAGTAATTTAGACTGTAGTGCGAAAGATGAAACAAATGAACAGTATCTTTATGAAATGCAGGACCTCATCGACCATTTACCCAAATTGCCTGAAATCCAACAACAAAAACTCACTATTCCTGAATTCGATGAAATAGAAGTCAAAGCAACTGACTCAGTAGAAATAAAGAAGTTCATACGAAAGGTAAACTATGAGTTTCTAGGATTTCATTGCAACCATAAGGTTATGGACAAAGATTGCGACATGGTATATAAGAATGTTTCTGACATATATAAATCTGAAGAATTTAAGACCTACGACAACTTTGTTTCGTTAGTTGCTGAATGTGTATGGCAGATAAGAGATCAAGATAGAAGAGGTAAGGTATGGAACAAACAAATAAGACCCGCTATGTTTGAGATGAAGAGAGCAATTGACGCTTTAGTTGTTTTAGCAGGTAAGGTTTCAGAATATAACGCAAAAATGAACCCGCAATGTTCTAAATGTAAAGCAGCAATGAGGAGATATAACTACTCCGTCAAAGAGATAGAACGTATGAGAAACGACTATGCAGACTTAAAGAAAGAAGCAGAAAAACCAGCAGAAAATAAAATGGACATGTTAGAATTTCTGAACAAAAACTATCCAACAGCAGAAGATTTCCTTCTATCTGACGTCAAGAAGAAATATAAAGAAACTTTCGGTATCGTTAAAACTTTTGACATACTGACAGAAGAAATAGAAGCTACGAAACTGTTTAGGATTTCAAATATACATCGTACAATTCATGTAAAACGCTTGTGAAAAAACAGGTGAGAAAACAGGTGAGAAAACAGGTGAGATCTCACCTCTTCACCTAAACATTATTTTTGCTGAAAAATGACCAAATTTCATGAATTTCCTTAAGACAGAAAAAATAAAGTTAGTTTTATTTTTATTTATTTTTTTATTTTGTATGTAAGAACAGAAATGACAAACATTGAGTTTGAAACAGTTAAAAAGATAGACAATGACACCAAAGTGGTTAGAATAGGTGATTTAAACGTAAGATACTCAAAGAAATACAACAAATATTCTTTGTCAGACATTATATCTCCATCTGGAAAGAAACCGAAGGACTGGGTTAGAATTGCTTCTACTCAGAAAATTTTGACAAGAAATCCTGAGCTTATAATATCGGTAAGATTCTATGGAACTACAGCATATCTCATTGACAAAAGTCTTATACCAATAGTTTTGTTATGGTTAGACCCAGTTGTTGGATATAACTTCATAACATATGGTTCATTCGATACGGAATGTTGCAGTGAAGGCTTACTTTACATCGTTCAGAAACCGAAGGACTTCAACACAAAAAGATATAAGATAGGAAGAACATATAATATAACTCTAAGATATGACAGTACAGTCAATAGAGTCAAGGTTGTGTTCGTTAATGATATGAGAGCTGCTGAAACAGAACTGCTTGAAGTTTTTGAGAAAATGTATGGTGCTCCCATAAAAGGTAAAGAAACGTTTGAAGTAGATGAGATAGATAAAGCTATAAAATTATTTGACGAAGTTGCTGAAAAATACATGTAAAGCGTTTATTTTTGGTCTTTTGTGAAAGATAGAAAAAATAACGCTAATTTTTTATAAAATTTGACGAAGTGCAAATCTTCACTTCGTGTCATAATGTAAAAATAACGCTAATTTTTGACGAAGTGCAAATCTTCACTTCGTGTCATAATGTAAAAATAACGCTAATTTTTGACGAAGTGCAAATCTTCACTTCGTGTCATAATGTAAAAATAACGCTAATTTTTGACGAAGTGCAAATCTTCACTTCGTGTCATAATGTAAAAATAACGCTTACCATGTAAAACGGTTGTGAAAAAAAAAGAGGTGAAAAATTAGGTGAGAAAACAGGTGAGATCTCACCTCTTCACCTAAACATTATTTTTGCTGAAAAATGACCAAATTTCATGAATTTCCTCATATGCTTGCTTCCCTCGGAAAACCGAGAGAAGAGATTCCGTATGAAAACAGTGAAGAACAGTGAGTACGTAAAAAAACGTAGTCGCCAAAACTCTATGAAAACAGTGAAGAACAGCGAGACCGACTTTTTTCTGGGTCGCCAAAACTCTATGAAAATCATGAAAAATAACAGAGTATTTTGACAACTTCAAACAAGTAGGGTAGATGATACTTTTTCTATTAAACCGTTTTGACATTTCTCATGAGTGAGTATAGTTCTGCCGAACCATTGGAAGAGAAGAAGTACCCTTGCTGGCAAAAGACAAAAATAGTTGCCTTAGTTGTCATTGCAATTGTACTCGTAATTGAATTCATTGTACTTCTCTTCACGTACATAAAACTCAAGGACGGCATATGCTTTAAGAAGCTACCATCTTACTAAGACTAAACACTTACATTTTTCAAGCTTGACTTTTTACAATTTGAACTTTGTTTGCGTAGATATGAATTCTGAAAGAAGTATGAGGGTCTTGTATGACTTTGTACTTCTCCCATAGTTCATGTCTGTCAAACTTACCTGCCATGGACTCTTTCATAAGTTCCATGAAATCGTCTTCGGACAATCCGGGGAAAAGTACAATGTCAGTAAGTATTCTTTTACATCCTTACTTAAACTCTTTGCTGTCTGTACACAAATGACAACTGAGATGTTAAAGTGTCTGAGCTTCTTAAGAATTCGACACATATCTTGTTCTCTGTTCTTTAACAAAGGATGAGAAGCAAAGTCATCTAAGATAAGAAGACATCTATGAGGGTAAGTCTTCCAATCGTAAGATTGCAATTTCTTCGAAATGTATTCTATCTCTTTCTGTTTGTTTCTGAAGTGTTTCTTCTCTAATATTCTCTGCATTTCCTCATGGGTCTTTAAACTTAGAATTTATATACTCATTTATAGCATTATACTTCAAAACTCTTCTTTGGTACTTCTTTATCCAATCTAACAACTCAGTATCCTTTATACATACTAACTTAGACTTCTTTATAATATCTTTGAACGAATTGACGGTTTGGTCAAATTGACCAGAAGTACTACAAATAACAACTAACTCATAGAATGGGTTCTTCTCATCTAGTTCTTGTTGTTGTGCAGCCATTTTAAGATAAGTGAAAGTCTTACCCGACCCAGGTGGTGCAATTAGACCTGTTATACCATTCTGAGCAAATAAGAACTTGTCATGTATAGGTTTTATCTGAGCATTTTCTAACTTCCTCTTGTTCTTGTTTAAAACATTCTCAAATTTCTTGTCAATGTCAGCAAACTTTTTTTCTAACATATTTTTAGAAAAATTAAAATTTTTATCTTTTAGAAAATGTCTAGCGATTTCGCTATCTATATTCGAGACAAGCTTTTCGACAGCAAAACATCTGTCGACCATAAAATCTTACATAGTGTAAACAAGAAAGGTGAATTTGTTCTAAAGTTCTGTTTCTGGGAATATGACAAGAACCATAAAACATTAAGCAGAGAAGTCTTAAAATTTGTCAATGACAGACTTGTTGACAGAGATGACGCCTCTTGGAAGATGAAGTCCAACAAAACTTCTTAGAATGCAAAGAAGACACATGCGCTGTTCTTGAAGATGAAATAGAAAACAGAATAGAAGAGCTATTAAAGGACAAAGAACTTTTACATAAATATAGTTGCGAAATTTGACATAACTCCACCAGAAAAGAAGAAGAAAGAAAAGAAAGAAAAGAAAGTAGAAGAAGAGAAGAAAGAACCTGAACCAGTTCCAGAGAAAAAGAAATTTGACATGTAAAAATAAAATTTTATTTTTAGAACATTTCTGGGTCAATGTCAATGTTCTCTTCCTCTTTAGGAGCAAACACTGGCTTAGACTCTAAAATCTTTTTACCCAATTTACCTTGAACTTCTACAACTTTAGACTCATAATATTCATAGTCGTCTGCTTTCTTTGGTTCATAAGGTATAACAAGTTTGTATGCTTTGCCTTCTTTAAGGTTTGAAACCTTCTGTCAAAACTTTCTTTGACTGCTAACAAACCTTCTATGTCTAAGTCTTCAAATTTCGCACCATTTTTAGTCACAATAGCAAACTTAACTGGTTCGATGTTCCAAACTTTGCTGAATGAAGACTTTTCAAAATGGTAGAAGTAAACATTCAAATATGTGAATGGGTCTAGTTCTTCTTTAAGTCCTGACATGTACTTGTTTACTGAGATGAATTTTGCCATCTTTTTCTATCGGATAAAAAAATATTTTTTTTTAAAATTTACTCAAAAAATTTTTCTTTGTATATACACCATTCTGTACGTCTAAAAGACTTTTGACATTTGCCAAGAATGTTCGTTTAGACGCTGTCATATAACCATATTCTTGACAATATTGTTTATACGAATCGTACAATGACCTTTCATCTAAACACTCAAAGTCAGTTTCATCTATGAACAGTTCATATACACTCTTGTTTGCTTCTAACAATGTTTGTCTCTCTTCGGTATGTGGAATTTGTCTTGGATTGAACTTTGAAATATCTAATGTCATAAAATATGAGAACAAGTGGTTGTAAAAGTCAGATGTCAAAGTTTCTGCTAAGTCGTCAAAATATTCTGTATCTTGCATATGAGCTTCTGACGTTCTGACAACTACATATCTTCTGTCAGAACTTTCTAACTTCATCGGAACAGCATTGTTTGAAACCATAATGAAGTTTGCAACATTTTCACAAACTCTTTGGTCTTTATATTTTCTTTCAACAACTCCAACTTTGTCTGTTATAAGACTCTTCAAAGCATCTGAGTTCAAAACTTTTGTTGTATCTATACTTTGAAGTTCGTTACATACTATAAGTTTCATATTCTCTATTGAGGAGTTAAACTTGCCACAGATGTTTTCTAAGTTTGTCATATTCGGGTTCGAATAGCCCTCTAACAGTTTGCACAAAATATCTGTAAAGAAAGTATTCTTACCAGTTCCTTGTTTTCCAATTATAATGAGAGCAGTTTCATTTTTAGCACTTGGATGTTGTAAGATGTTTGCAAACCAACATAAGATATACTCATAGACTCTTTCGTTTCCATTGCATATAATTTCTTTGACATGGTCTAACCAAGCTTCTATAATATTTTCTTTCCATTCTACTTGTTCGTATTTATATCCAGTGAAGATAGAATAGAAGTTTGGAGAAGGTGTATAGAACTTTATACCTCGAACTGAAAAATCTTCTAACTTTGACAATAAGATATCCCAAGCATCTAACATCTTCATGCCAACTTGTACGACTTTTATTTTCTTAAGTTTCTGTCTACATTCTTGTTCTGAAACTATTGTTGCTTTAGGTTTGTTAAAGACTACATCCCATTCTTTCATAACATAACATTCTGGGGCAGAGTCGACATAAATGACTAAACGTTTCAAATTCTCGACTGCTTTGTTATAGTCTCTAAATGGACACATATTTCTGAATGCTTGGAAGTCATAAAAATCTGAAACATCTATTCTGTACATTTTTATAAAAATAAAAAAAATATTTTTTTTTATTCTTGACTTTGTTGTTGCATTTGTTGCATTTGTTGTTCTTGAGCTATTTGTTGTTGAAGTTGTTCTTGTAATACAATACTTTCACCAGTTGCATCTTCCAATTCGAAACTTTCTGCCGTCATTGACAAATACATAGGACATAAAAGTTTTACAGGAACAAAGTTTGCGTCAACTAATGTCAACGTTATACTTGCCAAAGTGTTTGAGTTCACTAAGGTTGAAAATTCTGCATTCGAATGAACAATAGGCAAACCAGCAGAGAAAGTATTGTTTATACGCATAAGTATCTTTTGGTCATAATAGTTTCTGTCGACATTCGAATAACACTTTGAACCTAAGTTTGAAACAATATATAAGATTGGTGTGCTTAATGTCAATGGAATAGACATTCCTTGTATGACACCTTTTCCTGTTATAGGAAACTGTTGGTAGTAAAAACCAGAAATAAGTTTTGTATTATAGCTCATATCGTTTATAGTAAACTCAGTCGGACATCCAAACATAATGAAACCTGCTCTAGTTGCAGCACATGTTACACCCGTACTTAAAGTATTAAATAAGTCAACAAAACCTGTTGGTGGTATATCTGAGTAAGTATCTTCAAAGGAGTATTTTTTACCATTCACAACAATAAAGTCTTCTGGTGTCAAAAGAGCAAAACAGGCTTTAGTCGTCATTGTGTTTAAGGTTAGTTTACAATATCGTCCTTGAGGACTTTGTAAGTTTGTTGTTATAGAATTATATGACTCAGGGTTTTTAGTCGTAATAGTATAAACCATTATATCTTCTGCCATTTACTTAGCAAATAAATTTTAATGAAATGTTGTGGTCGTCAAATATTTTTATGACGTCTGGGAAACTATACTTTAAGTTCAACGTTTCACCTCCTTTCATAACGTATATCTTGTCAATGACATTATATGAAACACCACAGCAACTAATGTCGGGTTCTATTTCTTTGATGTTTATATCGTCTGCCTCTGTCAAAAGTTTCAATAGTTCTTTCAAAACTTCATGAGGTGCAATGACATATGAGTTCACTTTTACAGGGTTGTGTTCGACCAAGTTTAACATTATACTAAAGCTTGACAAATCTTCTCCTGAGTTTGAAGTTTGTCTTTCAGTTGTTGGTAGTCGTTTCGAATATCTGCAACAGAACTTAAGTCTCTGCTAACTTCAGGATATGTTGGTTGTTCTTTTACAGGAACAATTGTTATACCATCTTCGTCTTCGTATGGTTTCCCCACTTCAACATCTCTGTCTTTGACATTGACAACAACACTTTGACTGTTTGTTTGAGTTGGTGAATTTAACTTCACATCTGCCACCGCCATTAAACCTTTTGAAACACTTACGCTTCTATTTTTCGGAAATGACATTTTACTTAGAATAAAAAGATGGACGTATTCGAGTATCTCTTCGAATTGAAGCAGAACAAAGTTTACTCACAAACAATACAAATACATTGACAGAATAGTTCTTTATACAAACAATGGAAAATGTTATAGAATAGCAGTCTTTGCTGAACCAAAATATTTTCATAAAGCAAAGAAAGTTGGTATAACTGAAATGGTGAAAGTTCTTGAGTTGACAAAAATATAACAACAAAACTTACAGATATTTCTAAAGGTAAGTTTATCTTACAATATTATGTCAAAACTGGCGTACTGTCAATATTTGACGGAGAGAAGTCAGTTCAAGAACAACTTACTGACCTGCTGCCAAAATCTGCTCGATGGAAGCTGTCGTTATGCCAATCTGAGGAGCCCCAGCAGGTTTCATCGAACGAATCTTCAAAAGAGCATCTTCCGTGAAAAGTGCTATTGGTTTTGTAAACTTCTTTGCTCTCAGTTCATCTGGACCGTCTCTGTCACCAGTATATTGTATTTGTACAGTACCAACAGTTGAAATACCACCCATAAAGTCTTCTGAGTCAGCAAATGGAATGCCAAGCCAAAAGTTTGAACGGTCTCCATTTGTATATTGAGTTTTTTGACCTCCTGTATGAGTCCATACTTTCACATATGGCATAATAGAACTTTGCATTTCAGGGTTAATGGTTGTTGTGAAGTTGTTGTTAAAGTTCATAGCATCTAATGTCAAGTTGTATGACCTCATATCCTCAACTGTAGAATATTCTTCTCTTGGATAATATTTGCCATCTATGTTTATATGATATTTAATACCGGGGTTGTAGAAACAAGAATAGTCATTTATAGTTCGTCTGAACAGTACAAACATAGTATCTGCATGTTTCATTGCAGTTGTTAAAGCAATATCTGTTCTTGCACCTGGGTCAGCACTTTGGTTTCCAACTTCACCTGCAAAGTCTTTGACAGATATTTGGTGTATAGGGAACATAAGTGGAACTGCAATATATTTGGCAGCTAAAGCATTTGAAATATCTGGGTCCAACATATAGACTGCAAGTCTGCTTTCTATTCTCTTGCATTCAAACTTTTCGCATGTGAACTTAACTGGGTCCCAAGCAGTTCCAGCAGCATTGAAATAATAGTTTACTTCATTGTTGAAGTTTGAGAAACCAAAGTCTAAGTCAACTTTGTCTTTGCAAAATTCGGCGAATGACGTTTGATTTGTTCCCTTTACGTCTGTAATGCTGAATGGGTCTTGTGTTGGTGCAATGACTAAGTTATTTTTGCTTGGAGTAAGTTCGATAGAAATTTTTCCTGCCCAGTTTGGCAAGTATCTTAAAAACCTGAAGATGAGGAAAGATGACAAAGGAACTCTAAGTTTCAGTTTTATTTGGTTACTGCTGCTGCAGTTTGTCCAGAAAGGTTAACATAAACTCCTGGAACGTTAGGGTCAAGTCTTCTTATTTTCTCATATTGCATACTGGTCTGTTTGTTCTCTAGCTTGTGGTTGTACTGAGTTTCTCAAAGCGAACCATTCATAGTTTGCCCATGTTACTGTTTGAACTAAGTCAGAGTTAGAATATATCTTATATCCCATGAAAACTTCTGGAGCATATTGGTATCCGACATAGAAAATTCCATTGCAACCTTTCTTTCTTGTCAGACAACAGAAGGTTTTATTTCAATGTCTTGTTCCACGTATAAGAATGAGTTGTCAATAGAAATAATATGAAACCTGTCGCAAGCAATATCTACTGTTGTTGAAGAACCTTCTCCAAACTCACCTACGTTTCCATAAGAAACAGCAGTTGTATATTCGTAAGTTCCAGGAACTATTTCTGACCTTCTAATGGCATTGTCGCATTCGTTATACCATTCGGAAACATTTCCGTTCATGGCATCCAAAACTGTTGGCGTTATATTCTGAGCGGCGTACATTTCATATGGGTAAAAATATAGAATAGTTGGATTTATGTGTCATAATAGAACCCACTCGACCAAGCTTTACTTTCTTCCTGACTGAGTTTTTAACTCTTCTTTTTCCTTCATTGCCACTACTTTCACTAGATGAAGTTACTTCTTCACTACTTTCACTTTGTTCTACTCTTCTTCTTCTTTGGTGTCGCTTTTGGTAACTTGCCCTCTGCTTCAAGTTGTTGCATCTTTGCCTCATGTTCACCTAGTATGTTGTAAATTTCCCATGTCCTTTTTGCCTTTGGGCTCTGGTCGCCCATCTCAGGTAACCTATATCCTAGAAAGATTTTGTCATAGTTTGTATTTGAGTCTTCGCGTATTGTTTGCATGACTCTTTCCTGAGTTTCCGGTTCAAGCTCTTCAAACAGAGCTTGTCCATATGGAATAAGCTCGTTTCCAAATATATGTTTTTGTAGCCATTCTGGTTTTCTTTCCATGTTACCAATAATATCTTTTGTGAATGGGAAAGCTTTTACCCAATGTTTCAGTCTTGCGTCATTTATTTCTGTAGTTGGTTTTATTTTGTCAAGGAACATGTTTTTCAATACTAACATTTCATTTGGTACTGTCCATTTGAGTTTTCTTAAATATTCATCCCTTCTCAGTTCATTGTCTGCAAAGTAAGTTTTTATGACATTTTGTAAACTTTCGTTTGCAAGGTCATGTACAATAGGTTCTCTTCCTTCTATCTCCCTAACTTTCTTTCTAAACTCTTCACCAAATATACCATCTCTATGGTTCTGTGTAGTTCTTTGAGATAAATGTTCTAGAACGTCAGGTGTTATATTTCCATCAGCCATGTTCATTTCATACTGGTCCAAAATATCTGCATGTTTCATATCTTTCAATGGCATTAAAGCCGCGCTGAAAATACCAGCTATATCTGGTTCACCATTCACTTCCATTGCGTCTACAACTTCTTGGAATTGTGGTTGTAAGTTTATGAACCACCTATCCGGATTAGCTTTATGACCCCATCTCATTGTAGTTCCATAGTCTGCAGAAACAAAAGTAGGTTTGTTTCCATATTGGTTAGGTTCTGAATGAACTTTAAACAATGTTTCATTTCTATATGTTTTGTGAAATTTAACCTTTTATTTTCACCGAGTTCAGCCAAAGATTGAACGTTATATGGTCGTAAGTAAAAAGGATTGTTGTATTTGCGTACACTTTCTTTCAGTTCTTCCATTCTATGCTGAATATTTTCATCTGATGTTGGAGTCTTTTGTATGTCGGCGAACATTTTTCGATATTCTTCTACTATGTCAGCTGAATTTTTCTTAGACTCTTGGAAAGATTCCATATTCTCCGCATACTCTTGTTGAGGGTCAAGATTTTTCGGCTGTTCCAAATCTTCATCTAGTTCTGTGAAGTTAGTTTCCAAAGGAGGGATTTGTTCGTTTCCTTCAGGCTCTTCTAGCTGTTGTTGCTGAACTATTTCTTCCATGTCTGGTTGTATCTGAACTTCTTCCTGTGGAGTTTCTTGTACCTCATCTGCTGGCATTCATATATTCCGAGACCGTTTTTACAAGTTCCCTATTTAAGCCATCCGCATTCATAACCCTTTCTTCTTTCGTTCCGTCTCTATTTTTTACGCGTTTCATGAAGATAGTTGAATTATCATTTATCTCTGACACCAAATATCTCGGAGTAAATTCATCCATGTCATTTGGATGATATGCTATTAAATCATATCCCTTAGCGAGCTTGTATTTTCCAGGTTTGAAATTATATCCCATTTGGTGCTGAACCATAAAGCTAAATAGGTTCGGGTCAGTATTTCCTTCCTTGAACTTTCTAATAGCTTCTTTATATCTGTCACTAAAGTCAAGAGTATCTGGGTAACCATAATTTTCCTTAAGCATTTTTAAGAATTCTTGGTTTCCTTGTTCTCTACTTCTTTTATGTCCTTGCTCTGTTTGTGGTTGTGGTGCTGGATTTTGAACTGTTGGTTGTGGTGCTGGATTTTGAACTGTTGGTTGTGGTGCAGTGTTTTGAACTGTTGGTTGTGGTGCAGTGTTTTGAACTGTTGGTTGTTGTGTTGGTTTTGGTGCATGCCTGTGTCTGTGTCCATGTGACGATGTAAATGTTTTAGGTAGTCCTGGTGCAGGTGCTTCTCTTGGAGGGTTTGGTGGTATATAAGTTCCACCAGCTGGCACATATGTTCCATCTGCAGCATAATGTCCTACCTGACTTTTCGTTTTTAAGAAAGCATTTACTAGGTCTGTTTTGGTCTGTTGTAACTCTTTTTCTTGACTTTCCACAACAGTTGCTCTCACGGCGTCATAGGCACTTTGAACTGCCTGTCTCGTTGCTGCATCTGTTATTTTCGTCATATTTTGTGCTACTTCTCTTAACTCGTTGTCGAAACCTTCAGACTTCAGTTTCTTTCCAGATGAGAAGTCGTTCACTAGTTTCACCTTACTATGAAGAGCTTCGAAGGCGTTCTTAAAGTCAGCATTCATTAAAGCTTCATTTGAACTGTCTTCATCCGCTTGTATTTTTGTCCTTATTGACCCTATAAGTTGGGCTGCTTTGGCGTTGGCTTGGGCATCTAACCAGTCATTATTAGCTTTTATATATTCTGCGCTTTTCATTGCCTTTTGCATGGCTGCGTCGTTATTTTTACTTTCTTGTGCTAAGTTTTCATACTGTACGGTTTGGTTTTGCAACTGTAAAAGTTTTTCTGCCTTTACATTTGCTTCAACTTCTTTTTTATACTCATCGCTATCCATATATGTCTTCAGGGCTTTTTGTTTTATTTCTTCATCTTTCAGTACTTTATATTGAGTAGTATGGTTTTTCAAATTTATAACATCTTGTTCCATTTTTGCTACTTCTGCTGCTTTTTCTGACACTTTTTTCGCATATTCCTCTGTACTTAGTTCTTTCAGTTGTTATTCTTTCTTCTTTTTCTCTACGTTTAACTCATTGAGTTTCTTTGTGTGTCTGTCATATTCTAGTTTCTTTTCGTTTTCACTTATTTGTTTCTGTATGTCTATGTTTGACTTTTTGACATCTGTTATTTGATTTTTGAGTGAACTCAAATTCATTTGACTTTGAGGGTTATAAGCTGTTCCGTCTGCAGCTCCACCATAGCCTGCCATTTTCGCTAAAAGTGCCGCTCTTAAACCTCCACTCTGTGCACCAATAACTCGGTTTAAAAGCATAGGGTTGCTTGACATTTGTTGCAACATAGTGGGGTCATTCATCATTGTTGTTGCAACTGTTGTTGTGGTGTCAGTTTTACTATTGGATGTTTCAATGCTCCCTTCCTCTTACGTATATTCTTACGTAGCTTACGTGGCATTTTAAGTGAAGTTAAAAAGCGGTTTTTGACAGATGTTTATATGACACTTTTTGTTCAGCACAAAAAACTACTCGGTCAAAGTGTTGTCAGTTTTGTAAAATAACCGTCCGATCTCATTCTATAAGGGGAAAAGGCTTCTCAAAGTTTACTTCCTTGGAACGCCTGTAACTTTTCCTGTAGCGATGATAGACCCTTACTTGTCCGGACAAAGTTATACTATTTTGAGTGCTCTACAAAAAAGTCAACGGCGACGACTCTCAAAAACAGTTGTGTAAAAAGTTTTACCGTTGGACAAAAAAGTATATATAGAAAACAAAAAACGTTTATAGTTCATTCAATATTTGAGATGGAACGGTTTGCCAACGGTAACTATTAAATAAAATAAAAAAATAGAGGGGGTCTCCGTTGGTAAAAACCGTTTATTTTAAACTTTTCTATGAGTAGTCCGAAAAAAACAGTTTATTTTTCATAATGGAAGGAAGAAAAAGTGTCGCAAACAATTCGTCGACTACCTCTGCAGTTAAAGTTCTACAACTTATGTCTCACCATTCTCAAAACCTTACAACCTCCTATAATACCAAAGCAACTTCCTCATACAATTCAAGACAATTTGTCCAACAATTTGAGTTCTTCTTCTCAAAACACAACAGATACAGTTGTCCAAACAGCACCAGAACAAGTTTCACATAGTTCTACAATTCAAGACAAATTGTCCAACAATTTGAGTTCTTCTTCTTCTCAAAACACAACAGAAACATCTGAAACAGATTTACAACCAGCACCAGAACAAGTTTCACATAGTTCTACAAGTATGTTAAAAGAGCACAATTTCAAGATTTAATTTCTCTTGAACAATATTCGAGTAACGAAACACAAACCGACGACTGTAACCTCTCGCTACCCGAATCCATTCAAAAAAATACGCCATGAAAAGACTGAAATTGTTGTATAAACTTCTTAACAATTGGGGGGTCGAAGACAACACAGATTATAGTGAAATGTTTAACAAAGTCATAGAATCTCTTAAACCAATTGAAAACGACATAAAAAATCCCGGTGTTCTTGTAGACTTTTCGCCTCAAAATTACCAGTTACAACTAATCTAATAGCAACACAAGCTATAGAGCAATTTATTTTATGTTTTCCCAAGCAATATAGACAACACCTGAGGGAAACAAGAATAGGACAATTTCAATTGGTGTATCCTACAACATACAACTATTACGAAGAAGCAAATGAATATGGAGAACTCTCGTTCCATTTCACACTTTCAGTTCCTGAGGGAGAAGAAAAAGCAATCTATCATGTACAATCTCTTGCAGGATGTGAAGGAAAACCTCACATAATAACTACTGTTGCAATTGACAAACCTGCAAGAGTCGAAGACGATGTTTTGTTCGCGTCCATTGCTGGTTTTGGCATGGGAGAACCAATTCCAATTTCCCATTTCACAGAATACTCAGCACAACATTTTCAAAATGTAGAATTCGTGTTCTACGACCATCAAAAGTTCCTGCTAACAAAACCAAAGAAACAATTTGTCTCAATATTTGTTGCTGGTCATGTGGCTGACAAAGAGCCATCAGATACTGACTATGAAGAAGAGGAGGAGGAAGAAGAAAACGATAGCGATGTCGTTCTTATCGAATAAAAACTTTAATTTCTTACTATATAATTTTTTAGTTCTCCTCTAGGTTTTTTAGGGGCTAGAAGGGGCGCAGCCCCTGGAAGCCCCACTACCTTTTTTTTTTTTTTATCTGTATCTAATTGTGATGATAGATTCACTGAAAGTGAGAGAATTTCATGTATAATTAACTGTATGATATCAAGATGGTCAATTCTTCTGCTGGTTGTTGATAATCACATAATGCTTTGTCAATTTGGAATATTGAAAATGTAATTGAATTTCTAAATAATTGATATTTTGAATTCTAAATGCTTTTTTCGATTGTGTGATCCAACTGCATGCCTATTTGACTAAAAGATTAATCAAGACAGATGACAACCAACACTTTGAATCAACAAAAGTGACAAAAATGACTCAAACAATCACTTTCGTTACAGGAAACAAAAACAAGCTTCGCGAAGCTCAAGAAATCCTTGGAGTCAAGCTTGTCAACTTAGAAATCGACATTCCAGAACTCCAATTGTTTACATCTGAAGAAGTCGCATTATACAAGGCAAAAGAAGCCGCTAAAATTGTTGGTGGACCAGTTATTGTCGATGATACAGCCCTCCACTTCAATGCTATTGCTGGATTGCCAGGCGCTTACATTCGCGCTTTTGTAACACGTCTTCGCCCATTCGAAATCGCTAGACTCCTTGACAGTTACGAAGATAAGTCAGCCTACGTCACCTGCAGCATTGGGTTCTGCGCAGGACCAAATGATGAAGTTAAAGTTATTACTGGTCGTGTCAATGGCAAAATTGTCCATCCACGCGGAGAAGGTGGCTTTGGATTCGATCCAATTTTCCAACCAGATGGTTACGATAAGACTTACGCAGAGCTTTCTGAAGAAGATAAGAATAATTGCTCCCACAGAGGAAATGCTCTTCGCCAATTTAAGGAATCCGGAATTCTTAATAAGTACTCACTTTAAATCTGGTTTTCAGTGTTTGGATATCGGATTTAATTTATTTACTACGTCCATGCAGTTATGAATAAATAGAACAGCATTTTTATAACCTCTATTGATATTTTTTCATACTCAAAAGCTATTCTTATTACCAATAAGAATACATTTTAAAAAAAGTTTTAAAAATTTCAATAAAATGCTTTGAAATAAAACTTACATGATTTTAATTGAGATAAAAAACAGAAGAAAGATTGTCATTTTCAAGATTATGAATGAGATTTCTTAATTTGTCTGACCATTTGCAAATTAAATTAGTTTTCATGCTATCATCAACACTAAGCCATTTCATTAGCTCATTGTTGAAAAGTACAGCAATGCTTGAGTCATATTGAGTTACATTACTGTAGCAATTGATTCTTCTTTTCTTAGCTGCTATCATTCTCTTCTTTCTAATAATTCTTGCTTGTTTCTGGCATATTTCTGCTTTCTTTGATTCGATGTCTCCTCTAAGAATTGCAACGTATTTAAATAATTCGTTTGTAACGCTTACATCATCACTTCTTGAGTAGATAACTTGTCTCCTACCTTGCATATCAGCGATTCTTCTTTCTAAAATATGTACTTGCTTTCTCATTTCTTTATTTTTGGCCAAAACTTCTTTAACTAGAACATGAAGAGTTGAAAGACGTTCAGTATGACCTTCTGGAGTTGCTTGTGATAAGTCAATAATACTATATTGTATGTTATCTGATGAATCCATGGATGAATTCGCGCTTTGAATTTGAGATTGAATTTTTTCGAATTCTTTGACCATATATTCTTTAACATTTTCATACTGAGATGTCTGGAAATTCATTGAAAAGAAATCTTTGTCAACAGCTTTTGCCAAATCTTCGATATCTTTTTCAAGATCTGTTTGTCTTAATTTCTTAGACTCAATAATACGGATATGATTTTTAAGATCATCAGCTTTGAGATTAAGGCTTTGAATTAATGCCTTTGTGCTTTCAATTTTAGATTCAGTAATTAATTTTTTGTTTTTTATCTTTGAAAGTACTTCTGCTGCTTTATGTTCTCTTTCTATGTTTTGTTGAGCAAGTTGTGAAGTTGATGTATTCAGATCTTGCGTTGATTTCTGAATTTGAGCAATAGAATTTTGATTTTGTTTTGTGTTCTCAATTATTGACTTCTTTTTCAAACTTATATTGTGCAAATCGGTATCTAATGATGAGAGTCTAAAATTCATGTTTGATAAATTCGAGTTATGATTACTTTTTTGCGCCTCAAGTAAAATTGAAGATCTTTGTTGATTTTGCGAGCGATTATACAATGTAGCTTGGTGATTTAGTGTTTCATTTCTCAATTGACGTAGCGATGACTGGATAGTTTGAATTTGATTACTTAAAATTATTTGTTTATTCTTAAATGCCGATGATTCATTTCTTGCATGTTGAATATTTGACATATAATTTTGTATATTTCCTTGTGATTGTTGAATTTGTAATTCAATTTGTGATTTTTGTTGATTTATTGTTTGAATTTCATTATTTATTAAGATATCGTCGGAATTATATGATGCTCTTGATAATGTAAATAGTGTGTTTTGTATGTTAGATGCTTTTGATTCGAATTGGTTCATGTTTCTTTCGATAGTAAAAATATTGTTTTGCAAATCATTGCAAGATCGATTTATCGAGTCTACTTTTGTTTTTGAAGTCATAAGTGAACTATTCACTTGGTTTAACCGCATTAATTCGATTTCTATTTCATGATCAAGTTTTTGATTGATTTGAGAATTTTCGTGAATAAAGTTTAACTTGGCGCTTTCGATACTATTCTTCAATTCTTGAAGTTTGTAATTGTTATCAGACAATTTCGCGATCTTAACGTTTACATCTTTAGACAATTGTTCGATCTCTAGCTGTTTAGTTTTAACCGCGGACTCACGATCGTATGTTGAATATGTTGATTCTTCAATGATGCTCGTGACAGTGTCTAGAGATTGATCAATAGCATGATCAACTATGAACATCAATAAAAAATGGATATAAATAGTCGATCTGAAACATCCTTCTATTGGATGTTTTTTGTTATATGGAACTTTTCATTTAAATCCTACTAAATAAAGGATCTTATCAATCATATTTCGAAAATGTGGGGACTGTTATCTTGTTTACTTATATACATCCTCTATCTGAACATTTTCTCACTTTTTAGGGATTTTCTCTCAAAATATACAAAAATAGTAATACCAATACATGTGTCTAATATACTTTAAAACCATCGTGATAAAATTCAAAAACGAAGAGTTCTTCTCTCCAAATTTTTTTCAAAATCAAAAAAATGAGATAAAAAAATACGTTTGGAAAATTTATTTTTAGCATTTTAGGAATTTTCTCACTTTTCTTCCAAATTGACATCCTTACTCACCACTTTCAAGTTTTTCATACATATATCTAGGGCTGTACAAGATTTAAAAAAACATTGCCGGGTTACCGTAGAGGCCTAAAAAAATCGCGCCTCGGCGGCAAGCCGCCTCGGCATTAAGAATGCGCATCTAAATTTTTATATGTCCTTCTTTCTTTTATTTTTCCCTTCCCTTTCTTTTCTTTTTCTTTTTTTCCCTCCTCTTGCTCTCATTTACCTTTTTTTCCTTTTCTCATCATTTTTCAAAATTTAAAATTTTTATCAAAAATCTTGCCTATAAAAGCAGACTATGGAACCTTTTAATGCCTCTTAATCAATATTATACAGCATAAAGCATATTAAATGATAGTAATTACGTATAAATTTATTTTATTATCTTATTTATTAATTCTTTAGCATGTATTGTTTAATATTAACTTTTCTGTACATTAAATATGATATCTCCAAAGTATGAATGCCTTGTAACGAAACGAAAACTTAATTTTATGTTGAATATTTGTCACAAACATTAGATTATTAAAATATATGTTGGATATCCCTTAGTATGAGACTTCATGACTCTTGTTGTCTAACGTGAGCTTTGGATTGCAAGCTCTGTGGTTAACGAACATAAATTAATTGTAAAGTTTTCAAAAAATTTCATCGTTTCTATCAGCATCTATTTTTCCTTTAAAATAATATAGGGTGTCCAAAGGTGCGTTTAGCACAGCGCTCTATATGAGACTATTAAAGGAGATATATGCTGATTATAAATATATAATAAAAAATATGAATATATGTATATGATGAATATGTTGTATTTTGGCGCCATGCCGGGATATAAAATGAATTTTGAGACAAGAGGCGGTTTCGCGGGAAATTTTGGCGGGATTTTTTTCATTTTTTTAATGAATCATAAAGAAAACATCCTTGCTCTTGCAAAAAAATGCAAAGACTGTAAAAAAATCTACGAGACATTGGTAAAATGCTTCGGTATGGATGCTCCTAGCTATTCCACTGTAATGTATCATGTTAGGATGTATCACTTCATGAACAAAAAGGCGCCCATCATAAAAATTGACAAAAAATCGCCGGATCAAAGAAAAATCAAAGCAATTCTTCAAGCGCTAGATGAAGACCCAAGAGCATCACTCAGAAGGATAGAGGAGATGACAAAGATACCACGTACAACAGTCAGTTATTATCTGCACAATTATTTGAACTACAAACTAGCGTATACACGTTGGGTTCCGCACAACCTTAATTCAGTTCAAAAAAAATCTAGAGTCCAATCTTCGAAAGAGCTCCTCTCTATATTGGGTGCGTATCAATCCAAGAAGTTTCGCTTTTTAGTAACAGGGGACGAGTCTTGGTTTCAATATGCAACAGAAGCCAAAATCATGTGGATCCCGAAGGATGAAAATTGACACACCAATGATTATGTTGTCGGTTTTTTGGGGCGTGAATGGCATCATCGCAATTGATATTCTTCAAAAACCTAATACGATGAATGCTCAGTATCTAATTGACAATGTTCTTACTCAAATTATCAATTCTGATGAGTTTGAGAAATCCAAACAACAAAAACAAAAGTTTGCAATTCATTTTGATAATTCAAGAGTTCACAAAAGTCATAAGGTAATGAATTACTTGGTGGAAAACAATGTCAAAGTTGTTCCAAACCCAATTTATTCACCTGATATTGCACCCTCTGACTTTTATTTATTCGGCACGCTAAAAAAGAGAGCTGAAGGACGCGAATTCGCGAGTCCAGATGATCTTGAAAATTTTGTAAGAGAGCAATTTGAGCAATTTTCTCATGATGATTTAAAGCGTGTCTTTCAAGCCTGGATCGATCGCTGCGAACGCGTGATTGAATCCAATGGTGATTATATTTAAATAAACTTTATATATATGTAACTTGTTTATTTCTATTCGCAGTATTCAGGTTTGTGCTAAACACACCTTTGGACACCCTATATATTTGTATGAATACAATATTTAGTAATTTTTTTATTTCCCATAATTTCATTCAAAATTTCAGAAAAAATTAATTTCTATTCAATATTATTTCAGCTTCAAAACACTTCATTCTTATAGATGTTGATTCACTAAAGTGTGATTCTATTTATATGAGGTAGGGGCATGAGGCTCGGCAAGTCTTATTGCTTTTTACCTCAATTTAGGTATTAAATAATTATAATGATTCATAGTGGCCGCTGCTGACTGGCCATCAGCAGTCCCCTGGCCAAGATTAATATAATTATTTAATACTTATCCAGTTTTACATCAATAACAACAAAGCTAATCAATCATCATTCAGAAATGCGGGAAATTACTACTAATATTAAAGATTGATAGACATTAGGCTGGCCACCTTCTGTCTAATATCTTTACGAATAAAAATAATACTTTTTAAAACAAATTATTTAATAAATTTTATTAAAAAACAAAATCAAATATCAAATTGATCATCATTCAACTTGATGAAGAAGCGGCATGTTACATATTCTTCTTTGCATGATTCGTTCATTGAATTTCTTGTCTTTCGCAATTCAGATATTACACGTTCTACATCTGCTTCACTGCACGAAAGTGACATCATCCTTTTTCCAATTGGTCTTATTGCTTTTAGTTGCTTTATGCCATTCATGTACCAAAACTTGCCATCATTTTGAGCAAGATGATGACCATTTATAAGATGGGAATCATCTTGCTCTATGAAGAAATCGTAAGCATCACTCAATTCCTTGGCTCTATCGTCTTTATTGATCGTTGGCTCAACTGTTGATTCGGCAATTGCTCTTTGTCTGAGGATTGTTATCATGAATGTGTATAGATCTTTTATCTCTTCATCTACAACATCCCAGACCAAGGAATTCCTCGAACCATCGGCATTTGTTTCAGCTGCATGATCGTCGTTAAGCATTTGTTCCTCTTCTGCTTGCTGGATCTCTTCATCATGCTCGGCTACCTCGTCAACACGTTCTGTTCGTTCTTCTTCAAGGATTTCGCCGAGTTTCTCAAATGTGATCTCGCGATTGATGATCCTCAGGGAAGGAATCGTTGGGACTTGCACATCTTTCAACTGCATTATAGGTGGATAGCTTGTCTTTCCTCCAAAACCCTTCTTGTCTCTGATTATCTTCCTTGCTAACGGTGTAAAGCCGAAAGCAAACCGAAGCAAATCAATTCTACCATATTCTTTCATATCATTTTTGAATATTGTAGTGATTGATCGGAGAATCTCTTCACCATCTGGCGTTAATCTTCCTGCCATTTCATCCAACATCCCTTGGCACTGTTGTATCATCAGGAATGCATAAGCACCCATGGACTTGTTGGATTCCAGCCATAATTGAAGTTGCTTTAATGGCTTGAATATCATTAATGTTTCGTACCGAAATGGCTAACAAAAAAAGTGACAGAAACCTTAAATTGCGCGGCAATTTTAATTAAAAAAATAAACATTAATTTTTGTGATTGATATTATGCATTTTATTTATATTATATAAGATTTAAATTTAGGGGAAAATTGGAAAAAAAATAAGATTGGAAGTCTTTAGGTAAGAAGGAAAGGGCAAGAGATATATAGTGTACCTATATACCTCTTGCCCTTTCATTCTAAGTAGAAATGGGAGAAACTTTGTCCGCATCATAAGTTATGCGGACAAAGTTTCTCCGATTTCTAATGGGAATTGCAGGCTATGAGGCACTGATATATAATCAGTACCTCATAGCCTACAATTCCCCTTATTAGACTTCCAAACTTTGAGTTAATGTCAAGACATTAACTCAAAGTTTGGAAAACTTCTCGTAAGAATCAATCGTCAAAAACCTCGATTGCAGTTATATTCATTGTGTTAAATTTGATTTATTTTGAAATTTTTATAAATTAAATTTTATATAACATAAAGCGTTATGAATTAGTATTTCCATATGAATTTTATCTCGAAAATAGTAATTCTGTACAGTTATATTTCGGTTAATTTTGGAAATTTCTAGGAATACTTTAAGATAGTATGATTATATATAACTCTGCCTTCATGATTTATTTTAGCTTTCGCGCAAATATCAGTTAACTTAACTGCATTATTTGATTTTGTGATGGCTTCACAAAGCCAATCAATATCAATCTCTTCTGGAGAATGTCTTCTCATCTAGAATATTTTCAATACTTTACATACAAACATTTTTATTTCTAAAAAACTTTTTAATTTTTTCTAGGATATATGAATGAAAATAGTTAGAACAAGATTTTGAAGCTCAAAACATTAAAAATTATTAAAGATTTGTATAATATGATTAAAAATGGGAAATAATATGAGGCAATATAAAGGAATATGAATATTAAATAAATATATCTAAATAGAAAGAATCAGAAAAATCAAATTATTGGCGCCAAAAATGTCACCTTTTTGGTGAGCCATTTCGGTATGAGATAGCTTGAATATCATTAAAGCATCTTTAAAGAGTGGAGGAATTCCATCACGTGTCCATTGTAACTGTTCACGTGTAGCTCTGGAAAGGGATAGTGGAAGATCTCCACTTCTTAAAGCAGTATTAATTGTTTCCAGATTATCAAAGATGAAAAACAGAGTATCATATATGTAGAGCCAGCGAGTTTCCGGGATTGATGGAACCCTGATCTTGTATCTCGCTCTCATATCGTGATTCTTAAAGATAATGATAATCTGGTGAACTCTATTCATCAGTTCATTCAACAATGGACATTGCTTACGTGCGTGGACAATAGCATTGTTCAAGACGTGGTTAAGGCAACGAATGTACACGGTTTGTAAGCCAGGGAAAAGGGCTCCTTCTGGCCTCCAGTGGCAGAGTCCTTTAACCTGGGCTGGCAAACCATCTCCGACTACTCCAGCTACGTGGTTTTTATTAACCTTAAGAGAATCAAACCACGTATGGTAGTCCTCGTATGTCCAATTAGTCGAAATTGTTGTGTCGAAGAATTGGTGGCGATCTGTTTTGCCTGGATTGCACACACAAGAGAATAGACCATGACGACTGCCGTGTGTTCCGCAGTCCAGGGAAATTGAGAAGATGCGGAATTCCTCGCAGTTAGTACACATATCATGGGTACGGCGGCACTGCGCGCCTCCTTACCCACTATATGTGAATTTGACACTTTACAAAACCGTTAACGTATATTTTACAACACAAACGACAACACTAACTTAACCTTAAATATTTACAAAGCCACCAACCACTTCACCTCACTAATGTAAAAAATAAACGTTCTCACTTACAAAAGTATTGCAACTCCTCCCATTGCTGTGCTTCACATAACAGCTCATAATCTTCTGACTCACTTTCTTCTTCATATAGGTCAAAGTCACTGTCAAAATAAATGTTAGTAAGTTTTGACAAAGCTAATGAAACACGCTTACCGTTTGTATCATATGCTTGTATAAACTTTCCATTATGCTTGTAGTCATAAACGCTCAAACTAACTTTACCCTTTCTCCCTCGTATCTGATAGAATGTATTTTCACGAGGAACGAAGAACAAATTCTTGAACTCATGACCGTTGTAGTTTGTTATCTCAATAGTTTTCGTCATTTATATAAAAATAAAATATAAAATAAACTTAAAAATTAATGATATCACCACCCTCACACGTATGAAAACATAGCACAAAAATAAATTTAGGTGAAGTGGTGAGATCTCACCTGTTTTTTCACCCTGTTGAATTCATTGCTTTATAACTCTCTTCCTTGGTTTCTTTTTAGTTGCTTTCTTCACGTCTGTCTCCAACTTGACTGTCTTTCTTCTTCGTCCGTAATGATACCAGTTACTTCCACCAGTCAATGGGTCAAATGGTCGTTCATAAGGGTTTCCATACATTCCATAAGGTCCGTATGGATAAACCACTGGTGGAGAAGAAACATTTTCTTTAGTTCCATCGAATCTATTTAAATGCATTGTTTCACCTTTCATCTGGTCATTAAAGTCTTTTGCGTGTTTTGCAAACTCATCGTCCTTTCCTAAAGCATTTTCTGACTCAGTCGCAACCAAATTGGATGCTTTATTTATGAGCCCTATTTTATTTAATCTTAACTTCTTTGCAACCCAGCCTCCAATCTTCCCTTTATTTGCATCTAATGTCTTCGAAACCCTTCCTCCACTCATTTTATTTACTGCGTCATAAGCTCCAAGTGCTTTTGCTCCAAATGCTAATGCTTTTGTTCCCATTGCGCCTAAAGCTGCCCAAGCTACCATTTACACCATATTAAAATCATCTCTCTTCAATATTATCTCATAAAAGTTCTCGTTACTGGAGAAAGTCAATGAAACATAAGCGTTCTCACGGGCTTCGCCCTCACCGCTTTGCGGTCTATCTAACTTATTTCTTATATCATCTATACGCTTCAAAATGTCTGAACGATTGCTAACATCTTCTACAACAGTTATTTCATCATGAATGACCTTCAAGAACAAGCTCATTTAATATGCAATTAAAATCATTTCAATAATGAGTCCATCCTTTCCATCTTTAGGTAGCACAACATCTTTCATTGAAGAAGGTTCGACAAGTCTTATGTTAAACTTACTGACAAAGTTTGTTATACTATAATGCTTCGGCGGCGAATACATGTAGTTTGAAAGACATAATATAGATTCTTCAGCAAATTCACTTATACTGGATTTTATAACAATGTTCTCACGAGACCAAATACCACCAATTGACAATCTTGTAAGCAATCCTGCTGAACCTTCTACTGTAAACGTCGATGGTAACATTCCACGAAGGTCATCTATTGACATCGTTGAGTCACTGAATTTAAATATTTTCTTAAAGCAATCGTCATTATCTAACCATGCAATAGCTTTGAAGTTTTCATTCGAATATACATCTGCTTCATTAAATGTAAATCCTGACTTCTTTGCAGAGACGACTTTAAAATCTATTGTGTTTGTTTCAAAATTATATGCTATGCTAACTTCTGAAGGTAATGGATGTCCTTCCGCAGTAAGTTGTTCTCTCACTACCGTTTGAAGCTTTGTATTAAAAACTTTCATGTCATCTCCTGTATCTAAGTTCACATACACAGCAACAGGGAAACTATCTTGCTTCTTTGTTTCATCATTATACCTCAAAACATTAAAGTTCTTCAATAATATTGTTCTTCCTGCTGGAATACTTCGAACCTGTCTGATTTCAATAGCTTTCTCACCTCCTACATACTCTACCCAGTGTCTTGGATATTCATAAGTATACTGACTTTCTTGAATTTTGGTAGGTTTCATCATAACGTGTTCATAGTATATCTTTATACTCTTGTCAGTTAGACTCGGTGCTATGTTCTGAATATTTCTGACTTGCATTTTTAATGGAGATAAAATGAAGCATTTAATACATGACGTAGATGAAGACATGAATGAAACTACAGACAAACTTAACTCTTCTCTTATTCTTCCTTTCAGTAAGGACTATGAGTTCTGTTCAAATGGTGTGTATTTCTATTGTGGAAAGATGGGTTCAGGTAAGACATTTAATTTAATTCGTCATATACTCATAACAGAACGTTTAGGAAATGACTCATATTATGACCAAATCATTATATCAGCAACTTCAGACTCTATGGACTCAACAGCGAAAACATTTATGTCAAAAGTTCAAGCCTCTGTCGTTAAAGTTCCAGACAGTGAACTCATTGAATTTCTTCAACGTTACATTCGACGTAAGAGGAAATATTATGCCATCGTAAAGATGGGTTCAGGTAAGACATTTAATTTAATTCGTCATATACTCATAACAGAACGTTTAGGAAATGACTCATATTATGACCAAATCATTATATCAGCAACTTCAGACTCTATGGACTCAACAGCGAAAACATTTATGTCAAAAGTTCAAGCCTCTGTCGTTAAAGTTCCAGACAGTGAACTCATTGAATTTCTTCAACGTTACATTCGAAGTAAGAGGAAATATTTTTTCTAACCAGCAATTCTTAAATTCGGATAAAAAATCGATATGTATTACACTTTAAACTTCAAAAAATGGTTCAAAATTTAGACTTAGTTTATCTTAACTATATTTACTCTTTAAATTCTAATATAATATAAATTCTTCATTTCCTTTGTTTAAACTTTTTTCATTTTAATACCATTTTATCAGATAGTAATTTTTGTTTTTCTCTGACCAAAAATCTTCTCAATTTAACTCCACCTTCACAAAAATTCATTGAGTTCTCTCAAAATTCTTGTATTTTTGGTATACTTAAAGTATCATCTTCAAATATTTTTTTGGAGAAAATTGACTTTGCATAATATCGTAATACTTTTTAAGGCAGATAGATTTACTGTAAGTTGAAGAACTTTTAATTTGAACAGAAATTATTCAACAAATATTCTTTTTATTTGATCAAGATACGTATACCAATATGATCTACTTGCTAGGGATATGTAGATCACGTTCAGAATTTGCCAAGTTTGGTGAATATCTATGGGATTAGGGACATCTATTTAATTTAAGAACTAAAAATTAGCATAGGCGTATTATGCTGTTACTGAAATATATTTTGGATGTATAAATTTTTACTTAATACTCTTTTATTGTTATCATTTTTAAAGATTTTTTATTATGAGCAAAAAAATGGCAAGACAATAATATATTGTACATGCAATTTATTATTACTGAATAAATTTATCAATCAAATTTGATCACATACAATTTTTACAGATAAATACATTATCTCAAAAATATCTATATATTAGTATATGTTACACGAAATGTAATAAAATGTATTACTTTGGTTTATCAATTTATAAATAAGAATGAAAATTTGTTATAGCTTTGTTCCAATATTTATTTTTATATATTTAAGTTATCCATTTTACTGTTTTCATTCATATTTATAACAAAATTAGAGTCCTTACATTATTTATCTTATTTCAATAGTGATAAAAATCAACTATATTTTGTAAGATCTTAAAAAGTGACAAAAATGGAAAACTACATTAAATTTATTTATAAGGATACAAAATTATATGTCATTCCACCAAGAGCGGTTAAAGCATTAACACTTTATTTATATATATCTCACAAGCTAAGTTTACCTCTAAACACATTCGAATTAACAACAAATAACAAAAATTTAGGTGTTCTGGATAATTTGCGCTGTAATAACAAAATTACTATCAATATTAAAAGAAAAAAGAAGCCTTTTAACTTATTTTCAATTCCGATTGTAAACAGTATAAAAACTTCTGAAGATCAAGACAAAAAGATTAATCAAATATCACAAAATGACGAAAATTTATTGTGGGCAGCCAAGTTTGCGTTGTATATGAGCAATAACATAATAGAAGAAGCAATTAAAATCATGAATTTCAATTGTCTTCAGGAAGTATTCAATCCTGTTGATGAAATTAAAAAAATGTTAGAAGGAGAGTATAAAGTAACAATTTCAGATGGAAATAAAAATAAATTATATGAGACAATTTTACCAAATGAAGAAGCTGAAGATTCTTATAGTGAGAATGATAGTGATATCGATTATGATGAAGAAAGTAAACAAAAGGATAAAAATGATTTTTCTATAGAAACTCATGATAAAGATAACAATATAAGAAAGAATTGGCCATTTCAAGATGAAGACAACGAAAACTCGGATTCTCTATTAAACAGATATTTAAGTTCCGAAGAATTCAATGAATTCAAAGAGGAGGAGAATGAACAAATTTTATTAGATGAACAAACTGCAACAATAAGTGGAGTAACTGCTCAAAATTCAAATATAAGACAAAATGAAACAATAAGTGGAGTTTCTCCTCCAAACACAAATCAAAGATAAAATGAAACAATAAATGCAGTTTCATTTCCAAACACAAATCAAAGACAAACTGCAACAATAAATGCAGTTTCATTTCCAAACACAAATCAAAGACAAACTGCAACAATAAATGCAGTTTCATTTCCAAACACAAATCAAAGACAAACTGCAACAATAAATGCAGTTTCATTTCCAAACACAAATCAAAGACAAAATGAAACAATAAATGCAGTTTCATTTCCAAACACAAATCAAAGACAAACTGCAACAATAAATGCAGTTTCATTTCCAAACACAAATCAAAGACAAACTGCAACAATAAATGCAGTTTCATTTCCAAACACAAATCAAAGACAAACTGCAACAATAAATGCAGTTTCATTTCCAAACACAAATCAAAGACAAACTGCAACAATAAATGCAGTTTCATTTCCAAACACAAATCAAAGACAAACTGCAACAATAAATGCAGTTTCATTTCCAAACACAAATCAAAGACAAACTGCAACAATAAATGCAGTTTCATTTCCAAACACAAATCAAAGACAAAATGAAACAATAAATGCAGTTTCATTTCCAAACACAAATCAAAGACAAACTGCAACAATAAATGCAGTTTCATTTCCAAACACAAATCAAAGACAAACTGCAACAATAAATGCAGTTTCATTTCCACACACAAATCAAAGACAAACTGCAACAATAAATGCAGTTTCATTTCCAAACACAAATCAAAGACAAACTGCAACAATAAATGCAGTTTCATTTCCAAACACAAATCAAAGACAAAATGAAACAATAAATGCAGTTTCATTTCCAAACACAAATCAAAGACAAACTGCAACAATAAATGCAGTTTCATTTCCAAACACAAATCAAAGACAAAATGCAACAATAAATGCAGTTTCATTTCCAAACACAAATCAAAGACAAACTGCAACAATAAATGCAGTTTCATTTCCAAACACAAATCAAAGACAAACTGCAACAATAAATGCAGTTTCATTTCCAAACACAAATCAAAGACAAAATGAAACAATAAATGCAGTTTCATTTCCAAACACAAATCAAAGACAAACTGCAACAATAAATGCAGTTTCATTTCCAAACACAAATCAAAGACAAACTGCAACAATAAATGCAGTTTCATTTCCAAACACAAATCAAAGACAAAATGCAACAATAAATGCAGTTTCATTTCCAAACACAAATCAAAGACAAAATGCAACAATAAATGCAGTTTCATTTCCAAACACAAATCAAAGACAAACTGCAACAATAAATGCAGTTTCATTTCCAAATCAAAGACAAAATGCAACAATAAATGCAGTTTCATTTCCAAACACAAATCAAAGACAAAATGCAACAATAAATGCAGTTTCATTTCCAAACACAAATCAAAGACAAACTGCAACAATAAATGCAGTTTCATTTCCAAACACAAATCAAAGACAAACTGCAACAATAAATGCAGTTTCATTTCCAAACACAAATCAAAGACAAACTGCAACAATAAATGCAGTTTCATTTCCAAACACAAATCAAAGACAAACTGCAACAATAAATGCAGTTTCATCCAAACACAAATCAAAGACAAAATGCAACAATAAATGCAGTCACAAACATCAAAGACAAAATGCAACAATAAATTCGGATATTCAGCGTCAAATCCCTCAGCATCAATCCTCACTACCTAATGAAACTGCTTCTTATTCTTCCCAAATTTCTAATCATTTAACCGATAATCCTCCATTAACAGATTTACAAAATACACATCTAGTGCCAAATTTTGCTTATGATTACCAAAATAATTTTTCAACGCATAAACAATCTATTATCGTTAATAAAGCTTGCATTGAACTTATTCCTAATTATCAATCTTTTGATGATAAAAATAAAGAGATTCACCGAAAAAGAATCAAAAATATTCTGAGGACTTATCATACATTTTCAATTTCCCAATCCGCACGTATTAAATATTCATTAACCATATATACAAATGGTCATCCTTTGAGATTTCAACGTTACAATGCTCATAATAATTATTTAGAAATTATTTATTATTGCGGATATAAACCTAGATGCAACTTTTGTATGCATGTAAAAGTCTTTGATGAGAAATTAAATATTTCTCCTGAAGAAAAACCAGACAGTAAACTTCATAACTGCCGACCTGCAAAACAATCTCAAATAATTAAAGGAACAAATCCAATGAACTATGATATTGAATCTCAAGTTCAAGATTATGTTGTCAAAAATCCAACCGCAACGATATCAGAAACAAGAAAGTATGCAATCACTGATATATGACTGTAATCAAGCCCAGTCTACTAATTTCATTCAGATATCAGAGAAGAAAGTCCAACAGCTGTATTATGAAGTTCATCCTGTCAAATCAAAATCAGAGATTGATCTTATTAATGAAATGTTAGAATTTTTTAATCAAAGATCATATTTTATTACCCAAAGCACAAAAAATGATAATGCCTATTATTTTTTTGGATTGGAACGTTTCATTCGAGTTGCACGGTATTCATCACATTGTTTTATTGATGGAACCTTCAAAGTCGTTCCTGTATCAATAATGAATGGCCAATTATTAAATTTGTTAATTTTTGACCAAGCAACTCAACTGTATCTACCGTTTTTACATATAATCATGACGGGAAGAACAGAAACTGATTATCAAAGAGTATTTAGTATTATGGAGTATGATACTGATATTAAAATTCCTTTATCAACATTTGATGTTATAACAACTGATTTCGAAAAAGCACTTCAAGGCTCAATTTATAAAAGAAAAGGAGAGCAAACCATATTGACTGGATGCATATATCACTTTATTGCAGCATTAGTTAAGAATTTCAAGAAAAAATGTGATCCAGAAGATCTTAACAATAAAATTCTTTTAAAGTTATTATGCGCTTCTCCATTCATGCCAGAAGAAGTTTTTGATTTGGTTTGTAATAAAATTAAATGCATTCAAGATACAAATGAATTTGCAAAATACTTTATTAAAACATGGAGCACAAGCTATAATTCAATCAGCAAGCTCAAAGTATTCGACAATATTTATTCTAATAATGGCGTAGAATCGTACAACAAAGTGTTAAATACAAATATTGTATATTCACATCCCACAATTTTAAAGACGGTACACACTTTAATGAAAGTGGATTTAGCGATTTTGCATCGATATGCACGGGCAGATAAAAACACAAGTGATCATAAACAGTCGTATTTCATTAAATTGAAAAAAATAAATGAAGAGATTCAGTTATTTGAAGAGCATTTTGGTCTGGAAATATCATTAATTCCTGAGGATATAATGAAAAAATATAAGGATTTGTCCAAACATTCTGGAATTGATTTCAGAGATATTGAAATTGAAAGGTATATGTCAAGTGATCAAATACTTGATGACATTCAAATAAATTTAGAAGAAACAAAAAATGAAAAGATAGAAAACATTGAAATTGCCGAAGATGATTTATTTCAATAATATGTAACATTGATTTCTATTCAACTTTATCGTTATTATAATAAACATTTTTATGATTTTTTTAATATTTTTTATAAGTAGATTGAAGATTATTTGATGGAAAGATGTATATATATATACATAATGTACCTTACAATATCTTCATGCTATGAATTCCAGAATAATGACAAGTCTTTCATTCTTAATTAGAAGTCTCCAATATTTTGTCTATTTTTTCATATTTTTTCTATTTTTTTCACCATTTAAAATTTCTTAAATTCTAAATATAGCAAATTATATCATTTTACTTTCTGCAACGATTTAATCGATAATTATATGAATATTATTGTAAATATTTCTAAAATATTTTAAATACAAATAATTTTAAACTGAACCAAATAAATTGGATAACTTTAACTCAATCAAATAAATATTAATATGAATTTTTATAGAAAAGCTTTATTTTTTTCTCAATTTTTAATTTCATTTCAGTCTCTAAACTTTCTTACTATGTAAAAACGTATTATTATAGTAATAAAATAAAATACATGTTTATTCGATCTCGTATTTCAAAAAAATAAAATTACTTATATAAAAAGATTCTCTTTAGTCAACTTTCTTTTTGAATCTCTAATAAGTTTTTACTGTTGCTTCTATATATTAAGTATTGATTCTTGTAGTAAAGAAAATCCGGAACGTTTATTTATTAGAATACTCGAACTTTGACTTACATATTACTAATTGTAATTATTTTCAAGAGCTATTTCTATTACTCCTACTTGTTCGGCTTAAAATCTGCTATATTGTTAAGATAAACTAAGTCTAAATTTTGAACCATTTTTTGAAGTTTAAAGTGTAATACATATCGATTTTTTATCCGAATTTAAGAATTGCTTCAAAGTTTTAGCGTGAAATCGTGCATTTTTTCTAATGAAATTGTTATTATAAGATAAGCAATCTGAGTTTTTTTGAATAATATGTCACTACACATGATAGAGCGTTACGTGCTGAAAAGTTACGCTTCGTTCTGAAAGTGGTAATGAAGTTTTATTAGAATTCATCAAAAAAACGTATGAAAATAATCGTATGTCAAAATGTGAGCACTTCTCAAAATTTGCTCGCATTTTGACTATTTTTGTGAGATCTTCCTCACAATTTTTTGACAAACGTACAAAAAGTGCCAAAATGTGAGCAAATGTGAGCAATTTTTATATCTCGTAAAGACAGTAATGACAACATTAGAGAACACAACAACAGTTATAGTCCATGAAGCTATAAATGAAGAATACGAGTACATACAATATAACAAACAGTTACGTCTCATTCGTTCAGTCAAAGATGACATGTACCAAATGCAAAGTATAATGAATGCTCTTCGTTCTACAAAGCAAGCATATCATTGGTTTGAAAACCAACAGACAAAAGAACTTTTAGAAGAATTTCCTCATATGATTGCTTCCCTCGGAAAACCGAGAGAAGAGATTCCGTACGAAAATCGCAAGAATTTGGCTCCTGGTTTGAAAGGTTATTATGTTCATAGACTTTTAGTAAATGCTGTAGCAATGTGGGCTTCACCTCGTTATGCTTGTTATATTTTCATGATGTTAGATGAACTATATAAAGCAGAACGTGGAGAGATGGAAAAGAAACTTCATGCAAAAGATGAAGTCATTGAATCCAAAGACAAAAGCATACAGAAAAGAATACTGCGTTCAGTACCAAAAGGAAAGGAAAAGAGTTATAGGTATATGATTTATACTGAAGAGTTGGAGAAAGAAGAAGACAGTGACATGGTTATGTTGCATTTAGTCAGAAGAAACAACAAGAGCTTTTATGACTTAGCTAAAATATATAAATCTGACAGAAACTGGTTCTATCGTGAAAACTTACCGATTTCAATGACACCGAATGAGCAAATAAAGGAAATTGTCAAAAATACTCTTCCTCAAACACACTATGACATCAAAGGTTGCACAATACTTACATTCAAAGAAGACTTAACATTACTGAAGGAAAAAATAACAGAATATTTCGATAACTTCAAAGAGGAAGAATAAAAAATCTAAGCTAATTTTATTTTTTTTATAAAATTTTATCTCATATGAAAGAACATGAATTTAGAATATTCGGAACTCATGACAGAAGAAGAGAACGAACAACATGTAAAAGATTATGCAAAATTTCTGAAGACATACAAAGCATTTAAACAATATCTAAATGCTTCTAAAGATTATGCAAAATTTCTGAAGGTATATAAAGCTTATGAAAAAGCGTATGAAAAGTTTATACATTGGGGAATTGTTGTAAAATATCGATATGAAGACTAACCAAAAATATATTTTTGCTTAAATAGCTTCAGGGTCTATTTCTTCAACCATTTCACTTCCTTCGTCAATGTCAATAGAAGCTTCTTCAACCTTTGGTAAGAATTTCTGTATAACATCTTTGTTCGTTATTGTTTTCAGAGATGAAGGATAATATTTCACATTTGTTTCACCCTTCTTATATTCTTTCTGTTCGGAAAGATTTAAAGCAATACTGAAGAAGTCAATATTAGAGTTCTTTATAACAGTATAATGAGTATCTTTGACATTCACGAAGAAACTCTTTTGTTTCAAAACTACTGCTAACTCTTGTGAAGTATAACGTTTGCGGTCAATGACGATAGCTAATGGTCTGACATACTGACCAAACTTAGATTCTTTCACAAACTTCTTGTTAAAGATAACATTAACATTTGAAGCATTATTGAACTCATTCTTGATGGCATTAGCGAGAGCATTGTATGAAAAGAACTTGCAATCTTGCATGTGTTTCATTAAAATAAAAATATTAAATTATTTTGAAAAATAACTTAAAAAAATCTAATCTAATTTTTTCAAAAAATATTTTTTTATTTCCTACTAAAGATGTACCGGAAGTTGTCTAAGTTAGAACACTCGGAAATAAAACAACTTCTTACAGAAGCTAACATAGAAGTAGCAAAACATTACGCAACAAACAAAAAAGCACTCGCTGACATCCTCAATGACTATAATGGTGCAATAAGTTATGATAGAATTCATGAGTTCATAAAGCCGCAACGCGGCGAGGACGAAGTCCATGCAAGAGCATTTCCTTTAAATGACGTTGCTATTGACTTATATCATAGACGTTCAGTACCTCATGAAGTAAGAAGAGAAATGTTTGACATAACAAATGCAAACGTTGGTGAAACAAGAAGAAGAGACGACACACTGAAACAACAGAGAAGAGAGATGTTTAAGAGCGCTATAGAACAAGTTCGCAAAGCTAACGATGTCCTTCGTTCCATTGACGACAAACCAAAAGAAGGTGAGAGATGGTTAAAGAAAGATGAAGAGAATAGGAAGAGAAATGTGAAGTCAGGCAATAGACTCATTGACTTTAACATCGAAGCTTTAGATGAACCAAACAGAGACTACTTACACAAACATTTCGGTAAGGTTTTCATGAGACTCTTAGAGAAAATTAAAATAAACTCACAACAGAGATGGATGGTATGTTATAAACTTGGTGGAAAGTATGAATGTTCTACGTTAAACCTCAATAATATTGGAACATTACTACATCAGCTCTTGAAGGAGAACTTTATATCAGAGATAGAAGCAAATGCTGCAGGTATTGTTGAAATGCACTATGACTTCTTCTTGACAAACATAAAGAATCTTACTGAAATAAAGATGTATGATTTAACAGAATATGAAGGCTTAACGATGTCAGATGTAAAGAAAGGCAAACCAAAAAAGAGACCATATAGAGATGAAAGCACACTGACAAATGACCAGAAAGCCATTTTGGAAGCTCTTAAGCAAACAGGAAACCCAGCACTTATAGAAAGCTTTTGGAAAGATAATGGTGAAAAGAAGTTTTATAAGAAGAGAAGCGGTTAGTTCTGGAAGTATCTTTGCACATTACCTATAAATCTTGAACGCTACAAATCTTCAATGAATTGAACAAAAGAACTGCAGCACTTATGACAGAAGACAATTGTTTCGTTTATGCTTGCATTCAGGCTGGAGTAAATGAAGAAACTATTGACCACATGAGAGAATCATTCGTGTAGAGACTTTCCTCAAAGTAAAGTACAAGAAATTTCTGACGCAACAGGTATAGCATTTAATGTTACCATTGTTATTTCAATGACTCAAGACATAATGAAATAAAGAGATACATACCAAAAGAATGTGAAACTGTTAGAACTATTGACTTACTTCTTGTTGAAGACCACTACATGCTAACGAAAGATTACCAATGACAACATATTTCATTCGCAACTATATAAGAAATCTTGAAGGAGTGTGGTGGAATGAACATTGAGAAACAGATGAAGATTTATACAAAGAGAGAGATAATATGTAGTTCGTTATGATAGAACAACACCGTTATGGGATGTTATGAAAACATTGTGGGAGTGCAAATATTTCGAACCTATTTCTTATGGAGAACTTTTCACATATACGACTGACTTATATAAACAGAACCTTGCACCATTTAAAGACTTGTCATATGCTCCAAAGTATTGTGTACAACTGAAGAAGAAAGCCGAGTCAAAAGAAGTAAATAAAGCTAAATGTAAGTTCATTCCTGAGCACGTTTTCTTTGCTGACTTTGAGTGCAGTACCGATGGCTTTCATAAAGCTTTTAACATCTGTTATGACAGTGAAGATGGTTCAGTGAGTGAAAGCATATGGGGTCAGAACTGTGCAACAGAATTTTTGGAACGACTTCCTGACAAGAGTTTAATATATTTCCATAACCTCAGTTATGATATAAACTTCATCTTAAGACACATGACAGAAGTGAAAGGAACTCCCATCATTAAAGGTTCACGAACAATGCAAATAACTGGCTTATATAAAGGAAGGGCAATTATTATAAAAGACTCTTACAGTGTTATAAATAAGAAGCTTAAACTATTTCCTGCTATGTTTAACTTACAAACAGGACCGAAAGAAGTATTTCCATACAACTACTACAGCAGTGTTTTGTTAGCAAATGACACAGAACTGGTGTCATTTCTGAAGCATGTAAGTTTATCCAGGATGCAGATACATTCATGAAAAACATAGATTCCATCAAAGGTTGCAGAATAGATGAGAACCACTTCGACTTAGAAAAGTATAGCACATTTTATTGCAAACAAGATGTAAGAATTTTAAGAGAAGGTTTTGTTAAGTTCCGCAATGACATATTGAAAGAATTTGATTTAAACGTTTATGACTACGTTAGTATTTGTTCAATTGCTAACAAATTATTTGAGAACAGAGTGTACTTCCCGAATGGAAATTTATATGACCTCTCAAATAAACCAAGAGAATTTATTTCACGCTTTATTCAAGGTGGAAGATGTATGCTGTCAGATAACATTAAACAAAAGCGAAAAGAAATCATTGCTGATTTCGACGCTGTTTCATTATATCCATCAGCTATAGCAAGACTTTATACTTTAGAAGGTATTCCAAAGGTTATGAAGAAAGAAATGTTAAGCACAGAGTATCTCATGAGACATTTATTCGATGACGACCAAAAGGAACCCATTGGTGAAAAGTTTATGTCTGGCTTCTTTGTTCTCATTAAGATAACAGAGATTGGAATACATAGACACTTTCCTTTAATAGTTTGTGACCTGAACTAAATCCAGAACTTAACGTTCCCAGAAGTTCAAACACTTGCTGTTTAATGTATGTTGACCATATAACATTACAAGACCTCATAAAATATCAAGGTGTCAAATGTGAAGTGTTGCAAGGATACTATTACGATGGAAACAGAGATATTAGAATAAGAGATGAAGTAAAGTATAAGTTGCATTTCATGCACGTTGTAAAGGTGTAAAACAAGACGTTCTTGCTTTAACAGCTAATGAAATGTTTCCTGAAGCTATACAATGCTATTACAATGAAGATAAGAACATTCACATATCTGTTGGAACATATGACAAAGACTCTGAGTTCAGTTTAATGAAACTTTACAAAGCACTTCATGATGGTCAAGAGATTGGATTTGACTTATGTAAGTCTTCTAGTCCTTGCTTTGCTGAAAAGTTTAACTTCTCAATAACGACTAAAACAAGCTTTATTCGTAAGTTGAAGTTCTGAGGTCATTTATTTTTGTCAGCAATGAGGTCATTCGTGATAAAAATAAGCCGCTAGCGGCAAGGGCGAAGCCCATGTGGTCATTTACAATACTGCGATGGTAGAGTTTAAGAGTTGTGCTTCAATGTAGAGACAGTCCTTATGGTCTGGAGGTAAGAACACTTGGCAGTTATGGTCATGAGTGGAGAACATGTCTATCCAAAACTCACGATTGAAGCCAGTTAATTTATAGTATTTAGGATTTGGCAGTGGTGTAGTTCTTGTATGACCAATGAACTCATTTTCAACTCCCTTACTTAAGTTTGAATATAATATAGCTTGCTTTCTATCCCAAATGCCAGGTGTTACAATCTTTGAAAATTCATTTTTCCTCGGAAGCATTGCATCATAATTGAAAACATTTTTGAAATCATCACTTGGTTCAGAGATTTGAAATCTTATACGTAATGGATTTTCTTTCTCTTTAGCGACTTCATTGATTGGTGAGAATACATCAAACTGACAGTCATGTGTTCCATCTTCATTTTCATTAAATTCATAATGAAAGTCTATAAGTTGTGGCTGACTACCTTCTTCTTTCAGTTGTGCAAGAAACTCACGTAAAGGCTGTAAAGTTTGTACTTCAATGTTAAACTTTTTCTCGAACATTTCATTAAATGAAATCATACATTGTTGCAATGTTGTATCGTCTTTAAAGTATTTGTATATGTGAATGTTTTGGGCGCTTAAAGACTGTTCGTCATTTTCTATCTCGACTTGAAGTATAAAGTCAACCTTTCTGAAAGCACGTGTTATATACATAGATGTTATGCCAATGTACTTCTCTTCATTTATATTCACAATCCAGTCTGTTGGAAACTTAAACGTTACTCTGTTCCCCTTTATTTTGACGTCAGGGTTTTCACTACTGAACGCAACAGATAAAGGTATTTGTCTATACATTTAATTCGGATAAAAATAAACCATTTACTCTTTCTTTGCTTCGGCTTCTTTAGCTTTTGCTTCAGCTTCTTCTCTAGCTTTCTTCGCCAGCAAACGTGGGTTCTTCTGTCTTCCAGCAGCTAATGCAGCAAGTTGTTTTTCACTAAGTTTTCTCTTTGGTCTCTCTGGCTTTTGTTCTTGTTTTTGTTCCTTCAGTTCGGATAAAATTTGCTCACGAATTTCTTTCTTCAATGCTTCAACATCTATGACCTCTTGGGTCTTGTCCGTGGGGCTTGTCTGAGTCATTTGACTGCAGATAAAAAACAAAATTAAAACTTTAACCGATGTAAAATGAGCTTGTCAAATCAGAGCGAGAGTCTATTATATTAAATGACGCAAGAGGAATACAACATCCTTTCTATTACGTAAGTCAGAGTAAAGATGGTAAAATATACGTAAGAAAAAGAAAGGTTCCATTAGCGAATGCAGAAAGCGACAACATTAAGGTGTATGGCAAGGGTGAAGTCCACGAAGCCCATATAAAACCTTCTGTTCAAACTGAAAAGTCAATAGAACCAGAAGAAAAGAAGCCAGATGTACTTTCAATAACGAACCAAGAGCTTATTGCAAAGTTCGTGAATTTCATTGAAAAACAAACCGAGTCAAAGAATCCTGACCCCCAGTGAAAGAAGTTGAGACAAAGAGAATGTACAGTTCATTGAAAATGTCAAGAAACAACTTCCACCACGAATGCCAAGAAGAAGAGTGAGAATAATGAAGTAAATAGATATTTTTATCTGAAGTAAATACATGCAGAACGAACAGCTAAACGAATTTACTCCAGCAGAGCATATTCATCAGATTCGCTCATATTTCGATATCATAGACAATGCAGTTCAAATTGGTGACACTAATAGAAAATATTCTGACACAAAGATTCCATCACAACCTGGAACTGCTAAAGATAACACATGGGTAACATTCAATCTCTCACCTCCTGGTGAAAATATGTTGGACCTTTACAATACATTCATTACGTATAAAATGGAAGGTCAATTTATTGTAGATAAAGAAATTGGTTCGGGTTCCAATAAAACAAACCCACAGGATTTTGGATTGGTTTCGATGACGCTTTCTATGCAGTTGCTGGATATCAAATCCTTGCAAATGGTCGTATCGTATATTCTCAAGACAACGCAAGAGAAGAAGCATATATAACTTCAAACTCACAAACTACCGAACAAATAAAGAAAGTAGATGTTTCTCTAAAAGACTCGACATGAAGATGTATGGAGTCATTCGGGAACATGCAGAACAGGACAAATTGTTAGTGGTCCAATTACAGCAGGAAAATCATTTGATTTTAAGCTTCGTTTAAGAATTCCTGTTAGAAGATTCCTTCCATTAGAAGCTATTCGATTTATTCCAGCTTTTGCAGGAAACATTCAGCTTAAAGTAAAGTTCAGTAGCGACGCCTTACAATGCACATCTATATCTGTAAATGATATCATTGCTTTCAATCCAACTCTTAAAGTTGCATTTGCTTCAGATTCAAATCCCGACAAATAAATTTGTTCCATGGAATGAACCATTCACTATGATAACGAAGGCAGTAGAAGCTAGTGGAACAGTTACTATTACAACTGTAACCAGCAACTATTTCGAACAAAGATGGATTTTAATGAATGTTTTCATTCATCCAAAGTCATTCTCTTTAGACCCTAACATTTATACAGAACTTGTAGAACATTATACAAACGAGGCTTTATGTTTTTCCTGTTAAAGTTATGGATTGGATTCCTATGGACGGTTCATTCTCAAAGAATACAGATAGTTCAAGTGCAACATTTACAGCAGCTTATACGCCTATTAATGTTAAAAGTATTTGGGCACTATTTAGAAAGAAAGACAACTATTATGTTAATTTTGAGAACCCTAAGTTTAAATATCTTCAGCTTTCCATGGGAGCTTATGGAAATATGCCTGCAGAACCTGAAAAATCATATGGACCTGTTTTTTATGAAATGGTTGCGAACGCCTGCAATACAAACAATGATATGATAGGATTTAATGAAGATGTTATGAGGTCATTGGTGGATGATGGTAGTGTGGAACATAAATGGGATAGCTATGACAACACACATTTCTTATGTGGTTTTCAACAGAAGTGGACTTTTGCTTCCAGCAAGGTCAAACATCTACTGCTCCAATAACATACAAATTGTCTGTTAAAGGACCTATTGAACTAGCAACTGAAAACGTACCAAAGCCACTTATTGGATTTATGAGGGATTGTTGCTTTGCCATTCAGGTGCGTGCTAATGGAATCCCAATAATAAGATTAGATGACTATAACTTAGCTACGGACGACGGTGAGGAATAAAGGATGAACGTTTATTTTTAAAGCTTATAAATGAGTTCTTCATCAAGCTCTCGTGAACCTTCACCATCTATGAAACAAACTTTACCAAACGATTATGGAGCACCTATTGAATATTTCTTACGAGCTGCACAATGGCAAAGAGCAGTCTCACCAAGGTTAGGTGTTCCACCAGCTCCTGTCAAAAATAGCATTTGGTCAAGTCCTTATATAAAATATGGTCTCCCTAGGTTTGCTAGCTACAGCAGGAGCAGTTATGATGTTGAAAAGAAATAAAGCAAATGTTGTAAATAATACTGAAGTAGCTGAAGTTAAACAAACTCCAACACCTTCACAAGCAAAACCTTCAATGACTCCTGAACCTATGGAAGTACAAACTCCTGTTCAAAAGTCAACTCCAAAACCGACTCCAACATTTAAACCAGAACCTACTCCTCAAATAAATCGTAAAACTCCTGTGTTTCCTTACTGAAAAAATAACGTTATTTTTATTTAATATTAAAATTTTTATTTGATTGAAATGACGACTAAAGTCACTGAAGCAATGAAACAAAAGTTCTTGGTAGAATACATTAAATCAGGAGCGGTTACAGAAGGTTTTTACGTTCATACTATGAAGGATGGTAGAGTTCAGTTTAGAAAGATAAAGCAACCATTAGATAAAGAAGGAATTTTGAGAAAGATTAAACTTCATGAGGACAACATTGCTGAACTTAAGAAGAAGTTAGAAGAGTTGGATAAAGGAAGAGAGTTATAAAGCAATGAATTCAACAGGGTGAAAAAACAGGTGAAAAAAGATGTGAGATCTCACCACTTCACCTAAATTTATTTTTGTGCTATGTTTTCATACGTGTGAGGGTGGTGATATCATTAATTTTTAAGTTTATTTTTTATTTTACTGAAAATTTTTATTTGGATGTAAATGACAGAACAAAAGCAACTCATTCGAATTCCACAGTATAACAAACATACATTTAAACATTTATTCTTCCTTCCTGAGCATAACATGTTCTTTCAAATACATCCGAGACCAGTTGACTTTTCATTGACTGTGTATAAAGATAGAAATAGTTATATCATTAAACCATACGATGACGAAGGTAAGTTATGTAAATTGTACGTTAAGAAGTTAGAGAAAGTTTATGTCTTCAAGTATGACTACAATAGGGTTAACACTGATGATGAAGATATTGAGGAAAATTTATGAGAACATTAGTGAAGTCGTTAGTGAGAGCGATAGTGAGAACGTTTATTTTTTACATTAGTGAGTTCGTTAGTGAAGTGAAGTGGGTGGTGGTTTTGTAAATATTTAAGGTTAAGTTAGTGTTGTCATTTGTGCTGAGGTTAGTACTTGTCGTTAGTGTTGGAGTTTGTGTTTGTTGTTAGTGTTTGTCATTTGTGCTGAGGTTAGTACTTGATGTTAGTGTTGGAGTTTGTGTTTGTTGTTAGTGTTTGTCATTTGTGCTGAAGTTAGTACTTGATGTTAGTGTTGGAGTTTGTGTTTGTTGTTAGTGTTTGTCATTTGTGCTGTAAAATATACGTTGACGGTTTTGTAAAGTGTCAAACCATTATCTTGGGTAAGGTGGAACGCAGTGCCACCATAACCAAGATAACCATACTAACTCCTTATATAAAATATGGTCTCCCACTAGGTTTGCTAGCTACAGCAGGAGCAGTTATGATGTTGAAAAGAAATAAAGCAAATGTTGTAAATAATACTGAAGTAGCTGAAGTTAAACAAACTCCAACACCTTCACAAGCAAAACCTTCAATGACTCCTGAACCTATGGAAGTACAAACTCCTGTTCAAAAGTCAACTCCAAAACCGACTCCAACATTTAAACCAGAACCTACTCCTCAAATAAATCGTAAAACTCCTGTGTTTCCTTACTGAAAAAATAACGTTATTTTTATTTAATATTAAAATTTTTATTTGATTGAAATGACGACTAAAGTCACTGAAGCAATGAAACAAAAGTTCTTGGTAGAATACATTAAATCAGGAGCGGTTACAGAAGGTTTTTACGTTCATACTATGAAGGATGGTAGAGTTCAGTTTAGAAAGATAAAGCAACCATTAGATAAAGAAGGAATTTTGAGAAAGATTAAACTTCATGAGGACAACATTGCTGAACTTAAGAAGAAGTTAGAAGAGTTGGATAAAGGAAGAGAGTTATAAAGCAATGAATTCAACAGGGTGAAAAAACAGGTGAAAAAAGAGGTGAGATCTCACCACTTCACCTAAATTTATTTTTGTGCTATGTTTTCATACGTGTGAGGGTGGTGATATTATTAATTTTTAAGTTTATTTTATATTTTATTTTTATATAAATGACGAAAACTATTGAGATAACAAACTACAACGGTCATGAGTTCAAGAATTTGTTCTTCGTTCCTCGTGAAAATACATTCTATCAGATACGAGGGAGAAAGGGTAAAGTTAGTTTGAGCGTTTATGACTACAAGCATAATGGAAAGTTTATACAAGCATATGATACAAACGGTAAGCGTGTTTCATTAGCTTTGTCAAAACTTACTAACATTTATTTTGACAGTGACTTTGACCTATATGAAGAAGAAAGTGAGTCAGAAGATTATGAGCTGTTATGTGAAGCACAGCAATGGGAGGAGTTGCAATACTTTTGTAAGTGAGAACGTTTATTTTTTACATTAGTGAGGTGAAGTGGTTGGTGGCTTTGTAAATATTTAAGGTTAAGTTAGTGTTGTCGTTTGTGTTGTAAAATATACGTTAACGGTTTTGTAAAGTGTCAAATTCACATATAGTGGGTAAGGAGGCGCGCAGTGCCGCCGTACCCATGATATGTGTGCTAACTCTCGCAGAACTTTAGGCCCTGAGAGGAGTCTGTTTTGCCTAAGGTAATCAATGCCTCTCTGACACCGCGCCGTGTGAACTCAATGTCTGGGATTGTAAAGTTGATGCCCTGTTCGCGATTGACTTTATTTTTAAGCCATTTGGCGAAGCTCTCTAGGAAGCTTTTAAATGCTGGCTTCATTGTAGCATAAAGGCTTATATCTAGGCTCGCAATAAGCCTGGCAATGATCTCTTCTAACGAAGGATCATTACCAGAGCCAACTGCTTGCTGAGTATTCTCAATTTGGTGCTCAGCAGGAACGTAGTTGGGCATTGGGAGTAAAAATTTGCACTTATGATCTTTAAAATCATTTTTCCTGCTTTTTTTAATGCATTGCACGAACTGCCCTTGAACTAATGTTTCACTACATTCGGCACAGTATGTAAAGAGCCTTCCTTTGCCTGATTGATTAGGCTCATTCTCATAATAGCCGATCGTAGTGAAACATTTTTTTTCCACACTTTGTTTCCAATGTTTCAGGAGTTGGTGGATATTTCGTCTTCTTAAATGGAATCCACTCATCATATACATGAGGATCCCATGCAGTCATAATAAAAATAAAGCTTTTTGAATATATTCAATTTTTAAATGATATTTTCACGGGTTAAATATAAAATAAAGAATAAGATGTAAATTATTAAAATAATTAATTTTAAATTTTGAACATGTGATAAATATTTTTTTGCATTGTTATTAATAATGAAAAATAAAGCTTATTTCAATGAAAATTGTTCTGCAAATTTATTTCACTTTTGACCTCACTTTTTCCGTAATTCAATTTTTTACTTTTAATATTTTAGATCTTCATAATATCATTTGAAAAATTAACCATATAAAAAAATCAAGTTATCAATTCACTTTTTCCGTAATTCAAAAATCAAAAATATAAATAATATATCTTTTTATCAAATATTATTATTATATTCTATGAAAAATGAGGTCCGGAAATTTTGCGGATTCCCGTAACTCAATTTTACGGGAAAAGTGCAGTAAACTATTCAAAATACGGAAAAATTGGTGTAAACTAATGATTTTACGGTAAAATCACGGAAAGTCCCGGAAGAATATATGTGCCTATATGAAATTAGACAAAAATGAATCAAACGCATTTTAAAAGATTGTTCTTGTATTATAAATGCTATTCGCAGATTTATTAGTTGAAGAAAATTACCAAATTTTTGCCGATTTACAAAAAATGATTTACAAAGCATATTTTTATAAGGCTTAAAAAATCTTTAAAATGTGACCGGTGACGGAAATCCATGGTAACCAACCGCGGTTCCCGTTTGGAATGCCATATATATATCTTACCCATTCATTTGGAATACGAGGTCTCGAGTTTTCGTTCATTTTTTTTACTTTACAAAACTGTTTATTTTTCAGAATTTTTAAATTTGAAAAAATCCATTCTATATCTGATAAATAATATATTATTTTTCAATCAAAATATTTTGATTATCATCTCAAAAGTGTTCTCAAAACCTAGTTTTTCTTATTTTGGATAATCTTAATATTTATATTATTATAAACTAATTGAACACCATATGTTTTTGTATACTTTTACAAAAAAATTGATAGATTTGTGATACTTCCCCCGACGATAGAATTGAATAGCTTACATTTTGACAGAACTTAATATGGAACACAAGCGAAATATTAAAATGTTCAGATAGAGAATTTATAAATAACTCTGTCAGAAATCAAAAAAAATGGAATTTGCCCCAGAACCATTTTTGCCAAATCCTAAAGACTTTTTTGCACCAGAAATCGAGCACAACATTGCAAAGACTAACAAGACAAAAGTTTGTTCTGGATATGATTACGCAGGACAGCACAGAACAATTAACGGAGAAGTTGCTTGTCAAAACCAAGAAAAAGACAGGATAAAAGGAAGGCTTACTGGTTTTGATACTAAAAACAATATAGCATGGCATGAAATCACTTCAAGATTCGGAGAAAATGTTAAACAACAAGAATTACTCAGTATAGCCAACGTTCTCTCGCTAAATGCTAACATAAAGCTTGACCGAGATGCTAAGCGTAGGAAATCTGTTCTCATTAAATGGTTTAATGAAAATTGGACAGTATTAGCTCCATTCTTGCAGTTTGTCGTACTAGATGAAGCTTTCGATCATTGATCAAATACCCCTTCACATTTTACATTCAGATCATGTTTCATTTACTTGGTTTTGAAATATTATCTGAATATTTCATGCGCCAACTGTTTAGTAAACCAAATTTTTATTTAATTGTTCTTACATAAAAGTTTTCTCAATATATTTCCGAGATAATATTGATAATATTTGGAAAATAAAAGTAGAAACAAGTCTGATGCTATATTCATCCGAAATTTGCCGATGGAGTATGTTTTTATTATTAATTTAATGAGTTTCTAAATTGAAATAAAAATTGATCTGAAAAAATAAGAAATTTGATCAAGATATTATCATAACAAGCATTGTTATAAGATTCTTAATTGAACAATGCTAAATGTGATCACTCAAACCTTCTCTATTCCAGATTTCGAAAAAAATGTGACATCAGAAAAAACTATGAACAATATAAAAAGTCTCCGAAAACCACATCAAAAATCTCTTTGGAGCGATCCACATGCGCACATGGAAGTCCTCATTTATATAATGGTTGCTACTCTCATGGCTATTTACTACGATTACTTAACTCTCGGAGAATTAAGAGCATACCTGCAATACAATAACATCACATTATCATTTATGCATACAAAATACAATATCGATGTTGTAAATGAAACAAGAACGATTATAAAAGGAAATCATGAATCAGATAAAAAATACATTTTAGAAGATGAATACCAAAAACGTATGGGCGGCATCTTCTTTATGAATTCATCTCTAGAACGTACGAATGCTACATATATTGACTTAATGTACGTCTATGTTTGCGCATTCGGTGGTTGCGTTCAATCTGATGGTAAAATCTATTTACCAGAGAGAGACAGAATATTCTTAAAGCTTGGAGAAGCAGGCCAAGTTGTTGGCTACTACGAACATGTTGTTGCCTCAGGAAATCGTTGGGCAGCAATGTACGCGCATTGGATGTATGATTGCGTTGCATATCTACTTTTTATTCCAGAAGAAATCAGAAAGAAATCTGTTTTCCTTTTACCAGTAAATTCAACAATTTACAGCGAAGCCGTCGAAACTCTTGGATTTAACAAGTCTCTTGGTCAAATTCTTTACCTAAACAGCTCACAATGGGTGTTTGCAAGGCATTTCCATACAGTTTACACTCCAGAATCAATTCATGGCTGTATGATTTGGGCAGTACACGAATTAGGAAGGAAATGGAAAGAATTATACGGTCTAAATGCTACAGTACCTACAGATTACGCTCTTTACAATCGTCCTTACGGAAATAGATATATTATTGAATTTGACGACTTCTGTTACTCGATACAGATGCGATTCCCTGAATACAGATGGATCAAGCTACAAACTCTATATCCTACATTCAAAGAATCCGTTATTGCATACAGTCATGTGAAATTATTGTTTGCTCCAGCAGGATCTAACTGGGCAAACGTCATTTTCATGAACAAGAACACTGCTGCTGTATGTGCAATGGCTGATACCAATGATATTCCTGTTCTTGCCGTTTGCGAAGTCATGAACATTTGGTTGTCAACTTTCCCGATACCAGGAATGAGACACCACGGTGGAGTTTCCGGTAAAATGGACTTCGAGATAGCAATTAAGGCTGTACAAAAGGCACTGTTTGCATTAGATCACGGAAGATGGCCAACAACCACAGAAATATAATTTTTATGATTTGTTGTTTATTTCGTATAATATAAAGATTATTGTTATCTGATTTGTTTTATTTGTATTGATGAATATTTGATATTTTTATTTTGAAATATAGTTTTCACATATAATGAGCGACCAAAACTATTCCCTTGTTGAAATATTCTATTTTAAAACGATGTTTCTTATTCCAAAATTTATTTGAAATACTAGATACATAAAAAATTTTATCACCTTTTTCTTGAATTTTTTGATTTAAGGGTGCCCTATAACGATAATGTAAACATCACAAAATTAACCTTATTAGAACTCGAATGAATGGATTATCCAGATTCTAGTTCTCAATATAATAGCCTTAAAAGTGCTTTTCTGAGGGTGGTTTATCGTCTATAGGGCACCCTTAAAATTATTTTTTGAAAAATTTTCACCGGTTTTTGAGGGTTTTAAATACACAGATAGATTTAATTTTAGCTATATAATAATTTTATTTGATAATAATATCATGTGGTTAATTTTTTTCTCAATATATTTGATTTACTTTAAAAAATTTCAATATTTTGGAGGATTTGTTAAGCTGGGCTTCAACAGTGCAGTATGTATAAATTCTCAATGAGGCATTCAACATCAATATTTATAGATTGATATAATTATATAACGAATTATTTAAGGACTGGAGTTCAATATCTATATATTTATGCATTTTTATAAATTGAGATACACATTCCAGAACATATGCCAATAAAAATACATTTTTCATTGGAGAAAAAATCTTTTTGATGGAGAATGGATCGAGTGAACTCTCGATTCATGAACAAGACATACACAACTCGGATGATTCAAAAGAAAATAACTTTGATTCGCAAAATTCTCTCGAGAGTCTTTCAACATTCATCACATCTCTCCAACAGTTGCAAGAAGAGATAGAATACAAGATAAATATCGTTCAAGATGCAATAAAGGAGCTTGAGTCATTCAAAGATTACAAAGAAACTCCAGGAGAATCAGAATTTGAAACAGCATTTGATGATGCGGACCAGAAAAAGCCAGACTTTGAATTAGTTGATAAAGTATTAAACGAATTCATTGATAATATCTCAGATATTAAGCAATTATTACTATATATCGATGATCAAATACAAGTATCTCATATTCAACTCAAACAAAAGAAAAAACGTCTCTCAGAAGCAAATAATATAAACTTAGATTCAGATACTACATCAGAATTGTATCGAGATGAAAATAATCCAAAAACTAAGAAAAATACAGAGATTAAGAACAAAATTAAAGAAGATGGAGAATCAGCACTTGCTGCTAGACAACAAATAAACCAATTAGTTGATGAAATTAATCAATTACAATATAATGGGGAAATATCTCAACCAATAGGGGATGATTCGCAAGAACACATCCAAGAATCAGAAGAAGATATTAAAAAGGAACAGATTATTGACCAAAACTTACAAAATTATTATGAAGCTGAAATTTCAAGATATAAAAGAATCTTAAACATCCAACAGAAAGAGGTAGAAGAGATGACACAAGTTAGAAATGAATGTGAACAATCAATTGAAGAGTTCGAGACAGAGAAAAGGAAAAATATTGAAGAATTAAATACAAAAACTACTGAAATTTCCGATTTAAAGATGGAAATGAATAACTGCATTAGAGCAATTACAGAAATCAAGAAGATAAGTCCACAATTAGCTGCATTTAATGCTCATATTACTTCTGTTGTTGAAGATATGGAAAAAATCAACAATGGAGTGAAAAGTCAGCTAGAAAAGCTTACATTAGAATACCAGAATTATCAAGAAATTGTTGATTCGTACAATAAAGCACAAGAAATCATAAAACAGAACAGATTACATCAAGATGACGTAATTCAGAAACTTATTGAGGCAACTGACTTATCAGATAAAACATTAGAAGAAATACATCGATACAAAGTAGAAAAGGATGGTTATTCTGATGATCTTCAGAATATTAACAAAATTATTGAAGATGTTACACAAAAACTTGATAAACAAGTTGAAGAAATAGATAAATCAGCTAAAGACTATTACTCAACTGCTCTTTATAAGCTTAGTTCCAGAATTAATGAAGCAAAAGCCGAAAATTCAAATTTAATTAGGGAAAAAGAGTTTTTATTGACCGAAATCCAAGACAGCAACAACAAATATCAAACTCTTAAAGAATCTACTGGTCAAAAATCAAGGGATGAATATTTATCAGAAATTTTCGAATTCAATAAAAAGTGTCAAGAGATTATTCAAAAATTGATTGGTTTACATCAAGAAAATATCAATACAAAAAAGAGGATTGAAAAATTGAATGAACAAAAAGGTTCTACGGATAACCAAACATATATAAACATATTAAATTCAAGAGCACAGCAAATAAAAATGGCAATTAACCAAATTTGTTCAAATATCGGAGATATTGAATCACAAAATCAGTCAAATAACGAAATTAACATCCAACTCAAGAAGCACTTAGAACAAAAGACACAAGAAGTTAAGAATATAAAGCAAAATGCAACAGAAGAAAAAGAATCTCAAATTAAGAAGAGCAAACAGGAATTAGAGAAAATTATCTCATTGCAACAGCAAGAGATAGTTTCAATGCAGAGTAAAATCGAGGAATTTCGGAAACAGTCAAAAACGGCAAAAAATAATTCCGAAAAAATGAGTAAAGAAACCCAAGAAAAGCTGAACACAATTGATGCACAACTATCAAATATGGCAAAAACTAGGAAGAAATTGGAATCAAGGCATATTGAGTTAATTGATTATTTAAACAAGTCTTCTTATAGTCTTCAGGATGTAACATCAGAAATTAACACTCTTCAGATAAGGATTGCCAAGAAAAACAGTCACGAAAAACGAAGAGCAGAGCAAATTACTCAAATGGAAGTTCAAAGACTTTCAATGGAAAGCGAAATAAAGAAGGCAAAGATGCTTAGCGCCAGACTTGATGAAGAAATTGCTTCTCAACAAGAGAAAAATAATCAAATTGATATCAGATTAATAGAAAATAACGAATCTTGACTTATATTTTTTGTTTTGTATTTATAAAAGAAATATATTTCTTGTTATTAGTTGATCTATTTTTAAATTAAATTTCAATTTGAAATCTTGTTTTGAGTTGGGAATTCTTTAGATATATTCTTAAGCAATTCATATAGTACAACTATAAATTTATTTTCATTCAGCATATATCAATAGATTAACGGTACTTATCGGATGAAAACCCTAAAAATGGCGTGACGTTTATCGGACGGGCTGAATGTTAATTATAAAACCACTATCTTATAAAGGATTAATTAGTAATTACAGCTTATTACGAAGTTTTTGTTTTTGGAGAAAAATTATTGATAAAATTCTTTTTGTCCAATCAAAATAAGTTTTAAAAGATTATTGGAAATAAAAAAGATGAAATTTAATAGATATACTTTCCAATTATTGAAGATATGAAAAGTAGTATATATGACGGGTTTTGTGACTTTTTTTGTAAACGTAAGAATTCATACAATATTGAACGATTTTGTAAGTAATTTTCATACAATCGATAAAATAAATGTATGATTCTTACGCTTTTTATTCTTACGTTTTGAAATAAATCATGATTTAAAAATTTTCAGAATCGTAAGAAATTTTCACAAACCCTTTACATAATGAAATAAAAAATAAAAAATTTAAAAAATAAATTTTAAAAATTCATGTCTTACATTTTTTGAATAATTTATTTTTTATTTTGTATGAAATGAGTGTCACAACTAACAATGTTAAAAAAATGGGATTCACAAATGAGGAAATAAAGGATATATTAGAGGAGGCAGGTTATGAAGTTGATAAATATTATTTAAGAAATTGTCAAAAATTCGCGGAGTTTTTAAATGAGTTTGATTATGATGGAAAAATGAATAAAGATGATGTTATAAATTTCTTATATCCCACATCTAAAGAAGAAAAACCTAAAGAACCTGATGTTTTCCCTGAATATTATGAAGAACGAATTAAAGATGATGAATATGATGAGATTGAGAAATTGGAACAATTAAGAAATGAAATAGATGAAAAAATTAAGGAATTAAGAGAAGTTGAAAAATATAATGAAAATGAAGTAGAGGGTTTAATGAATATCCCAGCTTCAGAATCAGAAGTTCAGAAATCTCATGAAGAAAGATATAAAAATTATGTCTCAGAATCAACACAAAATTTATTAGATGGTGAAATAGACGAAACACTTTCAGAAGAAGGTACTAAATTTATTCGTAAACATAAGTTACAATTTATTGATAATGAAGAATACCCTTGTATCCTACTTTCACCACCTTTAGATTCCGAAAAATTCAAAAAAGCTCTTAAAAACGTGACATATGCAACTAATACGATTAAGAAAGAAGATCATGATATTTACACAAATTATTATTTAAATAAATGCACAGGTGTTGATAAAGTTTTTGATTTATTAGATAAAATATCAAAAGAAACCATTGGAACCTATAAAATTTTGTGTGATTGTGGTTTCATTATTGAAGATACCAATAATGTTTCATATGAAAGAACAGCACCGAAGGAAGATGAAGTTGAAAGGTCTATACCATTCGTTATTAAGAACATAAAAGATATGAAAACGTATAAGCATTATATTTATTCATTTATTTCAGAAAAAATGGAAGCAACCCATAAAACATCTTCTCATCATTTTATAGCTATTCATACATTCCTTTTCAAAGTTGTGAAATTAAATAAGACAGGAATTAGATTTAATGTATCAGGGTACGCATTCTTGAGTAAATTAAAATGTATTCGTCACGTCGCAGATGATAAAAATTTATGTGTTCTTAATTCATTTTATGGGCTTTAAAAAATAAACTTTATTTTTATTTATTTTTTAATTTTTTATTCTTACATAAATGAACAAAAACGGAACAGCTAAAATGAATGATAATCAAATTAGAGCAGAAGGTAGAAGGTTATTTAAACGCTTCTATAACATTCCTGATGGTGTTAATCCTAAAACTCGTAGAAGCTATTTAAATGAAGCCATAGATGCATATGAAGGATTTGACATTTCATCAGAAAGTGAGAGATTAGCGAGAATGTTAAATGTTAATATTGATTTCTATTATTGTGATCCTCAACCAGAAGACGTGGACATAAATAAGGTAGACTTTCCATTAGTGGAATCAATAATGATAGATCCAGAATTTGAAACAGTAAATATTTTATTAACACAGAGTCCATGTGGAAAACTTCACGCTGACAGAATAACAGACGTAGAAGCACTCACCGGCTATAAAGTTTGTCCATTTTGTAAAGAAGAAGTTTATTCTATCCGTGATGACCCAGAAAGGAAAAACCAAAGAAGATTTTTAAAGCATTGTGAGAAATGTAAAGAAAATAATGGGAGATTAATTCAAGACGTTCAATTGCAAAAGACCCAGCAACCATATGCACCACATATTACGAAACAGAAGATATATCAGTGGTTATTAGCTCACAATTTGCAGGAATATTATAAACCGACAAGATATTATATTACTTTTGACTTTGAAACATTAGAGACTAAAGAAGAATTACAACTTTCTGAGTGTGCAACTTTGAACGCTTACTTAAAACCATTCATGGTATCATCAACGGTTAAATTAAAGCCGCAAAGCGGCGAGGTCGTAGACCGTGATAAAACATATACGAGAAATTTTTGCTTAACTTCGAGTGATTCTTTTATTTCTGATTGGATTGAGTTTTTATTTTCAACCTGTTCATTAGTTGCTAAATCAAATATTGAACAATATGAAGAATTATTGAAGCCGCAAACGGACCAAACGGTGGGGACTTTGTCTCATACATTAAATGAAAAACAGAAGGAAGCATTTAAAGAACTTTTAGATGAGGAATTTAATAAAGTGAATATCATAGGTTTTAATTCGGGAAAGTTTGATTTAAATTTAATTCTTCGTGATTTAAATACTGCAAAATGGAAAATAAAATCAATGCTGGGTTCTTCTTCACAATTTAAGCAAATCATTGTAAAGAAAACAAACTGTCCATATGAATTGAGATTTATTGACATCAGAAATTATATCGCGGGTGGAACATTAGACCAATTCACTCAAGATTTCGGAAACAATAAATCACGTGTTAAATCCTTTTTCCCTTATCAATTCATCACATGGGAGAATTACGAAGATGAATTATATAAAGAGGAACCATTCACTCAAGATTCATTTTATTCAGCATTAACACAAGAAACAATATCCGATTCAGATTATCAAATATATCTCAATGATGCTAAAAACTTTAAAAATAGATTAGAATATTTTATTCATTATTGCAATAAAGATGTTGAAATTATGATTGACCCAATTGATAAAATTATTGAAGAAACATTTGTTTATAAAATTGACACGCTTCATAATCTTTCTTTATCATCGAATGCTTCAATGATTCGTTACGCTTTAGCATATAAAGACTTTAATCCTAACGAAACATATCCAGAAGAAGAAAATGTGGAATCAAGTTTTGAATTAACGAAAAAGTATTGGAAATATAAAATTGATTCATATAAGAAACAAGATGAAAAAGCAGAAAGAGATACTAAAAATAATATTTCAATGGATGATTTTCAATACTATCATGATTTAATCCTTTCATCTAAATGCAAAATGTGTGGTAAAGCGTTTACATATGCAAATAAACCAACATTAGATAGAATCGATAATGAAAAACCACATACCAAAGAAAATTGTCAGTTAATGTGTTGTTATTGCAATGTCGTGAAATCAAATAAAGATGAAGATGTTCAACGTTTAAGAATCAATTTAAGAAATTATGCATTAAAAAATAATTTACCGATGACTTTAGATTCAGTTGAAGCTTATCACATTCTCCGTAATGGAATTACTGGTGGTTTATCAAATGTTCAACATAGAGTAAATCTTAAAGGAATCACGCACATTAATAAACTTTCATATAATCCAGAAACTAAAACTGTATCAAATGAGGACACCACCAACATTATGACTCATTTCGTTGGTGTTGATTTTAATTCATTATATCCTTCATCATTTTCATCTAATCCTCATGATTTCATTCAATATACTGACCATAAAATGTATATGCCGGGAAGATTGAATGGTGTTATCATTTGTGATACAGCAACAAAGAAAGCAAAAGCACTGGGAATAATTAAGAAGAAAAATACTTTATTCGTGGCTGAAGTAAAGGGTCACATTGATGAAAAATACATTAATGATTACATAAACTTTTTACCGATAATAAGAAACTTAGATATTATCACAGATGAAAAAACAATTGGCAGTTTTATGTATAATTACATGAAATCAAACAATCTACCGGTTGACCAGAAACAGAGAAAATTAACTCAGTTAGCATCAACACACAACCAATATCAACCTTTTTCTTCTTATTATCTTTGGTATCTAATCGACAGATTTCATTTTATCATTGATGATATTCAATCAATTTTAACATTTACTAAAAACACTTGTTTTAATGAATTTGCGAACGAATTTATGAATGAAAGACAAAAGGCTGAATTAGAAGGAAATAAAGGAAAAAGTTTATTTTGCAAGATTTCACTTAATGGATCATATGGTTACGATGCAATGAATACACAAAATTACGCAAAGACTAAAATAATGAATGCACAGAAGGCACACGTTGCATGTATGTCAAATAAGTTTAAAAACATAAGAGAAATAGGAGAGGATACGTATCAAGTGATGCTCAAAGATAGATTTTATAGATGTGATACATGTTTACAAGAGGCATTCTTCACTTTAGATAATGCTAAATACTGGTATTTGGTTTTCATTTATGATTTTATGTATAAATGCTTGAATGTTAATCGTTTTCATTTCATTGAAGGTGATACTGATTCATCTTATTGGGCAATCGCTGGCGACCCAAATCTTCCTAACACTCAAGCATTTCAAGCAATTGTTACCGATAAACAATTTTATGATAAAAACATTTTCAAATTCGCACCATTTGATTTCTTCTGTTTTGATGAGAAATTTAAACCTAAATTAAAGAATAAAGCTGAAGAAAAAGCACATGAGAAGAAGTTATTGGGTTTAGCAATTGAGAAACAAGGTGATAACATGGTTGCTTTATGTCCTAAGTGTTATACATCATTCAATGGTTCAATTGATGGAAGTGATTTTAAAAAGATTGCACAAAAAATGAAAGGTGTTAGTTTACGACAAAATAAACAATTAACACCTAAAAATTATTTGGATATAATAAATGATAAATTGATATTTGATGGTCAGAATATTAATTTACAACTTAAAAATGGGTCAATGACTCGCTTAACAATTGGTAAGACTGCATTAACAGGAGCACACACTAAGGCTGTATGTTGTGAAAATGGATGTTGTATGCCATTTATTTAATGAAATGCCACAGAAGAGACAAAAGGAACCGTTGAATGATGGTTTTGATACTATGATTCAAAGAGGTGGGCACCCTTAAAACATTTATTTTATTTTTATATAAATGGATAACACAGATTTAAAAAATTTAATTGATGATTTAGTACTTAATCAAAAATTTCTTAGTTATTATGAATTAAAATCATATCTCCAAAAATATAATAACAATATAACGGGTGATGATATGGATTATTATTATTCGTATTATAAAAATGAAATTTTGAAATATCATGATAGAATAATTTCTAAAATTAAAGACAAAATTAAAAATAATGAATATTCAAAGGGAAAAACTAAATCGCAACTTAAACAGTTGAAAGATTTCAAAAATAAAGTATTAACAGAAAAAGATATTGATGAATTATATAATTTATATAATCCTGAGCCACAAAAACCAAAGCCGAGGTCTAAAGTAACAAATGTTCAACAGCTAAAGGAACAAAACACCCAGGTCCTTCAGACCATAAATGAAGCACAAGCTTTAATTTATGATTCATTAGTTAAACCATATTCAGCCCGACTTTTAAATGAAGATCAACTTTTGGAATTCATCCTTCAACATAAACTCGAAGCGGGAAAGTATATCAAACCTTTATATACAGCATATTTAAAACAAATGAATAGAATACATCCGGAATTAATGAAGAGGGAAATGAAATCCAAAATCAAAGCAGATAAAATTAAACCACTTGCAACACCAAAACCTCCAACGACAGTACCGCCTCCTCCTTCAGTTAATCCTTCATCATTCACTTTATTATATCCATTTCAAACATTAAAGAAACAAAAAGATTTTAAAAAGGATTTCAAGATATTAAATAAACCAACTGACCCGAAAATTCAACCGTTAAAGGAAAAATTTAGTCGCCCTTCATTTGTCCATATCCATATTCATACGAAATCGATCATTTAGAATATTCAAAAGGAAACGTTACTTATTTATTTGCCATTAACATTAACACTAGATATTTATATTGCATTCCGGTGAAAGGGAAAACAGAACAGGAAACAAGAAGAGCTATACAATACTTACTAGATCATGAAAGAGTAGATAATATAAGGGGTGATGGTGATAAAGGATTTCAGGCGGCTATGACTCATTATTTCCCACAAATTAATTTTTACTTTTCATCCTCTCCATATACGTTTCATAATAAAATAGTTGATGCGGTAATGAGAACTCTTAGGGATGCGTTAGGGGTTAACGGTCAAATATACTGGGATGGAAATCATGACTCCATCATACAGCAGTTAGTATATTATTACAATAATACATGGCATAGAACAATAAACATGAAACCAGTGGAAATGAAAAATGATATTTCAAAAGAATGGGAATATATTAGGAAACAAATGGAAAGGTTAAATGATGTTAAACGTGAACAAATTAATTCGGGGCTCATGAATTTTAAACAAGGGGATAAAGTTTTGATTCATCTCGATTATGGAAAAACTGATAAATCAATGACAAAAAGAAGACGAAGATTTGACACAATAGCTGAATTTGTTAGATATATTAACGGCAATGCATTAGTTGAAGTTGGTAATAAATTAATAGAAATTCCGATTTATTTTATTACTCCATTATATTTAAATAATATTTAATTTTTTTTATTTCGTAAGAAATGAGTGACAACAAAGCAGTCAAGAGTCCTGATTTAATTAAGATTCAGAGTCCAGACAATGAATATAAAAAGAAACTAAACAGAATTAAATCAAAAATATGCTATTACAAAAAGAAGCCACAATGTGGTGGGGTTGAAAACGATAAAGAGAGGAAAGAAATAATCGAAAAATTAGAAACTTACCGTTCAATCCTTAAACTGAGTGAAGCAAAAATAAAAGAATTTAATAAAATAAATAAATTGATTGGAAGAGATGAATTTAATAAAGATGAATTTTTAAACTCAATCCAAATTTAATTTTTATTTTTCTTTGACAACATCTCTCTTTCCATCATTACCGCATAACCACATTTTCTCAATTTTAGTGGTTTGTTATTTTTAACATGTTCTTGCATCATTTTTATCATTTCCTCCCTTGTTATGATTCGTGGTAAATTTTGAGCTTGTGGGGTATTCATTTATGATAAAAATAAAAATTTAAATTATGCCATTCGCTCTTTTGGAGCTCAGGACTTTCAGTCCGTTCTAAAGTTTGTGACAACATGACATTATGTCAACAACATAGGAGGAAGGAAGTTATTAATTATTTTTGAATAACTGAAGGTGTCACCATGTCACCATGTGTCACCAGGTTAATTAACTTCTCTGAAAAATAGTGACAACATGACATTTTGACAACATTTACGAAAATTTGATGCAGTCCAAAAATAAAAATTTGTTATCACTTATTTTATCGTTAATGGTTTCAGGTCATTCAATAATTAATTATTTTTGAATAACTGAAGGTGTCACCATGTCACCATGTGTCACCAGGTTAATTAACTTCTCTGAAAAATAGTGACAACATGACATTTTGACAACAACATAGGAGGAAGGCAGTTATTAATTATTTTTGAATAACTGAAGGTGTCACCATGTCAACAACATAGGAGGAAGGAAGTTATTAATTATTTTTGAATAACTGAAGGTGTCACCATGTCACCATGTGTCACCAGGTTAATTAACTTCTCTGAAAAAGTGTGACAACATGACATTTTGACAACAACATAGGAAATTTGATGCAGTCCAAAAATAAAGTTAGTTTTAAAACTATTTTTATTTTTTTATTCCTATATAAATGACAGCAACAAACAACAACTTTATCGTTTCTGATGAAAAAGTTATTGATTCATTAGCTGAGGAATTAGTTGTGGCAGAAACTAAAACCCTCAACGAAAGAATTGGTGAAAACAAGATTGATTTACATAACTACCTCAAACACGATGGAGGAAGAGGAAGGAAAACTGGTATGGCTTTATTAGTAAATAAAATTTCGAATTTAACGATTATAGATGTTGATATCAATAAATCGTACAATGATGAACTTAAAGAAACAGTAAGAAAAGACATTCTATCAAAACTTTCGGATAAAGATGTTATCGTTAAAACCGCTTCAGGAGGTCTTCACATTTATTGCAACACTAATTTCTTTTATGCAGTTTCGAACAGAATGATTAAATGTTATTCCTGTAATGATTATGATATCGATATCATGACTTCTATTGATGATTCAAAGCGTTCATTGGTAGTTATGGCTAATTCAAGAGTTCGAAAGAATGCAACAGAACCAATCAAAACATACTCATTCATTCGTGGAAGTTATGATTCAACATTAACCAGAACAGTGAATGATATATTAAATGATTTGAATATTAAGGTAAGAGTTGAACAGAAGAATGAAGAAATAAAGACTATCATGAATGAAAACAAAGATGTAAACATTGACGATAAACTAGCTCAAAGCATAGTTGATGGCATCTGTGATTTTGAAGTACATAATGACGGTGGAAACATGAATTTAGAAAAAGAAATAACATTATTCACACTGTTTCAAGCTATTAATTCGTTACCTAATCATTTGATTAATGAAGCATACGATAACGTTTATAACTTCTGCAATTTAACTGAAAATGCAAAAAGTAATTTTGAAAAAGCACGTAGTAGATATGCACATTTAATGACTTCTCCGTTTGTTTTGGTGAAGATTCTAAAACTTTATCAAAAGGAATATTATGATGAATACGTTTTACCTTTATTACGTAAGCCAAAAATAACATTTGATATCAAACTTGATGACTCGTTTTTGATAACAGATATTAGACGCAGGGCTGAAAATCATCAGTATAAAAACAGTTCTGAAGTAATTGAGGATTTATCACGTGTAATCCGTTTTGTAGATTGTGGAAACAAATATTTCATTCAAAAAGATTACAACATACACGACAAAATGAATCAAATATCATTCGTTCTTCAATCAAACATGAAAGAGTCACTTAAAATGATTAAATTATTTAAAGAAGAAGGTAAAACCATAACAGCATGGGATGTACTACTAAATCAATTATCCTCATTAACCGTTAAGGGTGTTTGCTTTAAATCTGATTCTTCAGATGTTTTCTCAACGTTTCAGGGTTATAAATACAACATTCTTGAAAAACCAGATTACTCAAAAATTGAGATGTTTATGAATTTCATTAAAGAAGCCGTTTGTGATAATAACGATGAAGTGTATAAATACCTTCTCGGCTGGATTGCATCAATGATTCAACATCCTGGAATCAAGAATGAAACAGCAATTATTTTGAAAGGACTTCAGGGAACAGGTAAAAACAGATTTACAGATATTATTTCTGAACTTCTCGCTGGTTATTCATGCAAAAACATTACTGAAATAAGTGAGCTAACGGGTAATTTCAATTCAGTGGTTGAGAATAAAATGTTTCTTGTACTTAATGAACTCAAGAATGTTGGTGAAGACAGACTCGCAAACTTCAACGCTTTGAAATCAATTATTACGGATAATCAAATAAGAATTAATGAAAAGAATCAACCCAGAAGAACAGCACAAAACGTTGCCAATTTCATTTTCGTAACTAATAACGTTTACCCTGTCAAAATTGAAGTTGGAGACAGAAGATACGTTGTTTTAAGAGTTAATGGTAAATTCAAGGGTCAATTTGATTACTTCAAGAATTTGATGAATTCATGCACAAAGGAATTTTATGATAATTTGCTGACGTATTTTATCAATTATGACCTTTCATCATTTAATGTACGAATCATACCGATGACTGAAGCCAAACAAGATTTAATTGAATTATCAACAAATCCTTTGGATGTATGGATAAATACACATTATGATGAATTGTGCGCAGGTATGACGTGTAAAAATGCTCTATTCTGCAAACCATCAGACATGAAAGACAAGAATTTCCAAATGAGCATTAAGGATAAATGTGAAAGGAAACAGGTAAGAATAGATGGTAAACAAACATGGTGTTATGTTTTGAAAGAAGAAATGAAAGGATTATATAAACAAGTTGAACCAAACGATGATGAGGATTCATTTACTAACGATGAAATACCTGTAAATGAGGTAGTATAAAGTATGATTGGAATTTATTTTTGCATTTTCTTGTACCTGTTGTCAAAATGTCATGTTGTCACTATTTTTCAGAGAAGTTAATTAACCTGGTGACACATGGTGACATGGTGACACCTTCAGTTCTTCAAAAATAATTAATTATTGAATAACCTGAAAACATGAGACTTTGTCTCCGGACTCTTTGAGTCACTTAACGTAAACATTATTTTTGGTTCATTTACACTCATTAACGAAGAAATCATGACAAATCATTAACGAAGAAATCATGACAAATCATTAACGAAGAAATCATGACAAATCATTAACGTAAACATCAAATTTCCTATGTTGTTGTCAAAATGTCATGTTGTCACTATTTTTCAGAGAAGTTAATTAACCTGGTGACACATGGTGACATGGTGACACCTTCAGTTCTTCAAAAATAATTAATTATTGAATAACCCTGTATGTTGTCAAAATGTCATGTTGTCACAATTTTTCAGAGAAGTTAATTAACCTGGTGACACATGGTGACATGGTGACACCTTCAGTTCTTCAAAAATAATTAATAACTGCCTTCCTCATTAACTTAAACATTTATTTTTGGGTCATTTTATTAAGTTCATCTTTAGTTAATAATTTGAATGGATTCACTAATGTTCCACCTTGAGTCACAACACTTACCCCGGCTAATTGTGAAGAACCTGGGATAAGTACTCCACGAAATGATTTCATTGGTATCATTAATTTAGAAATAGTTGACTTAATTAATTTTGTCATTTATATAAAAATAAAAATTTAAATTATGCCGTTCATTGAACTCTATACCATGCGAATACAGTCATGTAAGGTGGCATGTATTCTTTACTTTGTCCCGTTGTTTGCGTATATCCTGAAACGCGATGTGTATGGTTTCCTCCTCCCTCAGTGTTACTCCAGTAACAATTTATAGCAAACTTAACGTTGTCTTTAACATCATATCCTTTACCTTTTGTCATTGCTGACCAATCCCAATATCTATGCTTATGCCAACCTGCTTGAGATGTAGTTAAATCTACGTAGTGACTGTGTGCAGGTAAATTTTCACCTGTAATCGTTTTACTTCCACCTGTTTCCTTTGAAGAGTTTGCACAATACAAAAACCTGTCAACTATTTGAGTCCAAGTTCCAAAACCAAGTACTACTTCTGGATTTGTTGAGTTCATTGACGTATAAATAGAACCAACAGGATATAATGTTTGAAGTATTTCAGTCTTTAATGTTTGAAGCTCTGTTTTGTCTGCTTTCTTGTCATATAAATCTTGAGCAGTGAATTTAACTTTATTTTCATCATCCATGACAAAAACATTTCTACATCTAATTTCTTTCATCGTTGTTATGTCTTCCTCCGATGTTAAACCTTGTGGAAAGTTAGGAGGTTTATAATATAATACATCCCCACCAGTTCCATCAGCTCCTTCAAACGTTCCTTCAATATTTTCTATACCAACAGTTGCGAAGAAATCGTGTGTATGGTTCTTATCTGCTTTCTTCCCTAACTCATTGTTAACATATTCCTTATCTGCTTTAAGGTCTAAACATCCCGAAACCCATCCTGTATCAGCTTTAGTTTTTAAAATCTTCGATGTTCGTTCATGATACCATTCAACCCTTTCTTTAATTTCTTTATCTTTTTCATTAACATATTCCTTATCTGCCTTCTTCATTAACGCACTAGCCACACAATCCTTATCCGCTTTCTTATTTAACTCACTATCAACATATTCCTTATCTGCTTTCTTATTTAACTCACGATCAACATATGTTTTATCCGCTTTCTTCATTATGTCATTTAGGAAACCTTTTATGAATTCCTCATTTAAATTAAATCTTCCAATCTTCAAAACTTTAGGAAATGCATTTAATGCGTAATATCTCTGTTCTTCTGGTGGAATGGATGTTATATCATCCGTTATACCTTTAATTTTTGAATTCATAAATAAAATTTCTTTTATATTTGATATCACTGCACCACCTTTGCAAACGAATTCGAAATGGTCATTTTTCAATACTATCTCCAAATCTCCATATTTCAACCTTTGCGTTTGTTCTGCCGTCTTTGAATTATATGCATATATGGCGTATGTAATGGTCTGAGGTTGTTGTTGTTTAATCATTTATTATGATTTAAAAATAAATATTTAATCCGTTATCTCATCAGCGATTTTTTCTATTTGAAATTGCCATAATATTTCATTCATAAATTCTAAATCACAATCAAATAGGTCAGTTACTCTAAATTTAATATTTGATAAATCTTTTGAATGAAGAATAAATGAATTCCCAGATAATTGAAACGGATATGATAAAGAAAATATGTTTAAGTTGATGGATAAAATGTTTTGTATTGATGGGTAAGAGTTAGGGTCTAATGTTTGATGTGAAAATCTCATTGGGGTATTAACTTTATCACATTTGATTAAAATGAAATTGGAACCAGTGTCAGAATACAAAACATCCCCAACATCTTTTTCGAAATTTAATATCCCCAACAATGAACGAAGATGAGGAGTACAAAATTTAATTTTCAGCGGAAATTTAATAAGGTTATTTATTTCATCAAGTTCAAAAAGTTTATCGGGTTTTGATTTAAAATTTTCTTCATACCATACGATAAATGATTCATTTAAATAACTTAAAATCATGTTAATATCCCATTTCGTTATCACATTATTTATATACATATCATACGTTTTTTCAAGGTCATCTTTAATAAATGATATATAATCTGAAGGGTTTAAAAGAACGGGATTAAATTTACCACTCACAGAAACGAGAGTAACATTATAAATTCCGCTAACTGTTAAATTTAATTCACAGTTATTATTCGAAATAATATTGATAATTGACATTTTTTTATTACGATTAAAAATATGGTAAAGCGTTATTTTCCAGTGATAAATAAAACTAGAATAAGATTACCTCAAGAATTCATAAATTCAACGAATAAGAAATTCATTCATGTTATAAATTTTAGTGTTTTCAGAAAATATGAGTCGATGTCATATTCATCATCAGGTTATATTTCACTTCATTCAAATTTAGTTCAATCAAACCCATATAATGACCATTTCATAAGATTTTCAGATGGTATTAAAAATGTAATTGATAGATTAAAATATGAACAGATTGACAATATCGAATTTTTGGAATTTTGGTTTAAATATCCCGATGGAAAAAAGATTGAAGTTAAAGATAAAGCTGATACTATAACAAAAACAATTACAATGACTGATCCAGATAGTGGGAAACAAAAAGAAATAAAACAAACAATAGAAACTGGTGAAAGGTCAATTATTATTGATTATGATTCAAAGGATTATTATTCAATAATGTTAATGCTTGAATATTAAATAGCCTTAACAAAGAATTTTTCAAGTGATATTTTATATTCATCAACTATTTTATTATAAATATCATTATATGTTAAATGAAGTTCAGTTGTTGTTCCGTTCTTTGATATCTTAATTGTGCTAATATCCTTTATAGGATTTATTTTTGCAACTGTTCCGCAGCATGAAACCTCATCATCTATGAAAAATTGAATCTTAACGTCTGAATCTTGAACATCACAAAGAATGGCGATAATGTGAATTAATGATTCATAAGGTAAAATAATTAAACCGGATTGGTCAATTAAATTTATGATTGAATCATAATTATTAATTATTATATCACGGTAAATTTTCATTAATTCTGAATTAATGTCTACTTTATATGACGCATTGCGACTGAAATCGTAGATTCCTGAGTTCTCGATGTTTGATGAAAGAGGAGGGGGGTATGTTGGATAAGTGGGAATTTCAACAGGTTCTTTACCGGGTTCAGATAAAATGATTGGGTCTCCATCTTCTTTATTTTGCTCCTCCTTTTTCGGTAAGTCACGAGTTAATAAATTTGGTTGAGTTGCTGACCTTGTTAATTCAGGACTAACATTAACTTTAACATTTTGAATAATTCGTGATTTATCATCATTTACGTTATAACCGACCGTAATCTCTGCTTTTGCGTTTGTGTTCTTTTGACTAGTGAAACGTCTTCTCATTTATAATTGAATAAAAAAAGAAAAATATATTTAAAGTTTTATTTAGTTGTTACGGTAATATCCAAAGGTTCATCCTTGTTTGCTTATACTTTCTTTGTAACTGCACCAATTATGTTATTGATAATGCTTTGAGTTTCTTCCAGTCTTATTTTATCATTTACAATATCTTTAATCATTTCATTACATGCATTCTTAAAACCATCTGATTTTTCTAATTTACGTTTATCACTTTCTTTAATTAAATCAAAGTTATAACCTTGTTGAGAATAAAGAGGTTTCTTTATCAATTCCTTGAACGCTTCTGAAAGTGAAGATGAAGAAATTCTTGCCACTTGAATCGGTTTAAATTCTGCTTTCATTGCTTCTTTCTGTTCATTGAACACTGGATCGAATAAAGCAACTTTAAAAAATTTCTTAGCTGGAATTTCAGGTCTCAAATTTGCATATTGACCTTCAAACTGATTAACATATCGTGGTAATCCATCCGGTCCTTCTTCAATAGCATTTAATTCTTCATTGAAATAAGAATATGGATTATGACGGTATGAATTAATTGGACCATTTTCACCTTCTCCAATGTATTGTTTAACAGCTTTTCCATTTTCATCAAATTGCATAGGATAACGTTCATTATATGCTTTACGTTTAGGATAATCAGTTATCGTTAATTTGTACCCATTTATGACTTTAATATTACCTTGACCATCAGTAACGAAAACTTCATTTATACCATCAGGTTTTCCATTTGGACCCGTAATGTCTGCTTCGTGTGCTTCCCAATTTGGACCTTGACGTTTGGCATATGCTTGAGCTTCTGGTAATGTTAAAACGTTTCTCATTTGTTTAACATCTTTTTGAAGACCGGCAACAATATGGACTAATTCTTTCATTCCGTCTGGAACTTTCATAGTTCTATTATATGTACCCTTTTTGTTTGTCCCTTGTTTTAATGGAACCTGTAGAAGATTTGCTATTTCTGTCATGTTTAATTATAAATAAAAAATAAAAATTAATTATAAAAAGTTAATCAAATTTAACACTTCCTTTATTTAAATCAACTATTATTTTTCCATGTTCACCTAATTGTTGATATTGTGTGTAAAGTTCATTAATGCTCATTGGTAAATTCACTTGATAAAGCATAACATTCAACTGTTGACGACTAAACCCACTGAAAATGAAAAGTGTTGATAGATTTGATTTAATGTTTGTGCTTAATGCTTTGAAATATTGAACAGCCATAAAGAATGAACACTGAATGTGTCGACATTGAGTTAATAACTGATTAAAATATGATTTCTCATTTGTTATTAGTTTTGATTTCACTGCATCATCTAGAAAAATGAGTGAATGCAAAAATTCTCTATCAAAATTTGAAATAGAAAGTGTTTCAAATAATTCATCCCGTTGTTTATCAATAATTTTATCCTCTAATCCTTGCTTCTTGATTGTATTATATAATTCTTTATACATTAAAAAGTTTTTTAAATAATCTTCTGCTTCTTCTTGTGATAAATAAATAATTGGAATTTTGATTAAATGCTTTAAAGATTCAAATGTATCATCTGAAGGTGAACCTGAACGGTTGATATAAATTAACACATGTGAATGGGGGAAGTGTTAGCAATAATGATAATTTGTTTTAATATCGTTAATGTTTTACCTTTATTTTGTTTACCAATTGCTGCAGTGATTGAATTTAAGTAACATTCAGAATATGTAATTTTCATTAATTTTTCCTTAGATAGAGCATTTCTATTATCACTCAATGCTTCATTAATCATATCATCTATGTATGTATTATATACTCCTGCTAATTCTTCATAAGGGGTGGATGAATTTAAATCCATTTAATCAAAAATAAATTTATAATTTTAAACATTTCTATTCATCAATATTTCATCATATGAACTTCTATACTGTGGTGGTGTACCTGTTGGATGATATTTCAAACCTTCATCCGGTGTCCATGTCCAATATGTAGTCCTAGTAAACCAAACCTGAGGAGGATTTGTCACCTTTGAACAGTAAGTGTCATTTTCACCCTGAATGATTGGATAAGCTTTCACTTGTACTGTAACTTGTGAGTTGAAAGTTTCTAATCCATCAAAGAATATACCCGCTCCATCACGTTGAACTGGATAGTGCATAAGAATGAAGTTTGGTCTTTCCATGTTCTAGCTAATGGCACGCCATTATCATCATTCAGTGGTCTAGTTAATGAGTCCTCGTATTCTTCCGTGCATTCATTCACTCCATCTAAATCAGAAGCTTGAAGCATACGTGTAAAGAATATGTCACCCACTGTGGTCATCGCTTGATCGGGGAAGTTTCTGGAATCTATAGTGACCTGAAGACCTCGAAGCATTGGATTTTCTAAAACCGTTCTTTGCATTGCATTCTTCGGAAATGCTAACACAACATCTGTAACATTATGAAGAGCGTATGAGAAATCTGAGCTAATACCTTCAGGAGTGATGCAACCTCCATTTAGTGAACGAACGTCAATATGTTGAGCTGGAATCATGAATGGATCTTCCTTACTAAATAAACGTGGTATTGCTTTAACTGATTCTTCAATTAAACCATATCCTGGTGTAATGCATTTATCCTCTAAAACTTCCATCTTTGTGCATGAAATAATAACGTCATCAACTGTTGCGTCAGCAGATGTAGCGGCTAAGCTTGTAATTAATTTGGCAGGAAGTCCGATTTGTTGGAATTTGCGATCATATTTATAAACATGATTCATAATCTTTTCATAATTTTCATCAGTTATCTTTTCATAAACGTAATTTTGTAAATCAGCAACTCTTAACGGGTCAACCTGACAAAATACTAAAGTATCCCTGAAAACATAATATTTAAGAATGATTTCACCAAATGATTTAGGATAATCATTGAACGCCTGAAATGCTAACAAATCATTTACCGGAATAATCATATCAAAAGTGATATCAACTTCTTCATTTGCTTTCTTGAAAACTTCTGAAGGGTCAATATATTTACCACATACCGAGTTATCATATTTTTGAACATTATTATATAATGAATGAACAAACTTTTTAACTTTCCTTTCTGATTTTGGTTTATATGTTGCAAATGCGAAAGATTCACGGGCGCAATCCATTTGAAGATAACTGGCATCACCTCTTTCAGTTTCTACTTCTAATTGTTTAAAGCTTTGATTTGATGATTTGTAACCAACGAATAAACGCATGCATTTAAAAGCGGCATCACATGTGAAAGCTTTATTTGAAACTAGAGTTGCTTTAACTTTGCGTTTAATATATGTGTCACCTAATTGGTTCACATCATGAGCCGGATTTGTAATTCTTAAATGAGTTTGTTTATCATCAAAATATGGAGCATCAGAGTCATAGCATGAACTTTCAAGTTCTCTATAATATCTTCTACCGTCATTCTTTGCGAATATTTCATTTATCTTTTCGAATGAATGAAACACATTTCCATTAATCGGTTTAGTGTTTGGCACTAAATAATTAGTCGTCATTTATTAATAAATAAAAAATCAAAATTAAAAGATGAAAATGAATTTTTAATTTTAATGAAATAATCAACTATGGCTGCAGGTATATTTAAGAAACTGTGGGATAAAGTAAAAAGAGGAGCGAGTAAAGTTTGGGAAACAATGAAGAAAGGAGCAAATTGGATATTTAAGAATAAAGAAGCAATTAGTGACGTTGCTGAATCAATAACACCAAAAGCTGCCCCAATAAGAGAAATATTAAATAAAGGAGAAAAAGTTTATCAAAGACTACAACCAATACTAAGATAAAAATAATATTTATTTATTTTTCCACTATCTACCCCCTATTTTATTAAGTATTCCTTCAGCTATTCCACCAATTGCGTTACCTGCTTGTGCTCCCATCGCTGGATTACCTGCTTTTGTACCTAATACTCCACCTATGATAGTTCCTGCCGTTTTCGCTACTGGTGCCAAAAAGTTTGCAATGGGTTTAATAATCTTTTGATGAACCCAACCCGCAGCTTTCTTAATTCCATCCCATAATTTTTTAAAGAATCCTGCCGCCATTTCTGATTTAATATTAATTAAAAAATATATTTCATCACTTATATTTTAATTTTTATTTAATGATAAATGAAACCGATTTTAAGAATAAATGAAACAGAGGAGGAAGAAATAAATGAAAGTGAAAATGTTCAACAAAAAATAAACGTTGTTAAACCAATTACTGAAATAAAAATTTTTTCATCTGTTGAAGAATTTAATGACTATTATGCCAATAATAAAAAATTATTTGAAGAATTGACAACATGTAAATTGAATAAAATGTTTAAAGTTGATGGATTCAAAATTTCAAAAATAAAGGGGGTGGTTAGTTTGAAATCTATTCCTCAATCAAGAATCACCTCATTAATGAAAATTGATGATTTAACAAAAAGAATAGAAGAGATTGAAGAAAGAATAAATCAGATAATTGATATCATAAATTCAAATAATCATTAGTTTCTAATTTCTTCTTCTCGTTTATGAGGTCTTTGATTATGACTCCATTGATTCCATTCAGGATTTAAACAATGTTTAATTAATCGTGGAATATCTGACATCATCTATATATAGCTTCTTTTATAAAAGATGAAATAAATTATTTTAAAATTAAAGTTTATTTTTAAAAAAAATTTTATTTCATTATGTTTGGGCTGAGTGTAAATGTCTTACAATTTTGAAAATTTTTAAATCTTGATTTATTCAAAAACGTAAGAATAAAAACCGTAAGAATCATACATTTTTTACTTCATATGTTAAAAAAAATGATACAAAATCGTTCAATATTGTATGAATTCTTACGTTTACAAAAAAAGTCACACAACCCGCACTCATATACTACTATGAAAAAAGTATCTGAAATATGTAAACAAATAGATAGCCCTGCTTTGTTTTATCTAGTGAATTAAGTTTATATCAAAATTAATGTAAAACATCTCAATTTATGCCATTTGATATCGAGATGTGTAAATTGATTTTGAGGTTCTTAAATTTTGGCTATGTTTTTGATAGGGCATCAGACATATTTACAATGTTTTAGCTCTAGTAGTTTATTATCACTTCATAAATTTGTGAAAATAATTCCAATAAATGAAAGAAATCAGTAAACTCATTGTCATAGATTTCATTAAATCAATTTCAATAAATAAAATTTTCAAAAATCAGCCACTTCTTGAATATGTGAAGAACCAATTAATGCTATGAATATAATGCATTTCATGTATTTCTAACAATTACAAAATCGAGTTAATTACACTTTTCAATAAAAATAATGGATAAATTTTTTTTGTGATATTTAATTATTGTTAATGTATCTGGAATTCGCTGCTTATTTCTTCACTATTTAGTGTTTTTAAATAATTGAAATGAAGCTAGGCCACATCTCTTGAAAATTGAGAGTGACCCGTGACCTAATAGCTCTCAATTTAGAATATATTCAATTCCCAGTAACAGTTTAAATTCGTAAAATCGTGATTGTAAGAACAAAATATAGGACATCATAAACGATGAAAATTTTTTGAATATGCTGGAAATTGAATTGGCAATAATTTCGTATTATCTAAAAATTGAGAGACATTTGGTCGAGACTTTATCTACTATTGATCAAATTCAGATATATAGCTGAACATTTCATCCTTATAAAGGTTCATCTCAAAAAATTTGTGATAAAACATAAAACTGAGAAAACTTTAATTCTAGCAAGTTTAGCTGTTTCTAATAAATACGTCAAATGTCAATTTTACATCACCCTACAAATCTAAAGACGGGTATTCAAAATACTTTTCACAATTCAAAATTCAATGAGCCTTATTAATTTTTTTCAATGAATAAATCAATAGTATACAAATTGTTAAATAAATCATTATTCAAACAATGCAAGCAGACAAGGCATGCGGAGAAAAAGTAAAGGGTGCAAAGCAGCTCTTCAGCAAGAAGGAAGATGAGAAATTAATCAAGTTAGTCAAGTTCTTCGGCAGAAAGAAAGATGTTAACTGGCAGTTTGTAGCACAACAAATGGGAAACAGAAATGTTCGCCAGTGCAAAGAACGCTTCCTTAACTATCTTGATAATCATGTTAACAGATCAGAGTTCACTCCAGAGGAAAACAAGTTCATTTTAGAGAAAGTTCAACAAATTGGCACAAAATGGACAAAAATCAGCTCTATGATGAAAAACAGAACATATGTTTCAGTCAAATCTCAGTACAAGAAACTTATTCGCAGAAACGCTACGCTTGATAACGTTTTAACCATTGATGTTAATACCACAAATACTAGAAAATCGAGTCCATTAGTTGATTATCACTCAGTAGACTCGAGTTCTTCTGATACACATGATTTAAGCAACGATTTTCAAATAAACGATGTTGAAAACAAGCATCTTGTAGATGAGGTTTTCAACACCTTGTTCGATACACTCGAATTTAATGATGATGCATTCTTCGGTCTCACAACAATTTAATAATTGTAGTTTTTCTCTCTTTTAGTAAACTTTTCATGAAATTATCGTATATCAAAAATTCCTTACATTTACAATTTTCACACGTTCACAAAAAATTCAATAGTAATTCGAACAATTACAAAAGACAGAATATGGTTTATCATTTGTTCAACTTCTGATACTCATAGCATTTTCTTTTATGATATGATTGATTTCTCCCATCACAGTGATACTGTGGATAACTGACACTTCACTTTCCCGGTATATTGAAAAGTGACAGTTTCTACAATTTTTATTCTAGTTTTTTGATTTCGGATATTGCCTAGCTTTATCTATCTGTAGAAGTATTAAAAATTAACATTAAGGGGGTAGGTTTGAATAGTTGTAAATTTTTTTTAAAAAAATCACTTTTTCTCCATATTGCGGCAATATTTTTGGACAATCATAAGTGCTATGAGCACAGTCATAGTCAGAGTAGGTACCGACAAAGTTCCGATGATCACACTATTCTACGCATGTTTGTCAGTTACTAACAAAAAAATTACTTAAAATTGAATCAAGTCATTAAATACAAAACTAGAGTTTGCGAAAATGATATAAACGAGCATTTCATCTATTTCCCCATAAAGATAGGCGAACAGAATTTTAATACACAACCTTAACTTACGATTTATATACTAAATTATATACGTTAATTATAAATAATGAAGACAGCTTTAAGATTTCTATATCAGAATAGTAGATAGATATCATGTTTCTATTACTATTTCTTCGTTTCTACAACAAAATCAAAAGCTGCAATGCTATTTCAATGGAAACAAATGTATCAACTCATAGTTGACAATGGAATTTTCGAATATAAAACAAAAATGCTACGTCACTATGCTTCAATTCTTTTATTATTAAAATCTCATATCGGAATTTAATATTCTAAAGTTCCTGGATTGACAATAAACTAACAGAAACTCAATATATACAAATTTGATGAAATTATGTCTCCATTACTTGGAAAAAAGTTAATTCGGAATCATAATTAGGAAATTTAAAGAATCCATTCAAAATAAGTAAAAGCAAAGAAATATATATTAGATGAAAAGAGTAAAAATGAACGATTTATAACAATAATTAAAATAAAATTAAAATTAAATAAGAGCGACTTCATCAGCGTTTGTATATCCTTCGAGTTTGATACCTTTTGTCCAAAATATCTTGAACAAGAGGATAAAACTGAAAACAAACAAGCAAATCATGAAAATCAAATTCCAGAGTTTGAATGGCGAAATTGCGGGTTTGTATGGTCCGTATTGTTCCTTAACCGAAATTTCTACGGTTATTGGGCTAAACATTTCATGTCTTCCTGAAGATGAAGGTGAAAGTTGGAATTTGAAGGCTCTGTTTGAAGGAACGATGGATTTCCATTGAACCATACCAAGATTTCTGATGAATGTTCTATTCAGAATCACTTGGTTCTCTGATGTAATAATTGATTGCGTAATTGAGGAACTGTAGCCATCATCTGTAACTCTATTGAGGTGCAATACGTAGTACGCGACAATACATGGATTTTCGAAGAGAATTTCTGCAGATTTGATCGGAGTATCCGAAATATTTCCTTTTGGAGTGCAATCATTGTCAGGATGAGCCTCTAAAAGGTAAATTCCGTCTTCTTTGAAGTTGTTTATGTAACTAACTTTCGTTGTTGCCGTGTAAGGATACAATGGATCCAAACTTTCAACGACAAAGTACAATTCTGTGAGATTAAATACAGATGGAACGTAATTAAGATGTATTTGTTTGTAATCTTTGCTGAATTCGGCTTTGACTTTCGTTCTTTCCGTTCCATTTTCATTTTGTAAGAACATTAATGTATAATTCGAGTTTTTGTATGTTTCGTTAAATTTAATTGAGACATCCCAAGACTGTGCTGCTATCATTGGTGGCGGATTGTCAGGGAAAATTAAAACATTTGTATATGGAAGCGGCTTGAAGGGATTTGCCTTTCTTGTTTGGTTTATAAGGTTCGTGTCTGGACGATTATGTGCGTAGAATATAGTAATATTGATTTTTGTGACTAATCCGAGAAATGCGTCGTCAATTTTGTTGAAAACCAAGGTCCAATTGCCATTTACTCTATCGCCAAGGAATGCATAGGCAGGGAGCTGAATATTCTTGACCTTCATTTCTCTGTCCGACTCAGACAAAATCTTTAATTCGAAATCTGATCCATCAGGAGACAAAATATGGGGATTTAACGATGCGAAACTAAGTTGTGCCCCCTGCAAATCAATTTGGATAAATAAAACAGTATCGTCATCGTTTCCAGTATTGAAATTCAAAGTGAAATTCTTCGAATCTCCCATGGTTTTCGTTTCTTTTCCAAGGTCTACTTCATATACACTTGACTTACTTGAGAAATTACCAAGAGATGTCCAGTGTTCAGCGTATTCTACGGCTTTTCCGAGATTTAATCTTCCGAAACCGACTCTTCTGTTGAATTTGAGACCAAACGAGTTATTGTTCCATAATAGTGAGTCTGGTTGTACTTGATCTGCCGTCATGGCTGGAATAAAGAGTAAATCTGGGATTGTTAAATTTGGATTTGCTTCCAGAAGAACTGCCAAGCCTCCAGCGAATATTGCAGCTGAAGCATTTGGTGTAGTAAAGTTATATGTCAATGATTCATCGCTTTCAACGCCTGCGCCAGGGATTGCAGCTCTATCTGCAACAGGACATGAAAGAAAGACTCCGGCACCTTCGCTTCCATGATCCAGTGGTAATCCTCTGTTGTTAACACCTGCTATTGTGAAAACAAGTGGCCATCTCGCGGGAGGAGTAAATAAGACGTCAGAAGCTTGATTGTGCTCAACAGGAACAACTATTAGCTTTGGACGAGTTTTTCCGTTTGTATTGAATAAGCATTTTCCAACCATTTCCTCTTTAAGAGAGTCAGGCTCTGGATAAGCGCAAAACTTTCTTCCGCCGTGGCATAAATCGTACTGATATGATAAAATTGCTATATCCCATTGATCACTATTGTAACAAATCGTATATTGTAAGTCTTCAGCTTGTGTTTGATTATCAAAGAAATAAAACGCGCCAACAGTAGCATCCGGAGCAATACCAGGGAAGATACCAGATCCTGCAGCTAAAGCAAGTGATGATTGTGAAATATTCTCGCGTTGATATTGAATTGAAGAATTCGGTGGTTCTTTGTAATTGACTGTTTCAATAATATTAACAAATAGCTTTTTATTGGCTCTATCAGCATATACTTTATGATCTAGTCTTGCGCCATCACCCATTGCGACGATTCTGACGCCTTTTCCAGTGTAACTTGAATTTAACTTCCAGTTAATGTCTTCTCCTTCAATTCCGAGCTGGTCCTTACCGTCATTTTGAATCCACCATGTCGAAATAAGGAAAAGTAATGTCATCAAAAATTTCTGACAATTCTTTTATATAAAAGGATGTAAATTCTGATTTACGTGTCATATTCTTTGGAGAAAGGAATAATGCTAATTTCCTTGTATATTTTTGATTCTAACAAAAATTGGGTATATTTTTTTCTAAAGAGAATCAGAAAGGATATTTTTCAATTTGAGTGATTTCATTATAAAATCAATTTTTATTTTATACATGTGAAGCCATGTGGCAAAATGGATACTGCGTCTCCCTTCTAAGGAGAAGACTGTGGGTTCAAGTCCCACCATGGCTGCTTTTTTTCTTAATGTAGATTTTTAATTATTTTTTTTGTAAACATAATTCATCAATCGCTGCAAAATTAGAAGTATTTCTTTGGATGATTTAATATTTCCTAAGAAAATTCTAGAAATAACTTTCTTTTTCCAATATGATTTTCAATTTCACTTATTTGGATAAAATGAACAAGCCTTTTTACTAACATAAATACAAAAAGAACAAATTATTCGTGATGGACAATATAACCAACAGCTACTTCTGAATCGCTAAAATCGCCTTTGAAAATGTCATCACTCTGACCCAAAACACTTGTTGTCCATAATGGATTGTCAATGGTAACATGTGGCTGCATATCAGATGAAAAAATAACAGTTTCCTCAACCATTTCTTCTGATACTGAATCTTCATCTTTTCCCTTACGCGTAAGAATATAAATCACTATAACAGCAACAATAAGGATCAATATGAGACCTCCTACAACACCTGATGCAATTGATATTATTTGCATTTTCTTTTTCTGTTCGGCTTCATTGGCTAATTCTGAATTTGGTACAATGATTGGTATTGTGTCATTTTTCTCTTTACCTTTAGATTCCGTGGATGAATTACTATCTCCTAAATTGAGGATTGATGATGGAGTTTCAATCGACTTCGAGCTAGTTTCACTAGAATCAGATGAAGAACTAGATTCAGTTGAGAGTGATGATGTCTCAGATTCACTCGATGATGAACTAGAATCTGATGAAGATTCTGAACTTGAACTAGAACTAGAACTGGAAGAGGATTCTGTTTCTGTTGAGGAGGATGATGTGGAACTAGATGATGGATTGTTATCATTATCATCATTATTTTCTTCTTCTGGAACATGTAATATACATTGATTGTTTTCGTTCAAAACATATCCGTCTTTGCATGATGTGCAGCGTGTCGATGATCCACTACATGTGCCACAGTCTGAACTACAGAGTTCACATTGATCATTCCCGTTGTCAAATGTCTTTTCACTTGTTTCTTCACATGATGAATAACATTTGCTTTGATATAATTTCGATCCTTCAACACATTTCACACAAGTATTTTTACCAGTACAATGATAACAATCTTTTGAGCATTCATAAAGAATAGTAATTTTCAAATATCCATGGCCATCATGATTAATTTTGGATCCATCTAAGACGATTGGTGTTTCTGAAAACCAATAATTATCATCTATAGTATTAATATAGGATGAACCTCCCCAACCAGCACAATGCGATTCACTATTAATATAATTCCAGCCTCCAAATCCACCACGCCAGCCCCCACCACCCCCACCTCCTGGATAACAACAAGCTCCCTGGTCTTTCCCTTTATCACCTACTCGTGTTTCTGCGTGTCTTTCAGATTCATCAATTAAAACGGGTTCATCTTCATTGTTAAACCCACCAAATGTGTGTAATCCCCCACCAAAGCCACTTCCATGTTGGCTGGCTGGCCTGCATCCGCCAGCACCACCTCCTGCTAGCATTATTGTATCTCTATTAATCAACATCTCTGTATAGCCTCCGCCACCACCTGCCCATTCTTCCCAAATTTCATAATCTGTGTTTGATTCATCGCCACCAAATCCCCCACCTGGCCAACCTCCAGGGTTTCTACTTTCACATGAAGAATTGGTACTAGGCTTTTCTCCAACTTTAAAATAAACTTCAGTTCCACCTCTTATAATAACTTTTGCTTTGATATTGGCTCCATTTCCACCAGGATTTTTAGGTTCTCCATTATCACATCCAAGTCCACCAGTAGCACCTTGAATTTCGATTAAATACAAACCAGGCTGAAGAGTATAATTGTAGGTATTCGGAGTTTCATGAACAATTTCATTAAATGCCATTATACTTCGCATTGATAGAGAAAATGATAAATGACGTGATTTTGAATAATTTTCCTGACATATTGAAATTTATATACGATTAATTATATTTGTCATTTTATAATTTTATTTATATCATTATTTCACATCAAATTTTGAACTCTAAATAATTTAACTAAATTAATTTGAATTTTGTAAATTATAAATATACGATTAGTTAACTTTATACAGCATATATGAAAAATGTGTAAAAAATATTTAATTCAAAAATTTAATTCAAAATAAAATCTTATCAAAAATTTAATGAAAAATTATTTTTCAATTGCTCACAAAAGTCAAATTTCTGAGAAAATCTTTATTTGTAAAATTATTTATTTAGATTTAGATAATTAATAATATAATTTTGTTCACCAGGTTTCAATAAATTTATTCAACTCAATAAAAAAAATCATCAATTCAAGTCCAATTCTGCATATTTTAGATGGAAACAGGCGAACAGACATATCAGCCCAACATTTATAATTACATTTAACAATTTTTTTTGCCTAAATCATTCTAATTTTGATCCAAAATAATTTCAAAAATCAATTATTATTTCAAAAACTCTATTTTTACAAATAAGGGTTTCGTTTTGCTAAAATTATCACTTTTATAGCTAATTAATTTTTGGTTGTTTTGCGAAACCTAAAAAAAAATTCGATAGTCATGCTTATAGAACCCTCTTGCTATTGTGTCAAAATTGCGAAACCGATAGCAAAAATATCTCGCAATATCAAAAATGAGACATTTGGTGAATTATGCATTATACAGATTGAAAATATAATTTTTGAAAACATATCATCATTTTATAGCTAAATCGAAAGTAATTAATATCATATTAGATTAAAATGAAAAAGGAACAGTATCGTTATGCTTTAAGTGGCAGTTTTATAATATAATCATAATTTTAGCTCAATATACAACACCTTTTCGCAATATATGGTTAGCAACCTAAATTCTGATTGTTTTGAATTCATATATCTTACGTTTTCTATAATTACATCGCTATTCATCACCATTTCTATCTTTATCATTATTGTTTGTATCTAATAATTAATACTTAATATTTGTAAATATCATACTTTATAACGTAAATAAGAACATTACCTATTATGAAAAACATTAATTAAAGAAAAATATGGTAAGCTTTTATAAATGTAATTTTTAATATCTTATATTCAGAACATATAACTAGTAAATAAAGTACTTATTTTATACATACAACGTAGGGCATAACGCATCAAATGCTCAAATCTATTTTATTTTTATATAATATATCAATCAAAGCAAATTTACATTGTTTTGTTAGATATACTTTATTCGCATCGAAATTGGCGCGTTTCTTTACAAAAGAGCTATTTTTTCGTGATAAATAAAATTTTTTATTCAAAAATAACAAAAATAAGGGGCGGCGACAAATTTGCCCAGCCAGTAAAGTATTCAATTTTTTTTGCATTTTTTTTAAAGCTTCTTAACTTAAATCATGGAATGTCTCAAAGACAAAAGTAGCATACAGCATGTAAAGCTAAAGAAAGATAATCATAATTAATACCTTAATTTTTAATATTACGCATTTTTAGGTGCAAAATTTAAAAACATTCTAATACAATAGAGCAGTTTCCAAAAGTAGCATACAGCATGCAAAGCTAAAGAAAGATAATCATAATTAATACCTTTAAAGTTTAAAATCTTGATTTTTTTTAAAATCAAATATTTATAACTTTAATACATACAGCTTAAACCTTATATTTGTTTTCTCTTGTGAGAAAGCAATCTTACAAAGCTAACAATCCTAAAAAATAAAGAATTAAAATTTAATAATTTAATCTAACAAAATTTCTCTCTTTATCCTTTTGCACTCTTTATATGCAACTCAAATCCATCATATAATATTCCTATAATACTCTTGCCTCAAACAATGACGAACAAACTGCTATTCTCATTTAATTACAGACCAAATCTATTCAAATTTCTGAATTTTTAATTTTCATTTCAATTTCAAATGGAATTAGAAGAAGAAACTATCTTTACTGTTATGGATCTTTGTAAATTTGGAGTTAAACAAGAAATACAAGCACAGTATGGATATGGTGAACGTGTCAGGAAAGAAAGATCTCAGATTTCATTCCACTGCAAATATCCAAAATGTCCTGCACATTTTAATGTTGCAATCTTGGATCAAAATAAATACAAACTAATCAAAATAGTTGAAGAACATGATCATTCCGCCCCAAATGACAAAAGTCAATATTCGTCTGTCTTTTATCGCAAATATTTAGAACATTACTTCCAAACAGATGACAATCAAAGAGCGATAGCACAGCTAAATGCATTCAAAGATCTTGAAATTCCTCTTACGGGTCCGTCCATTCCAGAGATGTACGCTCAAAAACCACGTGCAATCAAACGATTTGCAGAGAGAATACATGCTCTTCAAACTAGATATTCTCCTGACGATGTTGTGTCATTGCAAATCTTTGTTCAGACAGTACAAGAAAAATCTCCAGATGATCTCATTGCATTTGAAGTCTCAGACAATAATATGTGTTTCTATTACGCGCCTTTTGAAGGCAAAGCTTATGCGCATAGTATCAAGACATTTCATATAGACAGCACCTATAAATTGTTGCGATCAAACATTCCATTGTATGCATTTACTGGCAAAATCAAAGATTTTCACATTTTCCCTTTTTTATATTTCTTTTGTCAACCAGACACTTATCAAAACATTCAAGTTTGCGTGTGCGCCTATCTCAGATGGGTAACAATTGAGCCAGAATACATTAGCATGGACTGTGCTCCACAGATAGCTCAAGCAATAGAAGAAAGCATTCCACAAGCTCAAATACTTTGGTGCGGAGTACATGTTCTTCGTGCAATTCTTCGCAAATCAAATAAGTTTTCTTCTCAAGAAAAATTTGAACAATTCTATAATTTGATGAAGGATTTAGTCTTCAAATTAGATGCAGAACATGAGGAAGAAGCAAATGCTGCCTATGATCAAGTTCTGGAGTTGCTCGACACAGATCCAACAGCATCTCAATACAATGATAACAATCTTTTGAGCATTCATAAAGAATAGTAATTTTCAAATATCCATGTCCAGTATGAGTAGTTTGAGACCCATTTAATACAACAGGTGTCCCTAAAAACCAATAATTGTCTGTATCGTTTATATACGAAGATCCTCCAAAAGCAACACAGTGTTGATCGTTGATAGGAGAATATTTATAACCTCCAATTCCACCACGCCAGCCTCCTCCACCTCCGCCTCCTGGCCAATAGTATTTTGCGTATGTTCCTTGTTCTCCTGTTCTTGAATCTTCTGTGCGTTCTGTTTCAGGAATTAAAATTGGATTATTATTTTTGTCATAACCACCAAAAGTATGTAATCCCCCACCAAATCCATTGGGGCCTTCTGAATCAGGCCGACAGCCTCCTGCACCACCTCCTGCTAGCATTATTGTGTAATCATCGACTGTCATTTCTGTATAACCACCGCCACCGCCTGCCCAGTCATTACCAGATTGCATATCTTCACCACCTAATCCTCCTCCTGGCCAGCCTCCAGAATTTGCCACTCCTTTATTGCAAAATGTTTCTGGTTTCTCTCCAATTTTAAATTTAACTTCTGTTTCTCCTCTTATCATCACTTGCGCTTTTATGTTTGCGCCATTTCCTCCGTGCGTATCGGTATTAATATTACTTTTGCATCCGTTACCTCCGGTTGCTCCTTGAATTTCTATATTATATAGGCCAGGACGAAGTTTTTTGCTATAATTACGTGGAGTGTTTTGATAGATTTCATCAAATAAAATTAGAAAGAGCATTTATCCTATAGTAATTTATGACGCAGTTTGGGATAATTTTCAATAAAATAGAAATTCAAACAAATAAAATGGTCTTTGAAAGTTTTTGTTATTTCTTAATGTGTTGCTGAATTGTAATACAATTTGAATTTATTTCTTCAAATGAGATGAAAAAATTTATGGTTAATATGATCCAAACAGTAAAATTTAAATAATATCAAAATATTCAATTCAAAAATCATTATTTCAAAATATGGTCTTTTCAATATTCAGTCCATATCAAATCGAATATATTGTAAAGTCACTAATCTTTATTAAGATTTTTAAATTTAACAAGTCATTATTAAAAATATCATTCAAAAAATTGGTTCACAAATATTGAGAATATTATTGGCCAATTGAACATCTAAAAATACAATATGAATTGCAATTTTGGATGTTAAATCCTATATAACTCATTAGTAAGCTTATAATCATCATATTATTTTATTAATATTTTATTTTTGATGAATAATTTACTAAAAAAAGTTACTTACAGTTAATCTCAAATGCATATATATATTCCCTCCTGGCACCAATAATCTCCATTAATTTATCTCTCTGCTATTTCAATCAATTTCTTGAGAAAATTCAAAAATAATGGAACCTTCAACTAAAAGAAAGAAACTTTGCTTTTAATCTCATAGTTATTCACACATTGCATTCTTTATGACTAGAACAAAACTCAAGTTTAAAATATAAACAACTAACAGGCAAATTCACAGTATCTTTTATCACTATCAACTAACTACACACACAAATCAACAGGGCCTTATTAATTCAACTTACGAATTTAACTCTCTTTGAAATCGTGAATAAAATTTCGCAAAATATCATGTCAACACTTTTAGAATATCTTCAAGACTTGAGAAATATGCATATCATGCCATATTCATATGAAATGCTACCCAATCAAAAAATCTCACCGAAAAAGTGATAGAAAATTTCCCGTAAATTTATAGTGATTATCTTTACTAGTGAAAACAAACGATAGTGGTGACGATAATTTACTATCACTTTTTTTCAGAAAGATAACCTTTGCAACGTCGCAAAATTTTTGTCGGTTTTTGAGTTCACCGGATTCATACAATAAAAAATGAGTAACCCAAGCTATCCAGATATCAGTTACCCTGATTTTAATGTCAATCCAACTCCATCTCCAACACCCGCTCCAGCTCCCCAGCCAGGACAGGCTCCACCAAATTACGATTATCCACCAATGAACGACCCATATGGTGGTGCTCCAAGCAAGCCACAAGGAAATCCATATGATGTTCAACCAACCGATCCACTTCCACCGCCAAATACTCCACCAAAAACACCAGCTCCACCTCCACCAGGCGCTTCTGATCCATATGCTCATCCACCACCACCAGCAGATCAGTATGGTGCTCCAGTTCCACCTCCACAAACTACAGAAGGTCCAAAGATCAGAGAGGGTGATATCGGAGGCGTAAATCTTACAGTAGAAGCTCACAGACACGATGGAACACAAATTCCACTCAAGCTTAACTTCAAGGGCAGTTACGCATTCAGTACAGATAGCGGAGAGCTTCAACTTCAAGATTTAATCTTCGAAACCGAGATTGATGGCGTTCCTTACAAGATTGACTTACCATGCGCTATTGGCAAGATGAAGAAGAGCAAGCATCACAACAAGGCTGACTCCCATCCACCACAACCAGCTCCAAATCAGCCTCCACAAAATCCATACGGAGCTCCAAACCAGCCACCACAGAGCCCATATCCAGCTCCAAATCAGCCACCGCAGAACCCATACCCAGCTCCAGGGCATACATCTCCACACTCATCCCAAGGCGGAATGCCACCATACCAGCCACCACAAGCAGGACCAGCTCCAGGCTATCCACAGCAGCCACCTACAGGTTCTCATGGCGGAATGGCTCCTCCACCACAGAATCCTTATGGTCAACCACAGAATCCATACGGAAGTCAACAACCAGGCCAGCATCCATCACAGAATCCATACGGAAGCCAAGCTCCTCAGCAGCAGCCAACACGCGATCAACATAAGCCTGATAATAAGCCACCATACGGACAACCAGCATCAAATCCATACGGACAACCACAGCAGCCACCATACGGTCAGTCACAGCAGCCACCATATGGTCAGCCATCTTCAAATCCATACGGACAACAATCTCAGTATCCAGGACAACAGCCATACGGCCAATATCCTGGCCAACAACAGCCACCTTACGGACAGGGTCAATATCCAGGCCAACAGTCTCAGTATCCTGGACAGCCGCCATACGGACAACAATCTCCTTACGGACAGCAGCCACCTTACGGACAGGGTCAGTATCCAGGTGCTTCTCCTTACGGACAATACCCAGGACAGCCTTATGGAGGATATACAGGTCAGCCATACAGAAGATAAGACTTTCATGATCGCTAGATCAAATAGGAATAAAACTTTTAGGATTGCTTATTGAATTTATAAAAAACAAACAATAATAATAATATTTTTTTTTAAATATTTTTGAAAATGTTCCTATGATTCTTAGTTTATTGCAATTACAAACATATGACCCTTTGTAAGGTCTTCTGAGGAATAATTAAATTCTGATTAAAAATATTCGAGAAAAAAATCTTTCAGATTTATACATTCAATTGATGAATTTTGTATCAAATTCCGAAATACATTAGATAGATGACAATAACTTCTCATACTTTTGAAAAAAAAATTAGAATTTTAATCCGAAATGTTAAAAAATGCTTCATGGATTTATAAATCTTAAAATACACACATCTTAGTCTAGGGAAATCAATCTAAATTATTGCATTTTTTAAGTTTAGGAAAATTTCCTATAAAAATCAAAACTTGGAATACGTATATTTGTGTAATTATTGATAACGTATAAGGAAAAATGTATGTGGATAACACAAATCAAAAATTGGCCTGATCTTTGAAAAAGGGAATACATTGGCATTTGACGTCATAACTTCCTGAACCATATCATTGAAAAAAATTTAATGATTAATATTGATTCTTATTATGTAATAATGAACTTATAAGATTTTATCTTCATCTGCTGGACTCAATTGTTTTGAGGGAACTCATTCAATTTCATAGTATTTAAATTCATGTGGTTCGTCTTTGGCCTTCTGGCTGTAGTAGATGTCCAATTCAATGAAGATATGACTGAAGTCACTATCAGTGGTGAAGGAAAATTCACTGATTTCAAAGATATTCCAACAGAATTAGTAAAAGCTACAATTAAAGGAGAAATTACAGAAATTGGTGATTTTTCTTTTTCAACACTTGAAAACTTACAAACAGTAAACTTCCAAATAACATCAACATCTTTCAGGATCGGTTCCAACACTTTCTTCGGTTGTTCTTTACTCAAAACAATTAATATCCCAGATGTTACGAATTATATAGGTGAATCTGCATTTGAAGGATGCAATTCATTAACTGAAATTGAAATCCCTTTTTCTTTGACAACAATTTCGAAAAAGTGTTTTTATAAATGCGGAAGACTTCAAAAGATTGATTTAAAGAATGTAAAATCGATTAATTCCAGTGCATTTTCTATGTGTTCAGCACTCTCTGATGTCAAATTTTCAAATTCGTTAGAAACCATCGAATCAAGCGCATTTAATGCTTGCAAGATAAGTCAAATTACTCTTCCAAATACATTAAAGTATATTGGTAATCAATCATTTTGTTTTTGCACAGAATTAACTTCAATCACATTTCCAGACTCTGTTGAGTACATTGGAGAACCTGCATTTTATGGATGTGTATCAGTCAAAGAATTAACAATTCCTCCTAAAGTGGAAACAATTTTTGACAGCACTTTTGTTCAAATGAAGAATTTACAAAAAGTTAAATTGAATCATGTGAAAAAGATATCAAAAGAAGCATTTTCACAATGTGTTAAACTGAACAATATTGATTGGGGCGATAGTTTGACATATATTGGTTCAAATGCATTTTCATCATCAGGATTGGAAGGAGAAATCAGTTTACCATCAACGATTGTTTCCATTGATGCAAGTGCATTCACAAAAACTCAAATTAAATCAATAATATTTAATTCAGAAAAAAATTCAATTGATAATGTTGTAAACGAAAACGATAAAAATGGTTTGACAGAAAAGTGACACTTTACATGGCAAAAAATAGAGCCTTACTTTTGAGATACTTGAGATTGAAACTGAATCTTATGAGGCGGTGATCTTGAATCACCACCTCATAAGGTTCAGTTTCATATAAAATTTATTGCAATTTGTTATTCTTTTGCAATTATTTCTTATAAGATTTTACATCTTTTAGCGGGGAATGTTTGTTATCATGTATATATTATAAATATCTACACGATAACGAACATTCCTCGCTAAATTGCTGAGAAACTTTGAGGAAATGTCGAACAATTTCCTCAAAGTTTCTCAGATTTATATAGATCACTAGAGTCCCCTAGGCACTGATTCTGGTTCAGTACCTAGGAGGCTCTAGTTCTCTAACGAACTGATAAAATGTTTTTAAATTTTTGGATATTGCTACCTGTGAAGCACTGACTTCAAGTCAGTACCTCACAGGTAGCAATTACATTGAAAGATGGGAGAAACTTTGTCCGAATGTTAAACTATTCGGACAAAGTTTCTCACATTTGTAGTGGAGATGGAAGGCTTTGAGGTATATTGTATTAATATATACCCCAAAGCCTTCCATCTCCACTTGAAAGTGTCCAAACTTTGGGTTAATAGTTTGCAATTAACCCAAAGTTTCTCCCATTTTAAGAAGGAATTGGAGGGTAAGAGATATACATTCATATGGTATATCTCTTACCCTCCAATTCCTTCTTAAAATGGGAGAAACTTTGTCCGAATAGTTTAACATTCGGACAAAGTTTCTCCCATTTTAAGAAGGAATTGGAGGCTATGAGATACTGATGAAATGTCAGTAACTCATGGCCTCCAATTCCTTCCTAAAACTCATAAAAGTGGACATTACATGCATATAAAATTTGACATGTAAAGTCCACTTTTTGAGAGAGGGGATTTGACTCCGTCAAATACTCTTTTTCGTTTACGAGAATAATGAAGTTTTTTTTTCATCATGTGAGAAACTTGAGAGTGTTACATTCAAAGGAAAATCAGCAACATTTGGTACAGGTATATTCAAATCATGCCAGAATTTGAAAACTGTGAAATTACCAAAAGATTTGAAAGTTCTTGGCAATTCAACATTCGAATCATGTGAAAACTTAGAGAATATCCAATTACCTGATAACTTAGAGACAATTGGATCAAGATCTTTCTATTCTTGCAAGAAATTAACTTCAATTACTTTTCCAGAAACATTGACAAAGATTGGTGATCGTTCATTCTCATTGTGTTCATCAATAACAGAAATACATCTTCCGAAATCTCTCCAATCTGTTGGAAATTTGTGTTTTTCATATATGGACAGTTTAGTTTTTGTTGAAGTTACATCAGATGCAGAAATCGCAAACTGTGCATTCAACCATAGCAAGAACTTCAAAGAAATAAGATATAATTCACCAGAAATCACAAAGATCTATTTGACTTATTATGTTTCGAATTATACAGCAAATTTGATCAAAGTCAGTGACAAAATAACAGCTTATCCTGTATCAAAGTCATGCAAAGAATGCAAAGTTAAGTTTATGAACATTTCATGTGATGTCAAAGAAATGAACACAGGAAATAAAGAATTTATAAGAATTGGTCAGTTCACATATTCAGGAAAGACAGAAATCACAGGAAACATGTCAGATCCAAGTAACATTGACTGTTTAATCTTGAACAAAGATTACAAAGGAAAGTTATTTGGTCAAAGTGTTTCCAAATACAGTAAATGTGGTTCATTCCCATTATCTGCTATAATTGGCATCGCAGCAGCCGGAATGGTTGTTGTTGGAATCATAATAACTGTTATTGTGATTTGCATCATGAGAAAACGCAGAACTAAAGGTTTCTCAGAAATACCTAACAGTATATAAATAAAAATACACTTTATTTATTAATACTTATCTCTTTTATGAATTCAAATGGGTAAAATTTATAATTTAAAACAATTCGGATAGATATATATTTATTGACAAAAATTTCAAAACACTATCAAAATTGTGAGAATACAATATTAGTATTTACAATCATACTATTGCTATTGCTTGTGAACAAATAAAAATAGATAGACAACTAAATTGGATAAGCTCGCAGCTAAAATATTAGGATAATACAGTTGATTAATTAATGAAGGCATCATATATTAATCTAAATCTGATTTTGCATTCCATTCAATTTTAAATTCACAAGAAATTTTGATAACAGTTATCATTGTAAAAATAAATAAAACAAGTTTGCGTAAGCTTTTAAATGCTCAAATTTAATGTTCCGTTAGAATCGAGCTAATCATTAAAGCTATGGCAGACTTTGATCTTTTGATAGCATGTTAATTTTTTGAATGAAATTTTATATTTTACATTGGGTCATATTTCATTTAGCGATCCTGATTTTCATCTATTAATAGTTTCATTTTATATAAAATTTCATTACAAAATCTATGTAATATCTAAGCTAAGGTATTCTTTCAAATATTTTCAACAATGTGCAGCAAACTTAAAGTAATAGATTCATGGGCTTTTGATAATTATGAAAAAGTTTCTCAGATTCTATTGACAAATGGACTTCTTGAAATAGGTAGTGTCGCATTTTCAGGAAATAAATTAGTCACAAATATCATAATACCATCTTCAGTGAAATGCATGCTATCTCGTTCTTTTTTGCAATAAAAATATGAGTTGTAACAACTAATATTTAAAACTTTGCTTTGTGCTAATTAATATTGCTGAGATAAATTTAATGGTAATCTAATAGAATTTGTTTTCCACTGATAGAATTTTGCCCAGGTCGAATTTTTGTAAAAAGTTTACAAATCAGAACGATAGAAATTGAAACCTGAGTCCAATGATACATCAATCCGAAATTTTATCATTATTTCAATATTATAAGAAATTCACAATACTCAATAAATACAGTCAATTTGAAGTTTGATTTCTGATAATCTTTTTTTTATTGTCTTTTTAAAACTTCAACATCCAATCACGTCTTTGCCCCTATCTTGCACAGTCAGATTGTTTTATGAAAATATAAATTCAATAGTGTAGTAAATACTAAAAACAAGAGCTCTATTTGAGAATTATAACTTTGAACGTTTATTATCATTCGAAAATCCGAGTAAAATTCAAGAATAAGCAATAAATTAAGAAAACAGGTATTATAAAACTATACAATGGCCAAAATACAACAGTAAAAACATAAAAAATTAAAATGATTCTCTTTTTCTACATTTTTTACAAAGATATTGAATCAAACTGCTACTCAAGTGATGGTAAAACACTTATTCAAGTTACTGATCCTTCACCTCATCTCAGAATATCAGCCAGCTGTGAAGTCATAAATGACAGTTGCTTTAGTTTTCTAAATTCTTTAGCTACATTTACATTTGCAGACACTCCTAACTTAACAACAATAGCAAAATTAAGTTTTAGTGAATGTGTAAATCTTACAATTATTAATTTAACAATGTGCAGCAAACTTAAAATAATAGAAGCATGTGCATTTTATGGCTGTGAAAAAGTTTCACAGATTCTTTTGCCAGACTAGGGATGCGACGGTTTTACGCCATGACCGTTTAAAAATAGAATAATACGCCATTTTTGGGGCCGAATGGCGGGTACTTTGTACCCGCCATTCGGCCGAATAACAAAACAATACAAAATTATCGCCATCTTTTTTTTTTCTTTCTTTCTTTCTTTCTCTTTTTTTCTCTCTCTCTTTCTTTTCTCTTTCCTCTTTTTACTCCTCTTTCTCTTTTCATCATTAAACGTAGAAAAATATATTAATATTATTTTAAAATTAAAAAAAATAAAGAAAGTATAATAAGTAATTATTTAATTATCGATATATATATGTAAAGTGATAATCTGAGGAGGAGTCTGAGGATTAGACCGAGGAGTAGTTTGAGGAGTTTGATGATAATCTGATGAGTTTGAGGAGTAGTCTGAGGAGTTTGAGGATAATCTGAGGAGTTTGAGGATAATCTGAGGAGTTGTCTGAGGAGTAGTTTCAGGAGTTGTCTGAGGATAATTTGAGGAGTTTGAAGAGTAGTCTGAGGAGTTTGAGGATAATCCGAGGAGTTGTCTGAGGAGTAGTTTCAGGAGTTGTCTGAGGATAATTTGAGGAGTTTGAAGAGTAGTCTGAGGAGTTTGAGGATAATCCGAGGAGTTTGAGGAGTAGTCTGAGGAGTTTGAGGATAATCTGAGGAGGAGTCTGAGGCTAATCTGAGGAGTTTGAGGATAATCTGAGGAGGAGTCTGAGGATTAGACCGAGGAGTAGTCTGAGGAGTTTATTTATTTTTTATTTTATTTTTTATTTTATTTTTTATTTTATTTTTATATAAATGACGAAAACTATTGAGATAACAAACTACAACGGTCATGAGTTCAAGAACTTGTTCTTCGTTCCTCGTGAAAATACATTCTATCAGATACGAGGGAGAAAGGGTAAAGTTAGTTTGAGCGTTTATGACAACAAACATAATGGGAGATATATAAAAGCAATAGATACAAACGGTAAGCGTGTTTCATTAGCTTTGTCAAAACTTACATACATTTATTTTGACAGTGACTTTGACCTATATGAAGAAGAAAGTGAGTCAGAAGATTATGAACTGTTATGTGAAGCACAGCAATGGGAGGAGTTGCAATACTTTTGTAAGTGAGAGCGTTTATTTTTTTTACAGTAGTGAAGTCGTTTGTGAAAACGTTAGTGAGGTGAAGTGGTTGGTGGTTTTGTAAATATTTAAGGTTAAGTTAGTGTTGTCGTTTGTGTTGTAAAATATACGTTAACGGTTTTGTAAAGTGTCAAACTGTTATCTTGGGTAAGGTGGAACGCAGTGCCGCCGTACCCAAGTTAGGTATACTAACTCATAGACTTTTAGTAAATGCTGTAGCAATGTGGGCTTCACCTCGTTATGCTTGTTATATTTTCATGATGTTAGATGAACTATATAAAGCAGAACGTGGAGAGATGGAAAAGAAACTTCAAGCAAAAGATGAAGTCATTGAATCCAAAGACAAAAGCATACAGAAAAGAATACCGCGTTCAGTACCAAAAGGAAAGGAAAAGAGTTATAAGTATATGATATATACTGAAGAGTTGGAGAAAGAAGAAGATAAAGATATGGTTATGTTGCATTTAGTCAGAAGAAACAACAAGAGCTTTTATGACTTAGCTAAAATATATAAATCTGACAGAAACTGGTTCTATCGTGAAAACTTACCGATTTCAATGACACCGAATGAGCAAATAAAGGAAATTGTCAAAAATACTCTTCCTCAAACACACTATGACATCAAAGGTTGCACAATACTTACATTCAAAGAAGACTTAACATTACTGAAGGAAAAAATAACAGAATATTTCGATAACTTCAAAGAGGAAGAATAAAAAAATCTAAGCTAATTTTATTTTTTTATAAAATTTTATCTCATATGAAAGAACATGAATTTAGAATATTCGGAACTCATGACAGAAGAAGAGAACGAACAACATGTAAAAGATTATGCAAAATTTCTGAAGACATACAAAGCATTTAAACAATATCTAAATGCTTCTAAAGATTATGCAAAATTTCTGAAGGTATATAAAGCTTATGAAAAAGCGTATGAAAAGTTTATACATTGGGGAATTGTTGTAAAATATCGATATGAAGACTAACCAAAAATATATTTTTGCTTAAATAGCTTCAGGGTCAATTTCTTCAACCATTTCACTTCCTTCGTCAATGTCAATAGAAGCTTCTTCAACCTTTGGTAAGAATTTCTGTATAACATCTTTGTTTGTTATTGTCTTCAGAGATGAAGGATAATATTTCACATTTGTTTCACCCTTCTTATATTCTTTCTGTTCGGAAAGATTTAAAGCAATACTGAAGAAGTCAATATTAGAGTTCTTTATAACAGTATAATGAGTATCTTTGACATTCACGAAGAAACTCTTTTGTTTCAAAACTACTGCTAACTCTTGTGAAGTATAACGTTTGCGGTCAATGACGATAGCTAATGGTCTGACATACTGACCAAACTTAGATTCTTTCACAAACTTCTTGTTAAAGATAACATTAACATTTGAAGCATTATTGAACTCATTCTTGATGGCAGTAGCGAGAGCATTGTATGAAAAGAACTTGCAATCTTGCATGTGTTTCATTAAAATAAAAATATTAAATTATTTTGAAAAATAACTTTAAAAAATCTAATCTAATTTTTTCAAAAAATATTTTTTTATTTCCTACTAAAGATGTATCGGAAGTTGTCTAAGTTAGAACACTCGGAAATAAAACAACTTCTTACAGAAGCTAATATAGATGTTGCAAAGCATTACGCAACAAACAAAAAAGCACTCGCTGACTTCATTAAAGACTATAATGGTGCAATAAGTTATGATAGAATTCATGAGTTCATAAAGCCGCAACGCGGCGAGGACGAAGTCCATGCAAGAGCATTTCCTTTAAATGACGTTGCTATTGACTTATATCATAGACGTTCAGTACCTCATGAAGTAAGAAGAGAAATGTTTGACATAACAAATGCAAACGTTGGTGAAACAAGAAGAAGAGACGACACACTGAAACAACAGAGAAGAGAGATGTTTAAGAGCGCTATAGAACAAGTTCGCAAAGCTAACGATGTCATTCGTTCCATTGACGACAAACCAAAAGAAGGTGAGAGATGGTTAAAGAAAGATGAAGAGAATAGGAAGAGAAATGTGAAGTCAGGCAATAGACTCATTGACTTTAACATCGAAGCTTTAGATGAACCAAACAGAGACTACTTACACAAACATTTCGGTAAGGTTTTCATGAGACTCTTAGAGAAAATTAAAATAAACTCACAACAGAGATGGATGGTATGTTATAAACTTGGTGGAAAGTATGAATGTTCTACGTTAAACCTCAATAATATTGGAACATTACTACATCAGCTCTTGAAGGAGAACTTTATATCAGAGATAGAAGCAAATGCTGCAGGTATTGTTGAAATGCACTATGACTTCTTCTTGACAAACATAAAGAATCTTACTGAAATAAAGATGTATGATTTAACAGAATATGAAGGCTTAACGATGTCAGATGTAAAGAAAGGCAAACCAAAAAAGAGACCATATAGAGATGAAAGCACACTGACAAATGACCAGAAAGCCATTTTGGAAGCTCTTAAGCAAACAGGAAACCCAGCACTTATAGAAAGCTTTTGGAAAGATAATGGTGAAAAGAAGTTTTATAAGAAGAGAAGCGGTCAGTTCTGGAAGTATCTTTGCACATTACCTATAAATCTTGAGCGCTACCAAATCTTCAATGAATTGAACAAAAGAACTGCAGCACTTATGACAGAAGACAATTGTTTCGTTTATGCTTGCATTCAGGCTGGAGTAGATGGAGAGACTATTGACCACATGAGAGAAGTCATTCGTGTTAGAGACTTTCCTCAAAGTAAAGTACAAGAAATTTCTGACGCAACAGGTATAGCATTTAATGTTACCATAGTTAGTAAACATATCAAGGGTACGGCGGCACTGCGTTCCACCTTACCCATTATATGTGAATTTGACACTTTACAAAACCGTTAACGTATATTTTACAACACAAACGACAACACTAACTTAACCTTAAATATTTACAAAGCCGCCAACCACTTCACTAACGAACTCACTAATGTAAAAATAAACGTTCTCACTATCGTTCTCACTAACGACTTCACTAATGTTCTCATAAATTTTCCTCAATATCTTCATCATCAATGTTAACCCTATTGTAGTCATACTTGAAGCCATAAACTTTCTCTAACTTCTTAACGTACAATTTACATAACTTACCTTCGTCATCATATGGTTTAATGATATAACTATTTCTATCTTTATACACAGTCAATGAAAAGTCAACTGGTCTCGGATGTATTTGAAAGAACATGTTATGCTCAGGAAGGAAGAATAAATGTTTAAATGTATGTTTGTTATATTTTTCGATTTGTATGAGTTGCTTTTGTTCTGTCATTTACATCCAAATAAAAAATAAAATAAAAAATAAACTTAAAAATTAATGATATCACCACCCTCACACGTATGAAAACATAGCACAAAAATAAATTTAGGTGAAGTGGTGAGATCTCACCTCTTTTTTCACCTGTTTTTTCACCCTGTTGAATTCATTGCTTTATAACTCTCTTCCTTGGTTTCTTTTTAGTTGCTTTCTTCACGTCTGTCTCCAACTTGACTGTCTTTCTTCTTCGGCCGTAATGATACCAGTTACTTCCACCAGTCAATGGGTCAAATGGTCTTTCGTAAGGGTTTCCATACATTCCATAGGGACCATACGGAAGAACTACTGGTGGAGAAGAAACATTTTCTTTAGTTCCATCGACTCTATTTAAATGCATTGTTTCACCTTTCATCTGGTCATTAAAGTCTTTTGCGTGTTTTGCAAACTCATCGTCCTTTCCTAAAGCATTTTCTGACTCAGTCGCAACCAAATTGGATGCTTTATTTATGAGCCCTATTTTATTTAATCTTAACTTCTTTGCAACCCAGCCTCCAATCTTCCCTTTATTTGCATCTAATGTCTTCGAAACTCTTCCTCCACTCATTTTATTTACTGCGTCATAAGCTCCAAGTGCTTTTGCTCCAAATGCTAATGCTTTTGTTCCCATTGCGCCTAAAGCTGCCCAAGCTACCATTTACACCATATTAAAATCATCTCTCTTCAATATTATCTCATAAAAGTTCTCGTTACTGGAGAAAGTCAATGAAACATAAGCGTTCTCACGGGCTTCGCCCTCACCGCTTTGCGGTCTATCTAACTTCTTTCTTATATCATCTATACGCTTCAAAATGTCTGAACAATTGCTAACATCTTCTACAACAGTTATTTCATCATGAATGACCTTCAAGAACAAGCTCATTTAATATGCTATTAAAATCATCTCAATAATGAGTCCATCCTTTCCATCTTTAGGTAGCACAACATCTTTCATCGAAGAAGGTTCGACAAGTCTTATGTTAAACTTACTGACAAAGTTTGTTATACTATAATGCTTTGGCGGCGAATACATATAGTTTGAAAGACATAATATAGATTCTTCAGCAAATTCACTTATACTGGATTTTATAACAATGTTCTCACGAGACCAAATACCACCAATTGACAATCTTGTAAGCAATCCTGCTGAACCTTCTACTGTAAACGTCGATGGTAACATTCCACGAAGGTCATCTATTGACATCGTTGAGTCACTGTATTTAAATATTTTCTTAAAGCAATCGTCATTATCTAACCATGCAATAGCTTTGAAGTTTTCATTCGAATATACATCTGCTTCATTAAATGTAAAACCTGACTTCTTTGCAGAGATGACTTTAAAATCTATTGAGTTTGTTTCAAAATTATATGCTATGGTAACTTCTGAAGGTAATGGATGTCCTTCCGCAGTCAGTTGTTCTCTCACTACCGTTTGAAGCTTTGTATTAAAAACTTTCATGTCATCTCCTGTGTCTAGGTTCACATACACAGCAACAGGAAACTATCTTGCTTCTTTGTTTCATCATTATATCTCAAAACATTAAAGTTCTTCAATAATATTGTTCTTCCTGCTGGAATACTTCGAACCTGTCTGATTTCAATAGCTTTCTCACCTCCTACATACTCTACCCAGTGTCTTGGATATTCATAAGTATACTGACTTTCTTGAATTTTGGTTGGTTTCATCATAACATGTTCATAGTATATCTTTATACTCTTGTCAGTTAGACTCGGTGCTATGTTCTGAATATTTCTGACTTGCATTTTTAATGGAGATAAAATGAAGCATTTAATACATGACGTAGATGAAGACATGAATGAAACTACAGACAAACTTAACTCTTCTCTCATTCTTCCTTTCAGTAAGGACTATGAGTTCTGTTCAAATGGTGTTTATTTCTATTGTGGAAAGATGGGGTCAGGAAAGACATTCAACCTCATTCGTCATATACTCATAACAGAGCGTTTAGGAAATGACTCATATTATGACCAAATCATTATATCAGCAACTTCAGACTCTATGGACTCAACAGCGAAAACATTTATGTCAAAAGTTCAAGCCTCTGTCGTTAAAGTTCCAGACAGTGAACTCATTGAATTTCTTCAACGTTACATTCGACGTAAGAGGAAATATTATGCCATCGTTGAATTTATACAGTCAGGAATGCAAAAGACTTCTGAGGAGATGGAAAGAATTATTGACAAACACCACTTACGTCAATACTCAGGAGTTTACGATATGAAACGACTTACAAACTACATTCTGTCAAAACTTTCAAAATACCCCTTCAAAAAATATCCTTCAAACACTTTATTAGTTTGTGACGACTTCGCCGGAAAAGGTTTAGTGTCAAAACCAGACTCACCATTAGCTAACATCATTACTAAAGTCAGACATTACCATTTAACTGTAGCAATACTTATGCAAACATGGAGGTTTTTAGCTTTAAACATAAAACGTCTCATAACTGACTTCGTTATCTTTCAAGGTTTCTCACGCTATGATATTGAACTCATTTGGAAACAGTCAGGTATAACATTACCTTTTGAAGAAATTTGGGAAGCATATAAGTCTCTCATCTCTCCTCGTTCATACCTTGAGATTCATATCATGACTAATACCATTAAAGTCAAAAATATTCCATGGGAACGACCAACATTGTTTTAAAGTTTAACCTTCAATTGACTGATGGTAAACAAATTCCATGCATCTCTGTCGCCATTTCTGTTAATATTTTTGCTGTCATTCATATCATCCACTTCCCATCCGTTAGCTTTTGAGGATATGCGTTAGAATAGCTGTTCTTAAATGAAGGCTTTTCACCTTTGAGAGCATAAACTCTATAACTTTCTGCATACTTTATGTTTGAACCTCCTGAGCCATCATTGACATAAATTTTTATAGGCTTCCACCCTTTGTTCATGTTCCTGCTTCTTCCCTTAGCTCTTTTGTTCAGTAGTTCTACATCTTTATACACAGCACCTGTCTCAGTGAATTCAACAATATTTTCATTCGTTAGCTTTACATTCAAACCCTTGTCGAGTATATTGTTCATTTCATACATATAAAAGGTTTTTATTCTATATGAAATGAGAAGCAAATCCATCTTAGCTGGTGCCGTTAATGTTCCAATTGAACCAACATCAAATGTTGACTCACGAACGACAAACAATATTGTCATAAAGAACTATAGTTCAGAGTGTTTGAAAGAACCAGAACCAGAGCTGAAATCCGTGAATTTAAACTCAGCTTCAAACGCTAACGCTACATCAGATGTTAAGTTAGAGTATCCACCACTGGACCAAATTCTTTCAAGAGAAGCCAACGACAACCCTTACACAAATGTTCAAACAAATCCTTCAGATAACGTAGACCATTACCTTCTTCAGTTATACCAAACAATTTTACTCAAAGACGATAAGAAGCTTTTGACAAATCTTATAAGCAAGAACCAAATAATTCTAACAAAGGAGGACCTTGAAAATTATATCTCACGAATAACAGGGAAACAATGTGTCATTGACTATCTCGACCCTGAAATCGAATGCTGTGGTCAAACGCCACATTCATGAAAATAGGTAACATCCGCATCATTGAAACACCAGGAACTACAGGAGTTGAGTTTAAGTATAAATATTCGAACGAGTATACAAAACTATCTACTGATATAACTTTGTTTGAAATATGTTTTAGTAAATTAAAGCAGTCAGGAGGGCTCTTTGAGCCCATCTTGGCGCTTTGCGCCGTCAGTCAAAAAAATTTCAAGTTAGCAATTTGTAATATCTATCCAAAACTTCTTCAACAGTATCGAACTCATCTTCATAATGCAAACCTAATCTTATTGACTTGGTGCAGTTTTCACTAACACAATATTTTTCTGTTCTCTTGACTGACATAACTAATTCATTTGTTTCATCAAACAGCAACAACCAAAGTTCATGACCTAATACATAACATTCATACTTTATATTTTTAGCTCTGAGTTCTCTTGTAAGCTGTTGCATTTAATATTTTCTAAAAAGTCAACTTCAACAGTCATTCGCACTGGTGCCTTCAGTTCTACAGGCTCTCCTTGAAAGTCAACAAGTCTGAATTGCATGTCTTTCAAATTATGAGGACTAATGCGAACCCATTTACCTAAATGAGTTGCTATGACAGGAACGTTTGGAATGAACATTGAATTGACTGCATAACAGAAGGATTTATATTCTACTGAACCTTTACTATTAACTCCTGAAATGCCTGTGACATTAGCTATTTTAGACTCAATGTACAAACAATTACCATAACATACGTATGGAACAGATTTCATCTCAATCGTTTTGTCAACACTTTTCAAAGGAAATGTCATATGGTATGCACCCAAAAGAATTGTACTCTATGACTCATTGTTATCTTAAACTCCTTCGCATAACTGAACTTCAAAACTCCTGCAATAAGTTTAACATTCATTAAGTTTTCTTCGTTATCCTTGTTTATTGTAGTATTTATGAGAGCATTTAACACTCCAGCTAATGTTTCCATCTTATATTCTACATTATTGTGAAATCTTATTTCGTGCTTCTTTCCATCTATTTCAATCTCCATGAAATCTGTTTCATCTGTTATAACGAATGAAGCGATAGTATTGAAGTCAACCATTCTGAATGCAAGCGCCTCATTCTGTAGACCTAAGTTTGTTTGTAGCTTTACTGTCCCGTATTCGTTTGGGTCTGTACTTTGCAAATAGAACAACATTTTATTCTCATTAAAATATGAGTATAGCTGCATATGCGTATGAAGCTGACAGAGCTAAACGTTTATATTTTGGTCAATACTCTCTCACACTTACTGACAAATATATTGTTATCACTGATGGAAATACTGAGAAATACATAACATGGAAGGACTATGAAAAGTTTGACCCTATTTTAACTCCATGTACTATGCCGTTTATAAAGGACGGTGAAATTATTGAAAAAGATAATACAACCGTATATAGGTCTGTTTATGAAGCATTAGAATATATGTTGAATCATAACCCAAAAAGATTTGACCCAAGCACTACACCATGTGCAATGCCTTTTATTAAGGACGGTGAAATCGTAAGAGTTCCGGATTCAACGGTTTACACAGCTGTTCAAAACAGTTTACAAAACATTTTAGCGAATATCTTTAATTCAGAAACTACAGAAATAAAATTACCGTATATATAACAGATGCTAAAGAAATTAAATCAAAAACGACAACATTATTTACGTCACTTAATGATTTAATGACTTATATCATTAATATTCCTGCACCAACTACAGGATTTGATCCAAACTCGACGGTTTGCAGTGTACCTTTCATAAAGGACAGTTCATTAATTACTTTAAGGGATTCGACAGTAAATGAATCATTAAAGGCGTCATTAATGAAAATCATTGATTTTAACTCATTCACGAATACATATAATTCATTCATTAATGTTTCATATGCTTCTAAAGAAGGTGAGCCAAAAACTATCGATAAAGCGGTGTATGAAATAAAAGCATCAACGACGAAATTGAATTCGTTAACTTTTGACGGTGATAGTTTCGTTAATGACATAACATCGGGGAAAACAATTTTAACGAAAGAATATTTAAAATCTCATGTTAGTGAGTTCGTTGAAATTGAAAAAGAAGGTGGAATTAAGTTCGATCCACTGAATTTCATTTTCAGCTTAGCGAATGCAGGTATTAATTTTGCTGAATGGACAACTATACAGAGTGAAATAAATGCAATATGGACGTTTTTGGGGTCAAAAGCGGGAATGGGTGAGCTTGTAAATGCTGCAAGAACATTAGGTGAAACAGGAAATTTTGTAGATGGTTTTAAAAGACTTGTTTCAAATGTTTTAACAAACACAAAGAAATTATTTAGATATACCGTACATAACGGACGGATTTTCGAACAGATAGCAACAAACCCTCCGGTTATGGCTGCGTTGATGATGGCTAGAGATATAAAACCACGTAACCGACGGGAACGAACATGAACAACAGGATACTGGTCGGGTTATTCGAGACATTAAAAACGTGTATCCTGAAGTTATTGATTTATTTAGAGGAGTTAATGATTCAATTTCAAAACATTCTATAACCCTCGATGAAGAGAATAAATTAACAGATTATATATTCGTCATTATTGCAGAATTAATGAAGAGAATAAATGAAAAAGGAATTGGTGATATCATTAATGTCAGCGATGTAATGATGAAAAGAAATTTTGACTCATTATTTACAAAACCGAAAACAGAATATAGTCTTTATGACGTAATTACCGAATTAATGAAAAAGATTAATGATAATAAGAGTTCTGGCGGAAGAGTTGAATTAGAAGTGAATGATGTTAATGAGAAATTAGCCGAAAAAGCAGACAAAAATGAGCTTTTAGCTCTGAGTGATAAAGTCAAGAACCACGTTCATTATATAACTTCAGACGAACAGATTATAACGGACTACCATGGATATTTAACACGAAGTGATGAAGCGAAGACAAAAAATGTTAATGAAAGAAGATATAAATACATTCGTGCTAAAGGTTATGACATAAGCTGTACTGTACAGTATGATGTAGCTAAAGCACCAGAAGCATTTGGTTATACCGGTGAAATTTATGCCTCTACTTTCAATGTTAACGGTGTATTAGTTGAACCAAGATTTACTTTGAGAGTTAAGTCAAAAATAACGTTTGAAGATGCTATTAAAAGTAAAGCTGACAAAGTTGAACTCGAAGCAATGAACAAAGTTTTGAAATCTCATAAACACAACATCTCCGATATAAATGAACTTCAAGCTACATTAGACAGTAAAGCCGACAAGAACCATACAATGAATCCTTCACTACTGTTAGAGCAGACGACATAATATTGAACTATACCCTTGGTTCAAGTGCACCTTTAGAGAATCCAAGTACAAGCGTAAAAGATACACTAAACAATTTAGATAACAGATGTATGAACATTGAAGGTCATGCCAGAAACTTTGAAGCATACGAACTACCAGCAATGTTAGATAAGAAAGCAGACAAAACTTATGTAGATGAAAAATTATACAAAGAAGTCGGAAGTAAATGCTGCGCTTTGTCAGATAACATGAAACAAACAGAGCGAAAAGAAACTCATTGCTGATTTCGACGCTGTTTCATTATATCCATCAGCTATAGCAAGACTTTATACTTTAGAAGGTATTCAAAGGTTATGAAGAAAGAAATGTTAAGCACAGAGTATCTCATGAGACATTTATTCGATGACGACCAAAAAGGAACCCATTGGTGAAAAGTTTATGTCTGGCTTCTTTGTTCTCATTAAGATAACAGAGATTGGAATACATAGACACTTTCCTTTAATAGTTTGTGACCCTGAACTAAATCCAGAACTTAACGTTCCCAGAAGTTCAAACACTTGCTGTTTAATGTATGTTGACCATATTACATTACAAGACCTCATAAAATATCAAGAGTGTCAAATGTGAAGTGTTGCAAGGATACTATTACGATGGAAACAGAGATATTAGAATAAGAGATGAAGTAAAGAAGTTGTTTGAGTTAAGGTTAAAGTATAAGAAAGAAGGAAATCCTTTGCAAGAAAATATAAAGCTCATTCTGAACAGTATTTATGGCAAAACTATTCTATCTCCTATTGAGTCAAAAATAACCATAGTAAATGACAAAAGATGCTATAAGTATATGCCATCAGAAACTACAACCATATAGTGAAGTTCGAAGGTTGGATGGTTCAGATAAAACTATTTTCAAGCTAACGAAAAGCATTTGCAGACACTTTAACTTCTGTCCACTTGGTGTTAACATTCTGTCTATGTCGAAGAGATAATGTGTGAAGTATTCTGTACTGCTGAGGACTTAGGAATGGACATCTTTTATAGCGATACGGACAGTATGCATCTCTACAATGAAGATATCCCTCGTTTAGCTGAAGAGTTTGAGAAACGTTATGGAAGAGTTCTCATTGGTAAAAACCTTGGTCAATTTCATAGCGACTTTGCAGAAATCACAAAAGATAAACAAAGTTTAGCATACAAGTCAATATTTTGTGGAAAGAAGACTTACATAGACTTACTCACGAATGATTTAAATGAAGTTGCATTTCACTGCAGAATGAAAGGCGTGAAGCAAGATGTTTATTGCTTTAACCGCTAATGAAATGTTTCCTGACTCTGTTCAGTGTTTCTATGATGAAGATAAAGGTTTAATGGTTCCGCAAGAACATATGACAAAGACTCTGAGTTCAGTTTAATGAAACTTTACAAAGCACTTTATGACGGTCAAGAGATTGGATTTGACTTATGTAAGTCTGTCAACCTTGCTTTGAAGAGAAGTTTAACTTCTCAATAACGACTAAAACAAGCTTTATTCGTAAGTTGAAGTTCTGAGGTCATTTATTTTTGTCAGCAATGAGGTCATTCGTGATAAAATAAGCCGCTAGCGGCAAGGGCGAAGCCCATGTGGTCATTTACAATACTGCGATGGTAGAGTTTAAGAGTTGTGCTTCAATGTAGAGACAGTCCTTATGGTCTGGAGGTAAGAACACTGGGCAGTTATGGTCATGAGTGGAGAACATGTCTATCCAAAACTCACGAATGAACCAGTTAATTTATAGTATTTAGGGTTAGGAAGTGGTGAAGTTCTTGTATGACCAATGAACTCATTTTCAACTCCCTTACTTAAGTTTGAATATAATATAGCTTGCTTTCTATCCCAAATGCCTGGAAATCTAATTTCGGAAAAATCATTTTTCCTCGGAAGCATTGCATCATAATTGAAAACATTCTTGAAATCATCACTTGGTTCAGAGATTTGAAATCTTATACGTAATGGATTTTCTTTCTTTTTAGCGACTTCATTGAATGGTGAGAATACAATGAATTGACAGTCATGTGTTCCATCTTCATTTGGTACAAACTCGTAATGAAAAGCTGTTAATCTTTCTACAATTCCTTCTTCTTTCAGTTGTGCAAGAAACTCACGTAAAGGCTGTAAAGTTTGTACTTCAATGTTAAACTTTCTTTTGAAAATTTTCGTAAAATGTAATTATACAGTCTTCTAACGTTGTATCGTCTTTTAAAGTATTTGTATATGTTGAATGTTTTGGGCGCTTAAAGATGTTTCGTCATTTTTTATCTCGACTTGAAGTATAAAGTCAACCTTTCTGAAAGCACGTGTTATATACATATTTGTTATGCCAATGTACTTCTCTTCATTTATGTTCACAATCCAGTCTGTTGGAAACTTAAACGTTACTCTGTTCCCCTTTATTTTGACGTCAGGGTTTTCACTACTGAACGCAACAGATAAAGGTATTTGTCTATACATTTAATTCGGATAAAAATAAACCATTTACTCTTTCTTTGCTTCAGCTTCTTCTCTAGCTTTCTTCGCCAGCAAACGTGGGTTCTTCTGTCTTCCAGCAGCTAATGCAGCAAGTTGTTTTTCACTAAGTTTTCCTTTGTCTCTCTGGCTTTTGTTCTTGTTTTTGTTCCTTCAGTTCGGATAAAATTTGCTCACGAATTTCTTTCTTCAATGCTTCAACATCTATGACCCCTTGGGTCTTGTCCGTAGGGCTTGCCTGAGTCATTTGACTGCAGATAAAAAACAAAATTAAAACTTTAACCGATGTAAAATGAGCTTGTCAAAATCAGAGCGAGAGTCTATTATATTAAATGACGCAAGAGGAATACAACATCCTTTCTATTACGTAAGTCAGAGTAAAGATGGTAAAATATACGTAAGAAAAAGAAAGGTTCCATTAGCGAATGCAGAGAGCGACAACATTAAGGTGTATGGCAAGGGTGAAGTCCACGAAGCCCATATAAAACTTCTGTTCAAACTGAGCCACATAGAACCAGAAGAAAAGAAGCCAGATGTACTTTCAATAACGAACCAAGAGCTTATTGCAAAGTTCGTGAATTTCATTGAAAAACAAACCGAGTCAAAGAATCTGACCCACCAGTGAAAGAAGTTGAGACAAAAGGAATGTACAGTTCATTGAAAATGTCAAGAAACAAACTTCCACCACGAATGCCAAGAAGAAGAGTGAGAATAATGAAGTAAATAGATATTTTTATCTGAAGTAAATACATGCAGAACGAACAGTTAAACGAATTTACTCCAGCAGAGCATATTCATCAGATTCGCTCATATTTCGATATCATAGACAATGCAGTTCAAATTGGTGACACTAATAGAAAATATTCTGACGCAAAGATTCCATCACAACCTGGAACTGCTAAAGATAACACATGGGTAACATTCAATCTCTCACCTCCTGGTGAGAAATATGTTGGACCTTTACAATACATTCATTACGTATAAAATGGAAGGTCAATTTATTGTAGATAAAGAAATTGGTTCAGGTTCCAATAAAACAAAACCCACCAGGATTTTGGATTGGTTTCGATGACGCTTTCTATGCAGTTGCTGGATATCAAATCCTTGCAAATGGTCGTATCGTATATTCTCAAGACAACGCAAGAGAAGAAGCATATATAACTTCAAACTCACAAACTACCGAACAAATAAAGAAAGTAGATGTTTTCTCAAAGACTCGACATGAAGATGTATGGAGTCATTCGGGAAATGCAGAACAGGACAAATTGTTAGTGTCCAATTACAGCAGGAAAATCATTTGATTTTAAGCTTCGTTTAAGAATTCCTGTTAGAAGATTCCTTCCATTAGAAGCTATTCGATTTATTCCAGCTTTTGCAGGAAACATTCAGCTTAAAGTAAAGTTCAGTAGCGACGCCTTACAATGCACATCTATATCTGTAAATGATATCATTGCTTTCAATCCAACTCTTAAAGTTGCATTTGCTTCAGATTCAAATCCACCGACAAATAAATTTGTTCCTGGAATGAACCATTCACTATGATAACGAAGGCAGTAGAAGCTAGTGGAACAGTTACTATTACAACTGTAACCCAGCAACTATTTCGAACAAAGATGGATTTTAATGAATGTTTCATTCATCCAAAGTCATTCTCTTTAGACCCTAACATTTATACAGAACTTGTAGAACATTATACAAACGAGGCTTTATGTTTTCCTGTTAAAGTTATGGATTGGATTCCTATGGACGGTTCATTCTCAAAGAATACAGATAGTTCAAGTGCAACATTTACAGCAGCTTATACGCCTATTAATGTTAAAAGTATTGGGCACTATTAGAAAGAAAGACAACTATTATGTTAATTTTGAGAAACCCTAAGTTTAAATATCTTCAGCTTTCCATGGGAGCTTATGGAAATATGCCTGCAGAACCTGAAAAATCATATGGACCTGTATTTTATGAAATGGTTGCGAACGCTTGCAATACAAACAATGATATGATAGGATTTAATGAAGATGTTATGAGGTTCATTGGTGGATGATGGTAGTGTGAACATAAATGGGATAGCTATGACAACACACATTTCTTTATGTGTTTTCCAACTGAAGTGGACTTTTGCTTCAGCAAGGTCAAACATCTACTGCTCCAATAAACATACAAATTGTCTGTTAAAGGACCTATTGAACTAGCAACTGAAAAACTGACCAAAGCCACTTATTGGATTTATGAGGGATTGTTGCTTTGCCATTCAGGTGCGTGCT
>NC_067205.1:20791333-21017886 GCF_026262505.1 Trichomonas vaginalis G3
TCCCAAACTGATAGAATTTTGCCCAGGTCGAATTTTTGTAAAAAGTTTACAAATCAGAACGATAGAAATTGAAACCTGAGTCAATGATACATCAATCCGAAATTTTATCATTATTCAATATTATAAGAAATTCACAATACTCAATAAAACAGTCAATTTGAAGTTTGATTTCTGATAATCTTTTTTATTGTCTTTTTAAAACTTCAACATCCAATCACGTCTTTGCCCCTATCTTGCACAGTCAGATTGTTTATGAAAAATAAATTCAATAGTGGAGTAAATACTAAAAAACAAGAGCTCTATTGAGAATTATAACTTTGAACGTTTATTATCATTCGAAAATCCGAGTAAAATTCAAAAATAAGCAATAAATTAAGAAAACAGGTATTATAAAACTATACAATGGCCAAAATACAACAGTAAAAACATAAAAAATTAAAATGATTCTCTTTTTCTACATTTTTACAAAGATATTGAATCAAATGCTACTCAAGATATGGTAAAACACTTATTCAAGTTACTGATCCTTCACCTCATCTCAGAATATCAGCCAGCTGTGAAGTCATAAATGACAGTTGCTTTAGTTTTCTAAATTCTTTAGCTACATTTACATTTGCAGACACTCCTACTTAACAACAATAGCAAAATTAAGTTTAGTGAATGTGTAAATCTTACAATTATTAATTTAACAATGTGCAGCAAACTTAAAATAATAGAAGCATGTGCATTTTATGGGCTGTGAAAAAGTTTCACAGATTCTTTTGCCAGACTAGGGATGCGACGGTTTTACGCCATGACCGTTAAAAATAAGATAATACGCCATTTTTGGGGCCGAATGGCGGTACTTTGTACCCGCCATTCGGCCGAATAACAAAACAATACAAAATTATCGCCACTTTTTTTTTTCTTTCTTTCTTTCTTTCTCTTTTTTCTCTCTTTCTTTCTTTTCTCTTTCCTCTTTTTACTCCTCTTTCTCTTTCATCATTAACGTAGAAATAATTAATATTATTTAAAATTAAAAAAATAAAGAAAGTATAATAATAATTATTTAATTATCGATATATATATGTAAGTGATAATCTGAGGAGGAGTCTGAGGATTAGACGAGGAGTAGTTTGAGGAGTTGATGATAATCTGATGAGTTTGAGGAGTAGTCTGAGGAGTTTGAGGATAATCTGAAGGAGTTTGAGGATAATCTGAGGAGTTGTCTGAGAGTAGTTTCAGGAGTTGTTGAGAATTTGAGGAGTTTGAAGAGTAGTCTGAGGAGTTTGAGGATAATCCGAGGAGTTTCTGAGGAGTAGTTTCAGGAGTTGTCTGAGGATAATTTGAGGAGTTTGAAGAGTAGTCTGAGGAGTTTGAGGATAATCCGAGGAGTTTGAGGAGTAGCTGAGGAGTTTGAGGATAATCTGAGAGGAGTCTGAGCTAATCTGAGGAGTTTGAGGATAATCTGAGGAGGGAGTCTGAGGATTAGACCGAGGAGTAGGTGAGGAGTTTATTATTTTTTATTTTATTTTTTATTTTATTTTTTTTTTATTTTTATATAAATGACGAAAACTATTGAGATAACAAACTACAACGGGTCATGAGTTCAAGAACTTGTTCTTCGTTCCTCGTGAAAATACATTCTATCAGATACGAGGGAGAAAGGGTAAAGTTAGTTTGAGCGTTTATGACAACAAACATAAATGGGAGATATATAAAGCAATAGATACAAACGGTAAGCGTGTTTCATTAGCTTGTCAAAACTTACATACATTTATTTTGACAGTGACTTTGACCTATATGAAGAAGAAAAGTGAGTCAGAAGATATGAACTGTTATGTGAAGCACAGCAATGGGAGAGTTGCAATACTTTGTAATGAGAGCGTTTATTTTTTTTCAGTAGTGAAGTCGTTTGTGAAAACGTTAGTGAGGTGAAGTGGTTGTGTTTTGTAAATATTTAAGGTTAAGTTAGTGTTGTCGTTGTGTTGTAAAAATTATACGTTAACGGTTTTGTAAAGTGTCAAACTGTTATCTTGGGTAAGGGAACGCAGTGCCGCCGTACCCAGTTAGGTATACTAACTCATAGACTTTTAGTAAATGCTGTAGCAATGTGGGCTTCACCTCGTATGCTTGTTATATTTTCATGATGTTAGATGAACTATATAAAGCAGAACGTGGAGAATGGAAAAGAAACTTCAAGCAAAGATGAAGGCATTGAATCCAAAGACAAAAGCATACAGAAAAGAATACCGCGTTCAGTACCAAAAGAAAGAAAAGAGTTATAAGTATATGATATATACTGAAGAGTTGGAGAAAGAAGAAGATAAAGATATGGTTATGTTGCATTTAGTCAGAAGAAACAACAAGAGCTTTTATGACTTAGCTAAAATATATAAATCTGACAGAAACTGTTCTATCGTGAAAACTTACCGATTTCAATGACACCGAATGAGCAAAAAAAGGAAATGTCAAAAATACTCTTCCTCAAACACACTATGACATCAAAGGTTGCACAATACTTACATTCAAAGAAGACTTAACATTACTGAAGGAAAAAATAACAGAATATTTCGATAACTTCAAAGAGGAAGAATAAAAAATCTAAGCTAATTTTATTTTTTTATAAAATTTTATCTCATATGAGAAGAACATGAATTAGAATATTCGGAACTCATGACAGAAGAAGAGAACGAACAACATGTAAAAAGATTATGCAAAATTTCTGAAGACATACAAAGCATTTAAACAATATCTAAATGCTTCTAAAGATTATGCAAAATTTCTGAAGGTATATAAAGCTTATGAAAGCGATGAAAAGTTTATACATTGGGGAATTGTTGTAAAATATCGATATGAAGACTAACCAAAAATATATTTTTGCTTAAATAGCTTCAGGGTCAATTTCTTCAACCATTTCACTTCCTTGTCAATGTCAATAGAACTTCTTCAACCTTTGGTAAGAATTTCTGTATAACATCTTGTTTGTTATTGTCTTCAGAGATGAAGGATAATATTTCACATTTGTTTCACCTTCTTATATTCTTTCTGTTCGGAAAGATTTAAAGCAATACTGAAGAAGTCAATATTAGAGTTCTTTATAACAGTATAATGAGTATCTTTGACATTCACGAAGAAACTCTTTTGTTTCAAAACTACTGCTAACTCTTGTGAAGTATAACGTTTGCGGTCAATGACAGATAGCTAATGTTGACATACTGACCAAACTTAGATTCTTTCACAAACTTCTTGTTAAAGATAACATTAACATTGAAAGCATTATTAACTCATTCTTGATGGCAGTAGCGAGAGCATTGTATGAAAAGAACTTGCCAATCTTGCATGTGTTTCATTAAAATAAAAATATTAAATTATTTTGAAAAATAACTTTAAAAATCTAATCTATTTTTTCAAAAATATTTTTTTATTTCTACTAAAGATGTATCGAAGTTGTCTAAGTTAGAACACTCGAATAAAACAACTTCTTACAGAAGCTAATATAGATGTTGCAAAGCATTACGCAACAAACAAAAAAGCATCGCTACTTCATTAAAGACTATAATGTGCAATAAGTTATGATAGAATCATGAGTCTCTAAAGCCGCAAACGCGGCGAGGACGAAGTCCATGCAAGAGCATTTCCTTTAAATGACGTTGCTATTGACTTATATCATAACGTTCAGTACCTCATTAAGTAAGAAGAGAAATGTTTGACATAACAAATGCAAACGTTGGTGAAACAAGGAAGAAGACGACACACTGAAACAACAGAGAAGAGAGATGTTTAAGAGCGCTATAGAACAAGTTCGCAAAGCTAACGATGTCATTCCTTCCATTGACGACAAACCAAAAGAAGGTGAGAGATGGTTAAAGAAAGATGAAGAGAATAGGAAGAGAAATGTGGAGTCAGGCAATAGACTCATTGACTTTAACATCGAAGCTTAGATGAACCAAACAGAGACTACTACACAAACATTTCGGTAAGGTTTTCATGAGACTTTAGAGAAAATTAAAATAAACTCACAACAGAATGGATGGTAGTTATTAAACTTGGTGGAAAGTATGAATGTTCTACGTTAAACCTCAATAATATTGGAACATTACTACATCAGCTCTTGAAGGAGAACTTATATCAGAGAGAGAAGCAAATGCTGCAGGTATTGTTGAAATGCACTATGACTTCTTCTTGACAAACATAAAGAATCTTACTGAAATAAAGATGTATGATTTAACAGAATATGAAGGCTTAACGATGTCAGAATGTTAAAGAAAGGCAAACAAAAAAGAGACCATATAGAGATGAAAGCACACTGACAAATGACCGAGAAAGCCATTTTGGAAGCTCTTAAGCAAACAGGAAACCCAGCACTTATAGAAAGCTTTTGGAAAGATAATTGTGAAAAGAAGTTTTATAAGAAGAGAAGCGGTCAGTTCTGGAAGTATCTTGCACATTACCTATAAATCTTGAGCGCTACAAATCTTCAATGAATTGAACAAAAGAACTGCAGCACTTATGACAGAAGACAATTGTTTCGTTTATGCTTGCATTCAGGCTGGAGTAGATGGAGAGACTATTGACCACATGAGAGAAGTCATCGTGTTAGAGAATTTCCTCAAAGTAAAGTACAAGAAATTTCTGACGCAACAGGTATAGGCATTTAATGTTACCATAGTTAGTAACATAATCAAAGGTACGGCGGCACTGCGTTCCACCTTACCCATTAATGTGAATTTGACACTTTACAAAACCGTTAACGTATATTTTACAACACAACGACAACACTAACTTAACCTTAATATTTACAAAGCCGCCAACCACTTCACTAACGAACTCACTAATGTAAAAATAAACGTTCTCACTATCGTTCTCACTAACGACTTCACTAATGTTCTCATAAATTTTCCTCAATATCTTCATCATCAATGTTAACCCTATTGTAGTCATACTTGAAGCCATAAACTTTCTCTAACTTCTTAACGTACAATTTACATAACTTACCTTCGTCATCATATGGTTTAATGATATAAATATTTCTATCTTTATACACAGTCATGAAAAGTCAACTGGTCTCGGATGTATTTGAAAGAACATGTTATGCTCAGGAAGGAAGAATAAATGTTTAAATGTATGTTTGTTATAATTTTCGATTTGTATGAGTTGCTTTTGTTCTGTCATTTACATCCAAATAAAAAATAAAATAAAAATAAACTTAAAAATTAATGATATCACCACCCTCACACGTATGAAAACATAGCACAAAAAAAATTTAGGTGAAGTGGTGAGATCTCACCTCTTTTTTCACCTTTTTTTCACCCTGTTGAATTCATTGCTTTATAACTCTCTTCCTTGGTTTCTTTTTAGTTGCTTTCTTCACGTCTGTCTCCAACTTGACTGTCTTTCTCTTCGGCCGTAATGATACCAGTTACTTCCACCAGTCAATGGGTCAAATGGTCTTCGTAAGGTTTCCATACATTCCATAGGACCATACGGAAGAACTACTGGTGGAGAAGAAAACATTTTCTTTAGTTCCATCGACTCTATTTAAATGCAATTGTTTCACCTTTCATCTGGTCATTAAAGTCTTTTGCGTGTTTTGCAAACTCATCGTCCTTTCCTAAAGCATTTCTGACTCAGTCGCAACCAAATGGATGCTTTATTTATGAGCCCTATTTTATTTAATCTTAACTTCTTTGCAACCCAGCCTCCAATCTTCCCTTTATTTGCATCTATTTCTTCGAAACTCTTCCTCCACTCATTTATTTACTGCGTCATAAACTCCAAGTGCTTTTGCTCCAAATGCTAAGCTTTTGTTCCCATTGCGCATAAAGCTGCCCCAAGCTACCATTTACACCATATTAAAACATCTCTCTTCAATATTATCTCATAAAAGTTCTCGTTACTGGAGAAAGTCAATGAAACATAAGCGTTCTCACGGCTTCGCCCTCACCGCTTTGCGGTCTATCTTAACTTCTTTCTTATATCATCTATACGCTTCAAAATGTCTGAACAATTGCTAACATCTTCTACAACAGTTTTCATCATGAATGACCTTCAAGAAACAAGCTCATTTAATATGCTATTAAAATCATCTCAATAATGAGTCCATCCTTTCCATCTTTAGGTAGACAAACATCTTTCATCGAAGAAGGTTCGACAAGTCTTATGTTAAACTTACTGACAAAGTTTTTATACATAATGCTTTGGCGGCGAATACATATAGTTTGAAAGACATAATATAGATTCTTCAGCAAATCACTTATACTGGATTTTATAACAAATGTTCTCACGAGACCAAATACCACCAATTGACAATCTTGTAAGCAATCTGCTGAACCTTCTACTGTAAACGTCGATGGTAACATTCCACGAAGGTCATCTATTGACATCGTTGAGTCACTGTATTTAAATATTTTCTTAAAGCAATCGTCATTATCTAACATGCAATAGCTTTGAAGTTTTCATTCGAATATACATCTGCTTCATTAAATGTAAAACCTGACTTCTTGCAGAGATGACTTTAAAATCTATTGAGTTTGTTTCAAAATATATGCTATGGTAACTTCTGAAGGTAATGGATGTCCTTCCGCAGTCAGTTGTTCTCTCACTACCGTTTGAAGCTTTGTATTAAAAACTTTCATGTCATCTCCGTGTCTAGTCACCACAGCAACAGGAAAAACTATTTGCTTCTTTGTTCATCATTATATCTCAAAACATTAAAGTTCTTCAATAATATTGTTCTTCCTGCTTGGAATACTTCGAACCTGTTGATTTCAATAGCTTTCTCACCTCCTACATACTCTACCCAGTGTCTTGGATATTCATAAGTATACTGACTTTCTTGAATTTTGGTTGGTTTCATCATAACATGTTCATAGTATATTTTTATACTCTTGTCAGTTAGACTCGGTGCTATGTTCTGAATATTTCTGACTTGCATTTTTAATGGAGATAAAATGAAGCATTTAATACATGACGTAGATGAAGACATGAATGAAACTACAGACAAACTTAACTCTTCTCTCATTCTTCTTTCAGTAAGGACTATGAGTTCTGTTCAAATGGTGTTTATTTCTATTGTGGAAAGATGGGGTCAGGAAAAGACATTCAACCTCATTCGGCATATACTCATAACAGAGCGTTTAGGAAATGACTCATATTATGACCAAATCATTATATCAGCAACTTCAGACTCATGGACTCAACAGCGAAAACATTTATGTCAAAAGTTCAAGCCTCTGTCGTTAAAGTTCCAGACAGTGAACTCATTGAATTTCTTCAACGTTACATTCGACGTAAGAGAAATATTATGCCATCGTTGAATTTATACAGTCAGGAATGCAAAAGACTTCTGAGGAGATGGAAAGAATTATTGACAAAACACATTACGTCAATACTCAGGAGTTTACAATATGAAACGACTTACAAACTACATTCTGTCAAAACTTTCAAAATACCCCTTCAAAAAAATATCCATCAAACACTTTATTAGTTTGTGACGACTTCGCCGGAAAAGGTTAGTGTCAAAACCAGACTCACATTAGCTAACATCATTACTAAAGTCAGACATTACCATTTAACTGTACAATACTTATGCAAACATGGAGGTTTTTAGCTTTAAACATAAAACGTCTCATAACTGACTTCGTTATCTTTCAAGGTTTCTCACGCTATGACATTGAACTCATTTGGAAACAGTCAGGTATAACATTACCTTTTGAAGAAATTTGGGAAGCATATAAGTCTCTCATCTCTCCTCGTTCATACCTTGAGATTCATATCATGACTATACCATTAAAGTCAAAAATATTCCATGGAACGACCAACATTGTTTTAAAGTTTAAACCTCAATTGACTGATGGTAAACAAATTCCATGCATCTCTGTCGCCATTTCTGTTAATATTTTTGCTGTCATTCATATCATTCACTCTCCATCCGGTAGCTTTTGAGGATATGTGTTAGAATAGCTGTTCTTAAATGAAGGCTTTTCACCGTTGAGAGCATAAACTCATAACTTTCTGCATACTTTATGTTTGAACCTCCTGAGCCATCATTGACATAAATTTTTATAGGCTTCCACCCTTTGTTCATGTTCCTGCTTCTCCCTTAGCTCTTTTGTTCAGTAGTTCTACATCTTTATACACAGAGCACCTGTCTCAGTGAATTCAACAATATTTTCATTCGTTAGCTTTACATTCAAACCCTTGTCGAGTATATTGTTCATTTCATACATATAAAAGGTTTTTATTCTATATGAAATAGAAGCAAATCCATCTTAGCTGGTGCCGTTAATGTTCCAATTGAACCAACATCAAATGTTGACTCACGAACGACAAACAATATTGTCATAAAGAACTATAGTTCAGAGTGTTTGAAAGAACCAGAACCAGAGCTGAAATCCGTGAATTTTAAACTCAGCTTCAAAGTGCAAACGCTACATCAGATGTTAAGTTAGAGTATCCACACTGCGACCAAATTCTTTCAAGAGAAGCCAACGACAACCCTTACACAAATGTTCAACAAATCCTTCAGATAACGTAGACCATTACCTTCTTCAGTTATACAAACAATTTTACTCAAAGACGATAGAAGCTTTGACAAATCTTATAAGCAAGAACCAAATAATTCTAACAAAGGAGGACCTTGAAAATGTATTCTCACAAATAACAGGGAAAAATGTGTCATTGACTATCTCGACCCTGAAATCGAATGCTGTGGTCAAACGCCACCATTCATGAAAATAGGTAACATCCGCATCATTGAAACACCAGGAACTACAGGAGTTGAGTTTAAGTATAAATATTCGAACGAGTATACAAAACTATCTACTGACTATAAGCTTTGTTTGAAATATGTTTTAGTAAATTAAAGCAGTCAGGAGGCTCTTTGAGCCCATCTTGGCGCTTTGCGCCGTCAGTCAAAAAAATTTCAAGTTAACAACTTATAGTATCTGTCCAAACTTTTTCAACACTATTGAACTCATCTTCATAATGCAAACCTAATCTTATTGACTTGTGGCAGTTTCACTAACACAATATTTTCTTGTTCTCTTGACTGACATAACTAATTCATTTGTTTCATCAAACAGCAACAACCAAAGTTCATGACCTAATACATAACATTTATACTTTATATTTTTACTCTGAGTTCTCTTGTTAAGCTGTTGCATTTAATATTTTCTAAAAAGTCAACTTCAACAGTCATTCGCACCGGTGTCTTCAGTTCTACAGGCTCTCCTTGAAAGTCAACAAGTCTGAATTGCAGTCTTTCAAATTATGAGAATAATGCGAACCCATTTACCTAAATGAGTTGCTATGACAGAACGTTTGGAATGAACATTGAATTGACTGCATAACAGAAGGATTTATATTCTACTGAACCTTTACTATTAACTCCTGAAATGCCTGTGACATTAGCTATTTTAGACTCAATGTACAAACAATTGCCATAACATACATATGGAACAGATTTCATCTCAATCGTTTTGTCAACACTTTTCAAAGGAAATGTCATATGGTATGCACCCAAAAGAAATTGTACTCTATGACTCATTCGTGTTATCTTAAACTCCTTCGCATAACTGAACTTCAAAACTCCTGCAATAAGTTTAACATTCATTAAGTTTTCTTCGTTATCCTGTTTATTGTAGTATTTATGGAGGCATTTTAACACTCCAGCTAATGTTTCCATCTTAATTCTACATTATGTGAAATCTTATTTCGTGCTTCTTTCCATCTATTTCAATCTCCATGAAATCTGTTTCATCTGTCTATAACGAATGAAGCGATAGTATGAAGTCAACCATTTTCTGAATGCAAGTGCCTCATTCTGTAGTCTAAGTTTGTTTGTAGCTTTACTGTCCCGTATTCGTTTGGGTCTGTACTTTGCAAATAGAACAACATTTTATTCTCATTAAAATATGAGTATAGCTGCATATGCGTATGAAGCTGACAGAGCTAAACGTTTATATTTTGGTCAATACTCTCTCACACTTACTGACAAATATATTGTTAACACTGATGGAAATACATGAGAAATACATAACATGGAGACTATGAAAAGTTTGACCCTATTTTAACTCCATGTACTATGCCGTTTATAAAGGACGTGAAATTATTGAAAAAGATAATACAACCGTATATAGGTCTGTTATGAAGCATTAGAATATATGTTGAATCATAACCCAAAAAGATTTGACCAAGCACTACACCATGTGCAATGCCTTTTATTAAGGACGGTGAAATCATAAGAGTTCCGGATTCAACGGTTTACACAGCTGTTCAAGACAGTTTACAAAACATTTTAGCGAATATCTTTAATTCAGAAAACTACAGAAATAAAATTACCGTATATAACAGATGCTAAAAAATTAAATCAAAAACGACAAATTATTTACGTCACTTAATGATTTAATGACTTATATCATTAATATTCCTGCACAAACTACAGGATTTGATCCAAACACAACGGTTTGTAGTGTACCTTTCATAAACGATAACTCATTAATTACTTAAGGGATTCGACAGTAAATGAATCATTAAAAGGCGTCATTAATGAAAATCATTGATTTTAACTCATTCACGAATACATATAATTCATTCATTAATGTTTCATATGCTTCTAAAGAAGTGAGCCAAAAACTATCGAATAAAGCGGTGTATGAAATAAAAGCATCAATGACGAAATTGAATTCGTTAACTTTGACGGTGATAGTTCCGTCAACAATATAACATCGGAAGAACAATTTTAAACGAAAGAATACTTAAAATCTCATGTTAGTGAGTTCGTGTTAAATTGAAAAAGAAGGTGGATTAAGTTCGATCCACTGAGTTCATTTTCAGCTTAGCGAATGCAGGTATTAATTTTGCCGAATGGACAACTATACAGAGTGAAATAAATGCAATATGACGTTTTTGGGGTCAAAAGCGGAATGAGTGAGCTCGTAAATGCTGCAAGAAACATTAGGTGAAACAGGAAATTGTGTTGATGGGTTTAAAAGACTTGTTTCAAATGTTTTAACAAACACAAAGAAATTATTTAGATATACTGTACATAACGGACAGATTTTCGAACAGATAGCAACAAACCCTCCGGTTATGGATGCGCTGATGATGGCTAGAGATATAAAACCACGTAACAACGACGATGGGAACGAAGAACATGAACAACAGGATACTGGTCGGGTTATTCGAGACATTAAAAACGTGTATCCTGAAGTTATTGATTTATTTAGAGGTGTTAATGATTCAATTTCAAAACATTCTATAACCCTCGATGAAGAGAATAAATTAACAGATTATATATTTGTCATATTGCAGAATTAATGAAGAGAATAAAATGAAAAAGGAATTGGTGATATCATTAATGTCAGCGATGTTAATGATGAAAAGAAATTTTGACTCATATTTACAAAACCGAAAACAGAATATAGTCTTTATGACGTAATTACCGAATTAATGAAAAAGATTAATGATAATAAGAGTTCTGGCGGAAGAGTTGAATTAGAAGTGAATGATGTTAATGAGAAATTAGCCGAAAAAAGCAGACAAAATGAGCTTTTAGCTCTGAGTGATAAAGTCAAGAACCACGTTCATTATATAACTTCAGACGAACAGATTATAACGGACTACCATGGATATTTAACACGAAGTGATGAAGCGAAGACAAAAAAATGTTAATGAAAGAAGATAAAATACATTCGTGCTAAAGGTTATGACATAAGCTGTACTGTACAGTATGATGTAGCTAAAGCACCAGAAGCATTGGTTATACGGTGAAATTTATGCCTCTACTTTCAATGTTAACGGTGTATTAGTTGAACCAAGATTTACTTTGAGAGTTAAGTCAAAAATAACGTTTGAAATGCTATTAAAAGTAAAGCTGACAAAAGTTGAACTCGAAGCAATGAACAAAGTTTTGAAATCTCATAAACACAACATCTCCGATATAAATGAACTTCAAGCTACATTAGACAGTAAAGCTGACAAAGACCATCAAAACGAATCCTTCACTACTGTTAGAGCAACGACATAATATTGAACTATACCCTTGTTCAAGTGCACCTTTAGAGAATCCAAGTACAAGACGTAAAAGATACACTAAACAATTTAGATAACAGATGTATGAACATTATGAAGTCATGCCAGAAACTTTGAAGCATACGAACTACCAGCAATGTTAGATAAGAAAGCAGACAAAACTTATGTAGATGAAAAATTATACAAAGAAGTCGGAAGTAAGGCGCCAATGCTGCGCTTAATGGAAAAGCCGACAAGAACCATACACATGAAGAATTTCAAACAATCAAGATTAAAGAAATTAAAGCATGCATCGAAATAGTAACAAAAACAGGAAGAAACGGTGCAACTGTACAAGACAAAGAATTTATCCTCCTACTTTTCCTAATGGTTTAATAAAACAATATAAATATTGTAGAAGGCAATAAAGCTATAAACGTTAAACATGAACTTCTAACAATGAAGGCCCAGATTCTTCAAACCATATATTCTGTTGGTTCTATTTATCGTCAATGAATTCAACAAATCCAGAAACAGTTTTAGGTTTTGGTACTGTGGAACAGATTGTAGACAAATTCTTATACTGTGCTAACTCTTCAAAGCAAACAGGAGGTTCGAAGAAAATTACTGAAGCAAACTTACCTGCGCACACTCATACAGGAACGACAAAACTTTTCTTGGCGACCATAGCCACTCATTACGAGACCACCATTATACAACTCAGAATATAAAGCTGGCAATGATGTTTATCTCCATCTTATAACAATTCAAAAAAGACTTTTCGACAAACTGAACCAGGAGGAAATCATGTCCATACTTTCACAACAAATCCAACAGGAAGTGGAGCAGACTATATGCCACCTTATATGCGGTTTATGCATGGGTTAGAACGGCCTGAAAGTCCTGAGCTCCAAAAGAGCGAACAGCATGAAATACTAAATTTAACTTTACATAAATGAGCTTGAAAGAAGTATCGAACAACATCCATGGAGGTCATTTAAGAAGTTCAATGAAGCTGCAAAGAGTTGGGATTTACTAACAGAGCTGAAGTGAAAAGGTTCTTTGACAAAAATGTTGTACATCAAACAAAAATAAACCCTTACGACTACTTTTACCAATTTACTCCAACACTCCTGACGCATACCAATTTGACACTCTCATTCAAAGCAGAAAAGGAGGACATAAACCATTCCTCATCTTCATTAATGTTAACACTCGTAAAGCATATGCATATCCAATGAAAAATAAAGGAACTCATGAAGTTTTAAGAGTTTTACAAAAGTTGTAGCAGAACATAGCCCAATACTTTAACATCAGACCAAGACAGTGCATACCTCAGCAATGAAATCACAGATTTTCTCATTAAGCATAACATAACTCACTACACTACTGAAGACCATAACCATAACATACTCGGCATCATAAACCGCTTCATAAGAACGCTCAGAGATTAATCAAGAGCGAGACTTTACCGAAGAAACAATGAAACATTTTTCTCGAAGTTATAATTCCTCAACACATTCTACAACAGGACATACACCAAATTCAATGACACAACAACAAGAAGAAAAGTATATACAAAAAAACGAAGCCAAACACAAAATATCAGAAATTCAACACAATTTACCCTCATTCCTGGTACAAAAGTTCGTGTAGTTCTTGACGACAAACGTTGACAAAGAAACGTTTAAGGTTAAGTAGAAACTATTATATCGTAGACTCTACGCAAGGTAATGGATATCTTATAAAGCTGCTGACGACTCTATTCGTTTTACCCTCGACATAAATTAGTCGAAAGTAGTATGGCAAACTTGCTGAAACCATTGACGAAGCAAAGCGAGGAGTGGTTATTGAAATACTTGGCTATAACATAAACGATGACACTTATAAGTAAGATATGAAGGAGGCGTTGAAGATGTTATACATCTAAGAACTTGAGAGAGTCAAAGTCAACACATCTGGGACATTAGAGCGGGATACTGGAAAGACAAAAATAAGCCAGAAAGAATAAGAAAATTCTTCTAAACTTTTTCATTAGATGTAAATCAGACATGATGAGAACAGTCATGATATCATTAATGTACCATTTATTTTTGTCATAAATTTACACCAAAAATATATTTTAGGTGAAAGGTGAGATCTCACCCGTTTTCTCACCTCTTTTTTCACCCTCATGAATTTTCATGAATTTCCTTAAGATAGAAAAAATAAAGTTAGTTTTATTTTTATTTATTTTTTTTATTTTGTATAAAAGATATGATTTCAACAATCGGCACAACAACAATTCAAGCCACAACTACAGCACCAAACTCGTTAGTTATGAATCCTACGTCAATGTTGGTAGAGATGAAAAACTTCATTCCTTCTTCATATACTTTCGAAACAAAAATCCAGAAGATAAAGCAAGAACTGTTAACAAGTAATTTAGACTGTACCGCACAGGATGAAGAAAATGAAGAATATCTTTATGACATGCAGGACCTCATCGACCATTTACCTAAACTACCTGAAATTCAGCAACAAAAACTAACCATTCCCGAATTTGACGAAATTGAAGTCAAAGCAACTGACTCAGTAGAAATAAAGAAGTTCTACGAAAGGTAAACTATGAGTTTCTAGGATATCATTGCAACCATAAAGTTATGGACAAAGATTGCGACATGGTTTATAAAATATTTCTGACCTTTACAAATCCGAAGAATTTAAGACATACGACAACTTTGTTTCATTAGTTGCAGAATGTGTATGGCAGATAAGAGATAAAGATAGAAGAGGTAAGGTATGGAATGAAAGAATAAAACAAGCAGCTTTTGAGTTAAAGAAAACATTGAGCCTTAGTTGTTCTAGCTGGTTTTATTTCAATGTATAACGCAAAAATGAATCCGCAATGTTCAAAATGTAAAGCAGCAATGAGGAAATATAACTACTCAGTCAAAGAGATAGAAAGAATGCGAAACGACTATGCAGACTTAAAGAAAGAAGCAGAAAAGCCAGCAGAAGATAAAATGGATATGTTGACATTTCTTAATAAAAACTATTCAACAGCAGAAAGATTTCTTCTGTCTGACGTCAAGAAGAAGTATAAAGAAACTTTCGGTATCGTTAAACATTCGATGTACTAAAAGAAGAAATAGAAGCTACGAAATTGTTTAGGATTTCAAATATACATCGTACAATTCATGTGAAACGCTTGTGAAAAACAGGTGAGAAAACAGGTGAGAAAACGGGTGAGATCTCACCTCTTCACCTCAACATTATTTTTGCTGAAAAATGACCAAATTTCATGAATTTTCATAAAAGATAAAATAAAGTTAGTTTTATTTTTTATTTATTTTTTTATCTTGTATGTAAAGACAGTAATGACAAACATTGAGTTTGAAACAGTTAGAAAGATAGACGATGACACCAAAGTGGTTAGAATTGGTGATTTAAACGTAAGATACTGTAAGAAATACAACAAATATTCTTTGTCAGACATATAAACACTTCTGGAAAGAAAACAAGGACTGGGTTTAGAATTGCTTCTACTCAGAAAATTTTGACAAGAAATCCTGAGGCTCATGATATCGGTAGATTCTATGGAACAAGACATACTTATAGACAAAAGTCTTATACCAATAGTTTTGTATGGTTAGACCCAGTTGTTGGATATAACTTCATAACATATGGTTCATTCGATACGGAACGTTGCAGTGAAGGCTTACTTACATCGTTCAGAAACGAAGGACTTCAACACAAAAAGATATAAGATAGAAGGACATATAATATAACCAAAGATATACAGTACAGTCAATAGAGTCAAAGGTTTGTGTTCGTTAATGATATGAGAGCTGCTGAAACAGAATTGCTTGAAGTTTTTGAGAAAATGTATGTGGTCTCCACGAAAGGTAAAGAAACGTTTGAAGTAGATGAGATAGATAAAGCTATAAAAAATATTGACGAAGTTGCTGAAAAATACATGTAAAGCGTTTATTTTTGTCTTTTGTGAAAGTCAGAAAAATAAAGTTAGTTTTATTTTTATTTATTTTTTTATCTTGTATGTAAAGACATAATGTCAACATCAAGAGAACACAACAACTGCTATCGTTCATGAAGCCATAAATGAAGAATACGAATACATACAGTATATAACAAACATTGAGACTCATTCGTTCAGTTAAAGATGAATGTACAAATGCAAAGTATAATGAATGCTCTTGTTTCTACAAAGCAAGCATATCATTGGTTTTGAAACCAACAGACAAAAGAACATTTTAAAGAATTTCTCTCATATGATTGCTTCCTCGGAAAACCGAGAGAAGAGATTCCGTACGAAAATCGCAAGAATTGGCTCCTGGTTTGAAAAGTTATTATGTTCATAGATTTTAGTAAACGCTGTAGCAATGTGGGTTCACCTCGTTATGCTTGTTATATTTTCATGATGTTAGATGAACTATATAAAGCAGAACGTGAGAGATGGAAAAGAAACTTCAGCAAAAGATGAAGTCATTGAATCCAAAGACAAAAGCATACAGAAAAGAAGTACCGCGTTCAGTACCAAAAGAAAGGAAAAGTATAGGTATATGATATATACTGAAGAATTGGAGAAAGAAGAAGATAAAGATATGGTTATGTTGCATTTAGTCAGAAGAACAACAAGAGCTTTTATGACTTAGCTAAAATATTAAATCTGACAGAAACTGGTTCTATCGTGAAAACTTACCGATTCAATGACACCGAATGAGCAAATATAAGGAAATGTCAAAAATACTCTCTCAAACACACTATGACATCAAGGTTGCACAATACTTAATTCAAAGAAGACTTAACATTACTGAAGAAAAATAACAGAATATTTCGATAACTTCAAAGAGGAAGAATGAAGTCACGGCAACATTAACGAAGAAGTCACGACAACATTAACGAAAGAGAATGAGGTGAAAAAGAGGTGAAAAAACGGGGAGTCTCACCTCTTCACCTAAAATATATTTTTGTGCTATATTTACACTCATTTATGAAGAAGTCATGAATCCTACGTCAATTATGTTCGACACTGATAACATTAACGATAACATTAACGATAACATTAACGAAACATAAACGATAACATAAATGCTCCATGCCAATTATGTTCGACACTGATAACATTAACGATAACATTAACGATAACATTAACGATAACATAAACGATAACATAAATGCTCCATGTCAATTATGTTCGACACTGATAACATTAACGATAAGCATTAACGATAACATAAACGATAACATTAACGATAAATAAACGATAACATTCATTTTTGCTATAATCCTGCTGTGTTGTCAAAATGTCATGTTGTCATCATTTTTAAAAGAAGTTAATTGACCTGGTGACATGGTGACGTAGTTACACATCAGTTATTCAAAAATATATATTTGCGTTAATAGCTTCAGGGTCTATTTCTTCAACATTTCACTTCCTTCGTCAATGTCAATAGAAGCTTCTTCAACTGTGTAAGAATTCTTGATATAACATCTTTGTTTCGTATATGTGTCTTCAGAGATGAAGGATAATATTTCACAGATGTTTCCCTTTCTTATATTCTTTCTGTTTTCGAAAGATTTAAAGCAAATCCCTGATATTCTTAACTTATTCGTTATTCTTGAAGAAATTTTACTGCGATCTCTCTCACGTGAGTTAGATGAGTTCTTCATTATAATAAACTATGACAGGTAATATATGTATGAATCTTGACCGAATTCACGAAAGAAAAACTCTTTGTTTCAAAACGACTGCTAACTTTTTGTGTACAGCGGTTCCAAAGTGATAATACTAATGTCTTTTTCAGAACTAGAGCGTCTCTGTTTTAGGTGACCCTCTCACAACAATAGTGAAACTTGTAATTACTAATGTTTCATCTTAAAACACATTCTGATCCTGGAAGCAACCTATACTGAATAAGGACAGAGCCTAATAGGATGTACTGTCTTCACTATAGAACCTTCTTGATTATAATGAAGTTTTAATAAACAAAGACTTAAAATCATCAATTTAGAAAAGGCATTATTTTAATATCTATCAAATATAAACTTACATAGGTCTCGAGCTGTTATACTCTTATTGGAGAGAGCATAGTATTTGTGATATGGTGTATTGAAAAGAAACTCATTGCAATCTTGCCATTGTTGTTTTTTTTCCATAATAATTGAAGTAGTATGAATAAGATAAATTTCAGAAATAAAAAATATGTAATGAATATTTGTGGAAATAATTTAACTTACATTATTGATGAAAATATAACAGGTCTAATTCTATTATACTTACTCTTTTCAAAAAATATTTTTTCTATTTCCCTACTAACAGAGTTTGTATCGTAGAAGTTTTTGTAGTCAAATATTACAAAAAATTTGCGAACTCACTGAGGAGAGTTAAACACTTACATTTACTCAGAAGCTATCAGTAGAGAAGATGTTTCTTACTCGAGTTACACACAAACAAAAAGATCTCTCTCCCGGAATCCCAATAATAAGATTAGATGACTATAACTTAGCTACGGACGACGGTGAGGAATAAAGGATGAACGTTTATTTTTAAAGCTTATAAATGAGTTCTTCATCAAGCTCTCGTGAACCTTCACCATCTGTGAAACAAACTTTACCAAACGATTATGGAGCACCTATTGAATATTTCTTACGAGCTGCACAATGGCAAAGAGCAGTCTCACCAAGGTTAGGTGTTCCACCAGCTCCTGTCAAAAATAGCATTTGGTCAAGTCCTTATATAAGATATGGTCTCCCACTAGGTTTGCTAGCTACAGCAGGAGCAGTTATGATGTTGAAAAGAAATAAAGCAAATGTTGTAAATAATACTGAAGTAGCTGAAGTTAAACAAACTCCAACACCTTCACAAGCAAAACCTTCAATGACTCCTGAACCTATGGAAGTACAAACTCCTGTTCAAAAGTCAACTCCTAAACCGACTCCAACATTTAAACCAGAACCTACTCCTCAAATAAATCGTAAAACTCCTGCGTTTCCTTACTGAAAAAATAACGTTATTTTTATTTAATATTAAAATTTTTATTTGATTGAAATGACGACTAAAGTCACTGAAGCAATGAAACAAAAGTTTTTGGTAGAATACATTAAATCAGGAACTATTCTAGAAGGTTTTTACATTCATACTATGAAGGATGGTAGAGTTCAGTTTAGAAAGATAAAGCAACCATTAGATAGAGAAGGTATATTAAGGAAGATTAAACTTCATGAGGACAACATTGCTGAACTTAGGAAGAAGTTAGAAGAGTTGGAGAAAGGAAGAGAGTTATAAAGCAATGAATTCAACAGGGTGAAAAAACAGGTGAAAAAAGAGGTGAGATCTCACCACTTCACCTAAATTTATTTTTGTGCTATGTTTTCATACGTGTGAGGGTGGTGATATCATTAATTTTTAAGTTTATTTTTTATTTTATTTTTTATTTGGATGTAAATGACAGAACAAAAGCAACTCATACAAATCGAAAAATATAACAAACATACATTTAAACATTTATTCTTCCTTCCTGAGCATAACATGTTCTTTCAAATACATCCGAGACCAGTTGACTTTTCATTGACTGTGTATAAAGATAGAAATAGTTATATCATTAAACCATATGATGACGAAGGTAAGTTATGTAAATTGTACGTTAAGAAGTTAGAGAAAGTTTATGGCTTCAAGTATGACTACAATAGGGTTAACACTGATGATGAAGATATTGAGGAAAATTTATGAGAACATTAGTGAAGTCGTTAGTGAGAACGATAGTGAGAACGTTTATTTTTACATTAGTGAGTTCGTTAGTGAAGTGGTTGGCGGCTTTGTAAATATTTAAGGTTAAGTTAGTGTTGTCGTTTGTGTTGTAAAATATACGTTAACGGTTTTGTAAAGTGTCAAATTCACATATAATGGGTAAGGTGGAACGCAGTGCCGCCGTACCCTTGATATGTTTACTAACTACCATTGGTTACTTCAATGACTCAAGACATAATGAAATAAAGAGATACATACCAAAAGAATGTGAAACTGTTCGAACTATTGACTTACTTCTTGTTGAAGACCACTACATGCTAAACGAAAGATTACCAATGACAACATATTTCATTCGCAACTATATAGAAATCTTGAAGGAGTGTGGTGGAAAGAACATTGAGAAACAAATGAAGATTTATACAAAGAGAGAAGATAAATATGTAGTTCGTTATGATAGAACAACACCGTTATGGGATGTTATGAAAACATTGTGGGAGTGCAAATATTTCGAACCTATTTCTTATGGAGAACTTTTCACATATACGACTGACTTATATAAACAGAACCTTGCACCATTTAAAGATTTGACATATGCTCCAAAGTATTGTGTACAACTGAAGAAGAAAGCCGAGTCAAAAGAAGTAAATAAAAATAAGTGCAAGTTCATTCCTGAGCACGTTTTCTTTGCTGACTTTGAGTGCAGTACCGATGGCTTTCATAAAGCTTTTAACATATGTTACGACAGTGAAGATGGTTCAGTGAGTGAAAGCATTTGGGGTCAGAACTGTGCAACAGAATTTTTGGAGCGACTTCCTGACAAGAGTTTAATATATTTCCATAACCTCAGTTATGATATAAACTTCATCTTAAGACACATGACAGAAGTGAAAGGAACTCCCATCATTAAAGGTTCACGAACAATGCAAATAACTGGCTTATATAAAGGAAGGGCAATTATTATAAAAGACTCTTACAGTGTTATAAATAAGAAACTTAAACTATTTCCTGCTATGTTTAACTTACAAACAGGACCGAAAGAAGTATTTCCATACAACTACTACAGCAGTGTTTTGTTAGCAAATGACAACAGAACTGGTGTCATTTCTGAAGCATGTAAGTTTATCCGGGATGCAGATACATTCATGAAAAACATAGATTCCATCAAAGGTTGCAGAATAGATGAGAACCACTTCGACTTAGAAAAGTATAGCACATTTTATTGCAAACAAGATGTAAGAATTTTAAGAGAAGGTTTTGTTAAGTTCCGCAATGACATATTGAAAGAATTTGATTTAAACGTATATGACTACGTTAGTATTTGTTCTATTGCTAACAAATTGTTTGAGAACAGAGTGTACTTCCCGAATGGAAATTTATATGACCTCTCAAATAAACCAAGAGAATTTATTTCACGCTGTATTCAAGGTGGAAGATGTATGCTGTCAGATAACATGAAACAAAAGAGCGAAAAGAAACTCATTGCTGATTTCGACGCTGTTTCATTATATCCATCAGCTATAGCAAGACTTTATACTTTAGAAGGTATTCCAAAGGTTATGAAGAAAGAAATGTTAAGCACAGAGTATCTCATGAGACATTTATTCGATGACGACCAAAAGGAACCCATTGGTGAAAAGTTTATGTCTGGCTTCTTTGTTCTCATTAAGATAACAGAGATTGGAATACATAGACACTTTCCTTTAATAGTTTGTGACCCTGAACTAAATCCAGAACTTAACGTTCCCAGAAGTTCAAACACTTGCTGTTTAATGTATGTTGACCATATAACATTACAAGACCTCATAAAATATCAAGGTGTCAAATGTGAAGTGTTGCAAGGATACTATTACGATGGAAACAGAGATATTAGAATAAGAGATGAAGTAAAGAAGTTGTTTGAGTTAAGGTTAAAGTATAAGAAAGAAGGAAATCCTTTGCAAGAAAATATAAAGCTCATTCTGAACAGTATTTATGGCAAAACTATTCTATCTCCTATTGAGTCAAAAATAACCATAGTAAATGACAAAGATGCTATAAGATATGCCATCAGAAACTACAACCATATAGTGAAGTTCGAAGGTTTGGATGGTTCAGATAAAACTATTTTCAAGCTAACGAAAAGCATTTGCAGACACTTTAACTTCTGTCCACTTGGTGTTAACATTCTGTCTATGTCGAAGAGAATAATGTGTGAAGTATTCTGTACTGCTGAGGACTTAGGAATGGACATCTTTTATAGCGATACGGACAGTATGCATCTCTACAATGAAGATATCCCTCGTTTAGCTGAAGAGTTTGAGAAACGTTATGGAAGAGTTCTCATTGGTAAAAACCTTGGTCAATTTCATAGCGACTTTGCAGAAATCACAAAAGATAAACAAAGTTTAGCATACAAGTCAATATTTTGTGGAAAGAAGACTTACATAGACTTACTCACGAATGATTTAAATGAAGTTGCATTTCACTGCAGAATGAAAGGCGTGAAGCAAGATGTTATTGCTTTAACCGCTAATGAAATGTTTCCTGACTCTGTTCAGTGTTTCTATGATGAAGATAAAGGTTTAATGGTTCCGCAAGGAACATATGACAAAGACTCTGAGTTCAGTTTAATGAAACTTTACAAAGCACTTTATGACGGTCAAGAGATTGGATTTGACTTATGTAAGTCATGTCAACCTTGCTTTGAAGAGAAGTTTAACTTCTCAATAACGACTAAAACAAGCTTTATTCGTAAGTTGAAGTTCTGAGGTCATTTATTTTTGTCAGCAATGAGGTCATTCGTGATAAAAATAAGCCGCTAGCGGCAAGGGCGAAGCCCATGTGGTCATTTACAATACTGCGATGGTAGAGTTTAAGAGTTGTGCTTCAATGTAGAGACAGTCCTTATGGTCTGGAGGTAAGAACACTGGGCAGTTATGGTCATGAGTGGAGAACATGTCTATCCAAAACTCACGATTGAAGCCAGTTAATTTATAGTATTTAGGGTTAGGAAGTGGTGAAGTTCTTGTATGACCAATGAACTCATTTTCAACTCCCTTACTTAAGTTTGAATATAATATAGCTTGCTTTCTATCCCAAATGCCTGGAAATCTAATTTCGGAAAAATCATTTTTCCTCGGAAGCATTGCATCATAATTGAAAACATTCTTGAAATCATCACTTGGTTCAGAGATTTGAAATCTTATACGTAATGGATTTTCTTTCTTTTTAGCGACTTCATTGAATGGTGAGAATACAATGAATTGACAGTCATGTGTTCCATCTTCATTTGGTACAAACTCGTAATGAAAAGCTGTTAATCTTTCTACAATTCCTTCTTCTTTCAGTTGTGCAAGAAACTCACGTAAAGGCTGTAAAGTTTGTACTTCAATGTTAAACTTCTTTTGAAAATTTTCGTAAAATGTAATTATACAGTCTTCTAACGTTGTATCGTCTTTAAAGTATTTGTATATGTGAATGTTTTGGGCGCTTAAAGACTGTTCGTCATTTTTTATCTCGACTTGAAGTATAAAGTCAACCTTTCTGAAAGCACGTGTTATATACATATTTGTTATGCCAATGTACTTCTCTTCATTTATGTTCACAATCCAGTCTGTTGGAAACTTAAACGTTACTCTGTTCCCCTTTATTTTGACGTCAGGGTTTTCACTACTGAACGCAACAGATAAAGGTATTTGTCTATACATTTAATTCGGATAAAAATAAACCATTTACTCTTTCTTTGCTTCAGCTTCTTCTCTAGCTTTCTTCGCCAGCAAACGTGGGTTCTTCTGTCTTCCAGCAGCTAATGCAGCAAGTTGTTTTTCACTAAGTTTTCTCTTTGGTCTCTCTGGCTTTTGTTCTTGTTTTTGTTCCTTCAGTTCGGATAAAATTTGCTCACGAATTTCTTTCTTCAATGCTTCAACATCTATGACCCCTTGGGTCTTGTCCGTAGGGCTTGCCTGAGTCATTTGACTGCAGATAAAAAACAAAATTAAAACTTTAACCGATGTAAAATGAGCTTGTCAAAATCAGAGCGAGAGTCTATTATATTAAATGACGCAAGAGGAATACAACATCCTTTCTATTACGTAAGTCAGAGTAAAGATGGTAAAATATACGTAAGAAAAAGAAAGGTTCCATTAGCGAATGCAGAAAGCGACAACATTAAGGTGTATGGCAAGGGTGAAGTCCACGAAGCCCATATAAAATCAAAAATAATTGTTATAATTTAAATGAAGAAGTAATTTAAAACGATTTTATTTATGATCAAATTTTATATATTTTTTTGGATCAAATCCATTTTAATAGAATTTATATACTATTCATCTATTAGTAAACACTACCGTACATTATTTTTTAAGCTATCTTATTTTTTGAAATTTTATTCAAATCTTTGGTCGCAAGAAGAATTGCATGATAAATAAAAACATTTAATCAAAGTCAATTTTATTTTTCATATTCAAATGGACTGAGTGTTAACATTTAACATTTTTTGCTAATTGTCGTCAAAAAATTATAAGGTAAAGCAAAAATTAATATTTCATATGGTTTTATGATAGATAAGCATTATATTCCCACTCATTATATTCGTAAATTTTGAGGTTTATCCTTCGCTTTTAAGATCATTGAATTTGATTTTTATATAAAATAGTTATATATTAGAAAATAATATGAGTTTATGTGATATTATTTTTCAGAAGATTTCATTCTATATGCCTATGAAAAGTACTCTCAAAACTAACTTTTCCCTAATTATAATTAAATCTAGAATATTGTATTATGCTTAGTATTATTTCATTTTTCTCATTCAATTTAGAATTTACAAATGTCAAAAAATTGAGAGCTGTCACTTTTGATGAATTTCTGTTTATTACAGATTAAATCAAATTAAATAATTTTAAAACATTTTTATATCAAAAAAAACATTCTTTTCCAAAGATTATTTTCGGATAGAGGCAAGTGAACAAAATCCATAGCGATATCTGTTGAGGTACTCTTGTGAATATGAAAATCTCATAATACTTCATTGATTTTTGGCTAAAAAAAATTTTAAGGGTGCACCCGCATGTACGTTTATTTGAGAGGAGGAGGATTACCCTCTCAATTTTGAAAGCTTCGTTAACTTAATATCTCGATGAATATTGGATTAAAATTGAATTTGCCCATACCAATATATCTGATACAATATCCTTAAGTTTTACTAAAAAGAATTTTTTAAAATCCCTGCAGATTCGGGGATTTTTAAATTTTTTGATTTTTTTCGAAAATTTTTCGGAAAAAAAAATATTTTCAGAAGAGCCTTAACGGCTAAGTTTTATGTTTAATGTTGAGTATCAAAAAGAATGGGCATCTGATATAGCCATCATATATCCCAGAAGCAAATAAAAATTCTGACTTTTTAAGCATAAAAAATGAAATTTTATTTTTTGCAAAAAACAGGCCACCTGGATGTACGTTTATTTGAGAGGAGGAGGATTAAATTTTTGAAAGCACTAAAATTTGTAAATATGCTAGTTATATAATAATATGCATTATTTTAAAAAATAAAAATTAAAGCACGTTAAAAATTTTTTTGATGAATTTTTACAAAAGCTACTCCGGATAATGCAAGATATGAGTAGTTAAACATAAATTTCAAATCAGATTTTACTTATAATAAATATTTTAAATTTCCGAAAATTAAGTTCAGATCGACTCTATACGTAGTAAATACTAAATAAGGTGCCAAAAACATATTAAACAGTATCAAAACTATCAAGATTGTAATGTTTTTGAAGAAAAATTTATAGAATTATGGACTTCAAACAGATATTATGTAAATAAAAATAATATAATGAATTTATTTATTCGTATAATAGCAGTAATAAGTCGATTATTCACTTCTACTTCTGAGATTTGAATTTAATTTCGACAGAAAAAGAGATTCAAGAGGAAAATACTAGGGGATACAAACAGCCACCATGACAGGATTATTATGGAGCCAAGTTGTATTTTTTGATATTTTTAGAGTTTTCCTACCTATTTAGGTACCAAGTTATTGCTTAAAAATTAAGGTTCTAAATTCTGAAGTTTACATGATCCTCCCGGGCGCACCCTTAACAAAAAATTAAAACGTTTATCGAAATTCAAATGAAAGAATCATTTAATCCTGTTGGAAGTATCTTGATTCATAAGGGTAGCTATCTTTAACGAGGTTACGACCTGGATCGTATAATTCTCCATTTGGATCGAGAACTGCATAGTGGATCTTACCATCAATATTGTATTTTCTTAATTCGTACTGATCAGATCGAAGTCTTTTACTTGGCTTTTCGATCGGTTCAAGGTAAGCAGCATCCATGGCTTGCTTCCAGCTAACCAAGTTAGCGTCTTTGTCAAAGCCTCTGTTGTAATTAAAGTATTCTTCACATCTGTGTGGATATCTCCTTCTGTAAATGTCCATGTAGCAAAAGCTGAGAAGTAGTGATCCATTCTTAGGAATTGCAGATGATTTGAAAATTTGTGAGTCCATGTAGAATTTTTTATCCATAATTTTTGGACATTGATATGGTATTTTAAGAACGAGTCCAACTGGCATCGAAAGCAGAATATCGGGGTTTGCTTTCTTAATATCTTCAACCGTTACACCATAATCACTATATTTTTTGGCAATTCCGATTAAATCTAGAACTCCATCATTAAAATAGCGGAAAAAGCAATCGTCTGAATTTGAAACTTGACTTTGGTCGTGAACTTCATACACTGGAGGTCGCGACAATTTGCCCATCCTTTCAGCAATAATCAAGAAAACATCATTGTGTCACTTTTTAATCCGAATTGAAATCTGCAATTAAAAATTTTGGAGTATATGTGAATATAAAGAATGATTTTTAAAAGTCAAAATGAACTTTTCATTTGAGAAAAACCGCAATTTTTTGAAAGGATGTGATGAATTTTTACGTTAGCAGATTTTAACCCATAATACCGTTTGTGCATATGATGCTTATTTTAAATTTAAAATATATTTCAACAACGAATTGATTTTCAATTAATTAAATATCGATTTAGGGGGATAAATTTATTTCTTGGAGATTTTTTTTATGCAAAAAAAGTTCATCCAGGAGAAAAAACAAGAAGAGGATAAGAAGAACGAAGGAAATAAAAGAGTAATGGAGCATAGAAGTAATGAATTTAAGGATTTAGATGATGTATCGAATTATTATCACCAAAGAAGTAAAAAATTAGACACCCAAATGGCTCCCGCAGAAACAAATCTTTTCAAAGACTGCGTATTTTTCATTTTAGGTTATGTTGGGCGAGGTGAATCATCCAGATATGCTATGACAAAATTGATTGAAAAAAATGGAGGAAGAACTGTAATGATGGTTTGCACATCTGTTACACACGTAATTGCCGAACATATTTGTCATAGTAAACGGAACCAGCTTGACAAAGCAATAGAAAAAAGAAAAGTTGTCGTTGTCCGACCAGACTTCATATTTGACTGTGTTGCAAAGCAACAAATATTAGACCCATCCCCATATTTTTCATCAAAACAAAAAGCAGCTACTATAACCAGTTTTTCAAAACAGAATCAGATAATAAAGAAAATATCAAAAAATCATAAGAGCGCTCATACTTTGCAACAATAAATTATCAACACAAGTTGATATGCCTTAATATCCGATCGAAATTTATCAATGAAATCGATAATTTCTTCATAATTTATTCACATCAAGATCTTGATCATTGAAGTCGAAACAAATTTAAGTATTCTCAAATTTAAATAATTTTATACCAAAATCCTATTGAATTCTTCAATTCCAATAATGATTCTTTAAGCAATGATATTGTAATGCTTGACTGCTATAAAACCGTTATTATTTGTTATAAACTATTAATAATTACCATGAATTTATCAAAACGATACGTTTTTATTTTAGATTTTTTTTATTTGACACAAAAACTATATAATCTTCAAAAGTTCAGCCACAAGAAGCTTTAATATGAATACACGAATCATTTTCCATCTACAAAGATATGGATTATTATTAACAATCGTGCAGAATTTTCAGAGATTTTATGAGTATAGAATTTGCGACATCAAGGAATGTAGACATATCAAGGCTGATCACTACGCAACCTTCAAAGTCACTCTTCAAGACCGTCTTGCTTGCTCTGGATGTGCAATTACAATGGATGAAATCACAATAAATTCATTTCAAAACACTTCCAAAATATTCGAGAAATTAGGTGAAGTTCATGACTATATCGTTCTTGTTGGAAATTTGGCTGCAGTTCGTAATTGGTCAGGAGAAAAGGCATATGCCTCTATTGTGTAGCTCTTTATATTTACAAAAGTGTCAAAAAGTAGTTTTGTATTCATAATTTTTTGTTAACACAACAATGCCACCATTCATGATCTCAAGATATGCTAGAATCGTTGTCTACTATGAATGAAAGACATCATACGCAGATCATTTTGCACAGATCAAACATACCCACAACTATAGGCAATGTACGAAAAGAAGATCATAATGTCAATAAACTACGTCCTTGATGTCGATCTATTCTATGGCAGAAATTACCCTGATTCGAAGAAGATATCAATGCAGTACTAACAATCTCAGAAATCGATGAAGACATGTCTTACAGAACCAGATACAGAGATACTGGTGAAGTTCTATCTTTGTCTCGATCTCAATGCAATTTCATTCGAATAACAATAATGATATCTTGAATACATGCACAAGTAAATACATTATATCATAAGCTAATAAAATGAAAACATTTTTTACTTCCATAAAAATAAAATAAAATAAAAAATCTATAAATAAAAGTTATTGCTTTTCTATAACAACTGTCCAAGTTTTTCCTTCAATTCCGTGCATTGTCACTCCAGTTCTTTCTTCCAAGTTCAGCTTTAGTTTGGCTACCAAATCTACGACAGGCTGTGAGATGTGGACTTTCTCTGGCAGGCAGTAAGTTTCCATGTCTTCAGCCAATTCCACAGTTTGCCCAATGACTTCGAACAGAGGCTTCTCTTTTCCTAAAACGCCGCAAATCAATGGACCGCCGCAGTGAATTCCAACTCTTTGTCTCAGTGACAAATTGTGTTTCTTATTCAGCATCGGAACAATTTCCTGCATTCTTATTCCAAACTGAACAATTTCACATGCTGCTTCTTCAATTGGACCATCCCCTTCGAATATTCCTGTTGCGCAGACATAAGCATCTCCAATTGTCTTCAGTTTAGTCAATCTCTGGTATTTGGCCAATTCGTTATCGAAGTTAGTGAACAGCAAATTCAAAACAGTCATAATCTGTTTTGCAGACATTTGCGAACACATTGGAGTGAATGAAACCAAATCAGAGAACAGAACCAAACCTTTTGCAGCTTCAAATGTTATTTCTGTCTGTCCATTCAACAAAGAAACAGCAATATTATGTGGTAAAATAGAATCCAATAATTGTTCAACATTTGCCTTTTCTTTTCTTAATTGAGCTTGCGCTTTAATTAAATCACTTCTGTCATAGATAATGAAAGCGCAAGTTGGTTTACTTGAGTGTTCCTGCAATTGCTGGACAACTAAAGTGATTCTGACTTGAAGATCTCTGTCGTCTTCAGTGAAAATCACTGTTTCTATTGTTGTGGATGGTTGGTATTGTCCGCCTGATTTAACAACTTGGAGAACATCAAACAAAGGCTGTAGGGATTGTGGCATTCTGTTCTTTATGTTCAATCCAAGTGTTTCTTCAGCTGTGTTCGACATCATCTCGTGGTATTTCTTGTTTGAAGCGATGATTGTTCCATCTGGAGTCATAACTAAAACCCCTTCAGTGATGAATTCAATCAAAGGAACTGCAGATTCTGTCTTCTTTCCTTTCTTTTCACGAGACAACTGTCGTGATGGGAAATCGTAATCTCCTTGCAGATACCTATACAACAACTGACATTCAGTGAGACATTCAGGAGGAAGCATTGTCAGTGGTTTCAGAACTCTTCTTAAGTGTGGATCCATTGCGAGTTTCATGTAAGAGAAAGCGATGACTTCAATTGCAATGAAGAAGATTATTCCTAAAACTAAACTTGAAATTAATAAAATTTTTCTTTGCTGTTCGAAGTCATTAGAAATTGTTGTCAGCATTTGGAAGTATTCAGTGATTCCTTCCATCAGTGCTCTGTTAACAACTGGATAATACTTTCTCCACCAGTTTGAGTTGAATTTAGTAGGAACATCTTCATCTCTGATTCCGCAGATTCTGTTGATCTGATCGAATATAAAGAAGACCATGTCGTGGAAAGACATGCAGCTGACATTGAAGTTTCCTTCACCTAAAATGACAGAGCATTTCTGAATTGATATTTTCTCCATCAAATTCGGATATTTCTTCATGATTCCGACAGGGAAAGCATCTGTTCCTCCAAAGAATAACTCTCTGTAGGAAGATGTTGTTGAAACACCGCTCTGATACAACAAATCCAGTTCTTCCTGTCTTGTGTAAGGCGAAGGAAATCCAGATACAATTCTATATGAGTAAAGACACAAGAAACCAAAGTCAGCAACGAAATCAGTACTTAGTTGCAATACAGTGCAAATGAATTCCGAAGAACTCTGGAATTTCTTGAATGCGACAACAGAAATTATCAAAGGAAGAGGAACAATTACGCAGCTAACAACATAAAGCATAGAAATCTGGCAGAACTTGTAGTATTTCTTTGAGATTTTCTTTGAGTTTGAATCGAAAGAAATCTCAGAAGAAGCAAATCCTGCTTGTAATTTTCCATCCAATGCCATCATTTTCTTGCAGACTTTTGGAGGAATTGATTGGATGATTGCGATCATGAAGTCATACTCTCTTTTGTATCCAATTAATGTCACAGGTATAAAAATAACAGTCAAAATAATAGAAACACCCAATATACAAGCCAAAACAGAGTAAATCATCAAATCATTTGTTTTCTGATCGCTGTCCAATGCCTTGGAGATCTCTTTGATCATTGTCTTTGAAACAGAAGCTGTTGCAGGATAGAGATATGTAACAAGAATTGCTTCAGGAGATGGATCTTTTAATGTTCCGAGATCATTTGAAGGAGTGTATGCCAGTGTCATCGCTCTCAACTGGTAGATTCTTATCGCTGTCATCAAACTCAGATTTGTCGGAACAGTGTCATTTTTAGTTTGAGCTGTGATGTCTGTGTCAGTGTTGTCTGTTTGAACTGTATCATCAACCCACTTCAAAAGGATGTTGTTCGGCATGTAGGAATGCCTGCTAAATGACTGACTAAGTAATTTGTCAAATTGTTGAGATAAAAGTGACAAATTTCTTCTAGAAGTAGCAGAATCAAATGGTTGGCCAGTGATTGTGTCTTCTGATGAAACATTGTGTGTTGTGAACAACATAGAGACACCGAACATGAGAGAGATCTTGTGTGCCATGTCGTGTATCTCTTTACTCAGTTCGACTTGGTTATCCATTGATGTGGAAACACTTTCTGTAACAGCAAAAGCGGAAACAACTGCTGCAAATGATAAAACTGAAATAATTGTTATGAAAATGAAGAAATACTTGGGCCAAAAGATAGGGCGCGCAAGAAAAGCATGCTGCAGACCAGCACTAACTCTGTCTTCCACTGTACCACCTTCACTAAATTCTGACAAGTAAACTGAAGATCTGACACTTGATAAACGTGACAATTGTTGTTGAGAACCAGTTTCCTGAGTTTGCATGTTGTTGTCTCTTTATCTTCAGCTCTCGCGATCTGTCTTCTGTTCAGTTCGGCCTGTGCATGAGCGGCGATGATGTGGTTGCCTTGGATAGTGTCTGCAAACTTGATGAACTCTTGCATCACGATGTCAGAAGAAGGATTGTCGAAAATTAAACTCGTGAATACGGCGTTGATGTGATCTAGGTCTTCATTAAGGTTGTAAGCACGCATTAGAGCTTCATCCCATTGTCTCTGCTGACAACTTTCCCAGAAAAGTCGTTGAGATGATTTCGGAATATTATACATGCGACGGACTGACTCCAATGAACGAGAAAGATGAGCCTCACGCGTTGGAAGACGCTTAAATATCTGGAAAAAGAAGATTGTATCTGTTCTATCAAGTGGCTGGAGATCCACTGCATTTGATATTGTTTCAAGGATATCTTTGTACTGCACATTGAGAACATAGTATATAAAGCCACTAGCTAACAGTAATTTCTGATCGGCAGGCCATCTGGACATGCCCCAGGTGATAAGAGTATGATTATATACACAAGGGGTGTTGTAGATCAAACCAACACGCGTATAATCAATACACTGCTTTGGGGATGATATATGTTCTATCAAATCATCGAATTTTGAATATAAATTATCGACCACTTTCTTATTTTGACGCAAAAACACTTGTTTGAAGATCAAGTATGCAGCAACAACAATAACAACATCTAATGCAATGAAAATATATTGGATAGCTTTGGTATATGCGTAAATTAGCGACAATAATGCAGTTGTGAAACAGAGAATGTACATATTTAGTAGGATGTTACGACCATTTGGAAAGATGTTGACCCGTTTGACAAATAATATGATCATTCCGATGATAGAAAAGAACATTATTACAACATATGGAACAAAAGTAGGTGTATCAACCCTTAGCAGCTCTGTTACCATAGGCAGTAATGCTAACACACATATTCTGTAGTAGATTTCAATGTATTCTTGAGGCCATGAAACAATGATGTTTTTTACATCGATGTCAGGAGCAGTTCCAAGTAATCTGATCATTTTGAACTGCAATGATATGACAACAAGTATCATAATCAATGATACAATGGAATACTCTGACTGTAATTGATTCCTTTGGAATATAATGCGCGTAAAAAGTAACCGAAAGTCGACATTGATGTGGGTGTTATTAAGATCAAAAATGGTTCGCCAATAAGGTATAATAATCTGACTATAAATTTGTTAAAAGACTTTTCCGCAGCGAATTGAGTGATAAAGGCTAGATAAAGAGCGAACCAGAGGTTGTTGTTATCTGATTCTCAATATTTTTAATAAATTTCTTTTTGAAAAACTTGAGAACTTATAAGGAAATGCACTATAAAATAAGTATAAAATAAATATTTACAATGATGAATTTTGTACACAAATAAACGAATTACAGGCATGTTCTCTCGCTCTTTGTGGGCCAAGTACCACAACTACATTACACCAGGACAGAGTTCTTCCGAGGCCTCTCATCAAATGAGAGACTTCGGAAAAAACTCTGCTCTATTCGATTAATTACAGAATCCTAGACCTTTTGGGACCAAGAAATAGTAGTAGGAGTACTTTAAGGCAATGCTCCTTATGAAGTCTCTCAACGAATGAGAGATTTCGTAATGAACATTGCTCGTTTCGAGTAAATTTACACCCCTGACCATCGGAGGTTCAGGGAGTAGTACTATACTCCATGAAGCACAATAATTGCGCAGCCTAGCTACGCTATCCTAGCAGCAAGGCTGAATAGGTATTGTGCTTCTGGCTTGCAGAAACCTAATGGAGTACCGATTGGAGATCTCCAGCCAAAAACACTTGCTGATTTGGATGGAGCAGCACTATGATTGATCTGATCAAAGGCTGTGTAGCAACCTAGCAAGTGAATAGTCAGCGGCGATTCCGGTGGTGGTCTACCATGAGATCTTCTGTATGTAAAAGTTTTTTTATCCGACATTTGTAAACAGTTTACAATGCCAGATTTTGGAACTTTACAAATGTCAGATATTTATCCCGCTCAAACTAATGGTGTAATAATCAAGTGTGTCTTCACCATTTCTAGCCTGAGGTATAGATAGAATAGATCATAAGAAGCTTAACTTGAGACTTAGGAGAAAAACTGCGCAAATTTCAAAGATGAGAGAATCAATTAAAATTGAATACTTTTTCATTGAATTTATATGTGGTTCCTATATTGACGCCAAAGCCCTTTCAAATTTTTAAAATACGGTGACACCCCCCAAAAAAGCCACAATTTTAACTAAATAATCTTAATAAATTTATACATCATGTCTTGTACAACACGTCATCAATATCAACTGTTTGTTTTTGAATTAAAAAAATTCAATGAAAAAGTATTCAATTTTAATTGATTCTCTCATCTTTGAAATTTGCGCAGTTTTTCTCCTAAGTCTCAAGTTAAGCTTCTTATGATCTATTCTATCTATAACTCAGGCTAGAAATGGTGAAGGCACACTTCTTGTAGTATTTTCAATTTTAAACCTCTTTTAAATTGAATATAATTCAATTTTTGAGGTAGCTAATTGAAAACATGAAAGTTGAAAGGAGAGGAACATTCAATTTGGTTAGATACCAAAATTATAAGTAGATTGATATTTAAGCTAAATTTTTTAATAAATTTTTGTTCTCTGATTTTTTTTAAGTTTTAAAACAATATTTCTTAATTATGCCATATTATACGCAGTATTTGTTTTCATAACAGATGATAGTAAACTTCTGAATTGTATGTAAAAGTTTGATAAAGAATGAGAAAGTTCGGAAATGTATTTATCTACATCTATACAAATATTTTACCACAATAATTTTGAATGTCTCGAATTTACATTATGACTCAAAATTATTTTGAGACCACAATTCAATTGAAAACTTAATGTAAATTTGACTAATTTTATATGTCATTAAATACAGTTTCTCAAAGTTCTTTCAATTTTTTTCATTTTGGTCATGAAAATTTTCATTTTGGCCGGAAACAGATATCATGATAGATTTTTTAAAAGCATTCGATCATTATCTCTCCCGCGCAAATATTCTACTGATGTGTCTGTTATTATATCTCTATATAATAACAATGAAATGCCCTGATACAAATTTAGATGGCCTATTTTGTTTTCCTTATCAGCCAAACATTACCGGAATGGAATGGTGGTATAAGTTTCCATACCTTCAAACGTATACAATCGTGACACGTGAGCCAGATAGCAGCTTAAATTTTACAAAAATCACAAAAATGCCTTTTTTATATAAACAATTCATTCCTGTAAACTTTACGACACAATCTATCGTTCACATAACACTAATGGAAAATGTTTTTTGTCAAAGAAACATGCTTATAAAAAATGATACTGTTATTCGTTTACATTCTTATGAGACTAATAATCATATTTTTCCAATCCAAGAAACCTGCAAGGTAGTTGACGAATTAGTATATTGTGTTCACTTTTGGCGGCAGTATGGCCATAACATTCATGATTTTCTTGTGTGCTATGATGTTTGTTCCACAAGAAATTAAGGACAAAAGAATATTAGTTCTTAATCCAAATTATTTTGCTGAAATTACACTTGATATAGCTCATTATTTAGGCCTTAAAATAAATTATCTCTATACGAACCCTACAGATCAAGTTTTCGCTAAAAAGATATGGATTATTAATACATTAGAACAATCTCATGGATTGACAAGCGGTGGCCTCCAGCGTATCAGAGCGATTGTATATGAAAAAGAAGAATATAAGAGGATCAAACCAGAGAGATATGTTGTAGCCAATAGAATTGTTGGATCTAATAGATTTATAGATAATGCAGACGAGCTTGTGAGGGTGCTCAATATAAGAACTAAGCTCGAACAAGGAGCCAGATGGATTAGAGATGATAAATTTTGTGATATTCCTATTATGGAAATCGTTAAATATTGGATGTCTTTGAAAGTTCTTGTTTCAATTCAAGGGTCTAATGTTTATAATGGAATATTCATGCATGAAAAAACAGGAATGGTATTGTTATTTTCTGATATGATTGATTTACCAAATATGCAGTTATGCACACATCTTCATGTGTTTATGATTGGCGTAATTCATCCAGGCAGGCATTTCAATTGTGGCTCCCCCCAACCAACGAATTACACAGATATGGTTAATTACACACAGAGAGTTGTCGATGCTGTATGTAATGGTGCATGGACAAGCCTTGAAGGTTTAACAGATTTTCTCCAACCTTCATATCCGGTTACTAATATAACATATTTTATATTAAATTATACTAGAGTTTGGTATTGAGTGAAATATAAAACTATTCGTACTACCTCAAAGCAGTAAATGTTCACTGCCTCAATACCATTTCCACGCCAATTCAAAAAAAAAAAAAAGAAAAACGCTTAATGAATCTCACTTTTGGTGTAAATTATACAAGGTAAGATGGGAGCTACTTTTTTTGCGCCATTGGGGGCGCCCGAACCACTGGTAGCTCCCAATGGAGGAGAAGACGATAGTAAAAAATATAATTTTTCATAAAGAATTTTGTTTTTTTGATTATTTTTGGATTTTTTTGAATAGTTTATGACGTCTTTCATCTAATTTTATATGAGGGATTATGAAAAGTATTAAATATGCTGTCTAAATGTTCATTAAAAACGACTTTTTAAAATATTCGATGAGAATTCTTTTCCCGATCACATGCTCCCATCTCCCAGTGGGAGGGGAGCTTGTAAACTATTTAAATTTCAATGTAAACCATTCAATTTCCTCACCCATCTCCCACCTGGGAGGGGGAATATACAAGGGGAGAACCAAGTTCTAGTGATTGGAGTGCGCCAGAGGGATTCTAATTGAGGAGCGCCAACTCGGGAAAATCATTTCCACTGCCCCGAGTTGGCACTTTTTTTCTGTTATAGATAGACCTATAATGCCTATGGTGAAATATCAGTACTACCACTAGGCATTAACATATATCAAGATTGAATCCAACTTGATGTTGCATAAGATTGCATAATCTCATATTCTTACAATTTTTGGAATAATTATAGTATTCAATTGTATGTTTCCTATATATGAATATTTGATACTTATTTTAGTCAGATATCAAAAGTGTAAGATATTTTATATTATATAATTTGGTCAAGTTTGGAATTTGAATGTAATATTAAGGATATGAATTTGGTATACTATATACTATGTGCGCTGAAGCAGAATATAGAAATAGGATAGGATTTTGAGAATTTATTTAAAATTATTAAACCTAAAGTTCAGTGATATAATGATAGATCACTTTATATACTAGTGTATATATGAGTGATAGTAGTAAAATGGCGTAATAATTTGTATATAAGAAAAATTTTATTTAATTTTCAAAACCAAAGGAGTAGAAGCATGTGTATGGTTTATCCATCTCATGCATATCGTAAGTTCGTATATTTTATATGTGCACTTCTGTATTTTGAGATTCGGCATATCTTATAAAACAAAAGTTTTAGAAGATATGTATCGTAATGTAATTTATTGAGGGGGACTTTCGTATTTCAATAAAGAAAAGGTCTGCTTTCCATATCTTTTGAATGGAAGTTTCAAAAAGTTTTGAGACTCCCACTCAAAAGATAAGGAAAACAGACCTTTCCTTGAAGGTCTTTCGTAGAATGAACGATAAAGTATATTATCTTTTGTTTTTGAGTCTGGTCATATTTATGATTCGAAGGCCAGACTCAAAAACAAAAGATAATATACTTTTGTGTGATCGTATTTGTAAATTTGCGATTTACATTGTTTAAAACTTGTTTTTTCAGGTAACGTCAAAATTCATCGACGTTACCTGAAAAAACAAGTTTTAAACAATGTAAATATCGAATGGCAGCCACATATAAATATGTGGCTGCCATTATTTTGAATTTTAGCGCATTTCTGAGGATGTTGAAATGTGGCCGCCTATCTCTAATAGATAGGCGGCCACTGTAATATAATTTTATGTTTAACGGCCCTATTTGAGTTTGTTCATAAACTCAAATAGGGCCGGGAGTGGGTTGATGATAAGATAGGAAGACCCACTCCATTTTACGTTTAAAAAAGTGACAAATATAAGTAAAAAATTATATAAATGATATTTGACTCCAGATTACCAAAAAGCCGAGAAGGGGCCCTGACCTTGAGAAAGGACCCTTTCCCGGTCTTTCGGGCGAACTTTGTTTCGAATTGCGACAATTGCAAAATGCAAAGATGGTGCCGGGAGGAGCGCCCAGACCGGTCAGAAGCGCTCCTTCCGGCACCAGAAAGACTAGAAGGGGGCCCTGACCTTGAGAAAGGACCCCCTTCCAGGTCTTTCTGCCGCAATCACAAACTATTTCTCTCCATATTCACTATCTGTCTAATATCTTTCATCCAAACATAATGAACCCTCTTGCCATACAACATGAACCTCTCCCCCACCAAAATCACCACTTTTGATACAAATTCTTTATCATCTTTGTTATCTTCTCACTTCCTACCACTCATCACATTACCATACATTCCCACTCATACCAAATATCAATCTACATATCTTTATATGTCTCAAAAACAAATATGTGAATTAGATAGTTTATTGAATTACAACTTCTTGTAAGCTTTCTAATAAAACACACTATAGCCATATTTGTGTGCCATTATACTATATGCGCTGATAGATATTAAGTCCAAATTCCAAAATATGAGAAAGGATATAAGTTATATACTATGTGCAAAAATCTGTTTTTGGCTAAGAGTCAGAGAGGTATTGAGTGAATGTATAGGCTATATGATGACGCTATAAATAATGAAAAAGAGCTCATATTGATCAAAAAAACTTAAATTACCCATTTTGGTACTTCCAAATTTGGGTAAGTCACTTTTTTAATTTCCAAATTTGGGGGGCACTCTACTCTACTCATTCATAAATTCACCAATAATATATCGTGACACAATTTTTATATTCATATTTCGATATTTGAATTAGTTATATAAGATGTCATACTATAAGTTGTGAGATATTCATATGTCACATATATAATATTGTTATATGAAGGCTATATAATATGCGCATAAGAATATTTGATCTAAATATTGACTTTTGATAAATTTATAATGTGAATAACTTGGGTCCAAAAATATTTTCCATTCATTGCTACACGTTTAGATGCGCACATATATAGCGCATCTGCCCCTAAAAGATCAGGTCTGAATATCAACCTTTGCCACTGCATACTGTTCAAAAGGACGATCGTGGTATGGGAAAAATTCACCTCACATGGTATCGTCTCATTTTTAACATTAAAACTTACAAAAATCTAATATTCGCGGAAAAGTTTTGCCCTCAGAAAATTTTTAATCAAATTGTTGCTATAATATTGATTAATGCAATGCATTAGCACATTTTTTAATTTTAAAACTGGCGAAATTCTAATATTCGCGAAAAAGTTTTGCCCTCAGAAAATTTTAACTGCATTTTTTATATAAAATTCTATATAAGAGTAGGGGTAGGGTTGTTAAAAATATCAAAAATTAGCGTTTTGAAGACACCATGGTGTCTTATAATTTTCCCTTCCTTATTGGCGTGTAGAAATAAATGCGCCAATAGATTGAAGAAGAAGAATTGTTTTTCTCTAAATGAACTTTAATCCTTTTGTTGCATGCTAAGATCAGTCATAATGTAAACCTCTCAATTTTATTGTCGTGGGAAGTATCTCAATTCCTTCAAAAAAATTGAAAAACTATTTAATTTTAAAAATATAATACTTTTAATTAGTTAATTAATTGGAGATATTTTTAAAAAAATCACTTTTGATAATACTTTTGGGAACTTTAATTAAAAAATATATTCAAAAATATCCAGGATATCAAGAGGGAATTGTTCCTTATGAGGTATACATCATAACTATATACCTCATAAGGAACAATTCCCTCCTTAAAATGAGAAAACTTGTTCGAAATTGTTTATCATTTCGAACAAGTTTTCTCGTTTTTAATAAGAAACTAAAGGCTATGAGGCATTGATTATATATTAGTGCCTCACAGCCTTTAGTTTCTAATAGATAGCTGGGAAACTTTCTTCAAATGATAAGTTATTCAGAGAAAGTTTCCCAGCTATCAAGAGGGAATTGTTCCTTATGAGGTATATAGTTATGATGTATACCTCATAAGGAACAATTCCCTCCTTAAAATCGTAGACATTTTTATACTTATTAATCAACCATTCAAAATCATATTCCTCTGAAAAGTTATTTTATTAAAAATTTAGAATTTTAATAAATATAGAGTTTGAATTTCATACAATACCTATATATTTTCAATAATGGAATTTGAAAACCATTCTCAAAAGTTCTCACAAAACCTTTTTTTCATTAATTTTAAGAAATCTGAGTATTAAATTAAGTAATAAATTCGTTTGACACTACTTTAATTTTTAAATTCAAAAAATTATACCGTACCTTGAATAACCGGCGAACCATTCAATTGGTCATAGACCAATTTGAGATACCCTTTTCAGAGGAATCTAAAATGTTGTTTATATGGTTATTTATATATTATTTAATCATTTTCTTAAATAAAAATCATAAGTTCTCAATTTTTCTTCATAACGATTCTTATAAATTTTAATGTTTTTACTATGAGTGCTAAATATTATTAATTACTAAATGATTTTAAAAAGAAAAAACATGTTTTTACTTTGTACGTTAACATACGTTAATATCACTTCGGCTATGGATAGAGGCCAACAGCGCCTTATTAATGAGAAAAACATTAGCCTCTTATCAATGAGATGGAAGTGTATTCGTGGATTACAATTGTGAATTCAGATACACTTCCATCTCAAAAAATGCAATCAAATTTGTATTGAATTGCATTTTTTGAATACATGCTATTGGCATTTGGGTTTTTAGTGCATTTATATTATATTGGTACTAAGGCTTTTGGAAAATTTACAAAATAAATTTAATATTTTGTAAATGTTATCGGTTCTTACGCTTTTGGAAGGAGGGATGGTATTTTTGGAGCATTTATATTACATTGGTACTAAGGCTTTTGGAAAATTTACAAAATAAATTTAATATTTTGTAAATGTTATCGGTTCTTACGCTTTTGGAAGGAGGGATGGTATTTTTGGAGCATTTATATTACATTGGTACTAAGGCTTTTGGAAAATTTACAAAATAAATTTAATATTTTGTAAATGTTATCGGTTCTTACGCTTTTGGAAGGAGGGATGGTATTTTTGGAGCATTTATATTACATTGGTACTAAGGCTTTTGGAAAATTTACAAAATAAATTTAATATTTTGTAAATGTTATCGGTTCTTACGCTTTTGGAAGGAGGGATGGTATTTTTGGAGCATTTATATTACATTGGTACTAAGGCTTTTGGAAAATTTACAAAATAAATTTAATATTTTGTAAATGTTATCGGTTCTTACGCTTTTGGAAGGAGGGATGGTATTTTTGGAGCATTTATATTACATTGGTACTAAGGCTTTTGGAAAATTTACAAAATAAATTTAATATTTTGTAAATGTTATCGGTTCTTACGCTTCCTCTCTTCATCAAGATGCTTCCTCACTCCATCATGCATCCATCATGCAGCTTCCTCTCTTCATCAAGGTGCTTCCTCTCTTGATCAAGATGCTTCCTCTCTTCAACAAAGTGATTCCTCTCTTCTTCAAAGTACTTCCTCTCTTGATCAAGGTGCTTCCTCTCTTCATCAAGATGCTTCCTCACTCCATTATGCAGCTCACAAAAAATATAAAACCAAAAATAATTGTAATTCGGATTGTGGCGAATATGGTTTGCGTCACAGGTAGAGCGTCGGAGCATATCAATAGTTTGGGAGCTCACAATCCGAATTGACAATCTTGTGGCGATATGATTAAGCCAGCCACGGGATGGCGATGGGCAGTAATCATCGAGCTTCGCTAGAAGATGCGGGCATCTTGCAGCGATTAGTACCCGCGCCGCAAATTTTAATCTCCTATTTTGTAATTCCGTACAGACAGCAATGGCCATTGATGTTGTAATACAGTTCAAGTCGTCTGCCATCTCTTGAACAAGTTTTTTGAACTGCATTTCATCTGGTAGTGACAAATGGGTCATACCACCCCCTGACTGACCTTTTGTCCATGAACGACAAGTAGCAGTGCGCATGATTGCGCGTGCTACTGTCGTCTTTGAAATTGAGTAAACATTCCGTATTTGTTGATAAGACTCGCCATTTACTCTTCGATAGAGTAAATCGAGTTGCATCTGGGTCAATAGCCCAAGATTTTTATAGTTTTCTAATTCTGCAAACTCGGGAATTCGTGTTCTTGGTTGCATTTTTTTTAAACGGGAACTTCACAAATTTGGTTCATGGCCATAAAAACTCATTCAATTTTTCTGAGATTTTTTTCGTCACTCACTCAAAACGCAGAGGACCATTCTTCTCAAAATTGAATTATTTTCTCAAATATTGAGTGAGTAAAATGGGCACGTTGTGTAAATTGATTCAAAATTTTTTATTGGTACACGACCTTTGAAATTGGTCTCGGGCTATTCAACCTACGGTATGTGCTTCTTAAAATGACTCAAAAAAATTTATTATAAAATAATATATAATATTAAAAATCCCACAACATTTTTTACTTTACATAATCGTACTTCCTCGATGATTAATTTCCACTCAATTTCTATCGTTGACCGAACTTAGCATGCAACACTTTTGATATAAGAATATTAAAAACATTAATATAATTTCGATTTCGGAAATTAAATTTCCAAATTTTTTGTCGATTTCAGAAATAACAGGATCCCGCATCCAACACGCAACAAGAAAACACAAAACACACTTTTTGGTTCTTTCATCGTTTTAATCGTAATTTATGTAATACATGATTTGGATAAATTTTACAAAAACAGAACCTATATTATATTCTTTTCAAAGATTCTTGCAAATCATCAAAAATAATTGTATTTTAAAAAACGATCAAATTATCCTTTCATTATTTTAAACTTAAATTAGTTTTATGTTTGACTAAAGCAATCATATTTATTCATCATTAAATAAACAAAACAATAATATTTGAGAGTTATTTCAAAAAAAACACATTGAATTTATTAATTTGTCTCAATTTCAGTATTATAAATTTTTATAATTTCAATATTTTGAAATACACTTTTTAATATTTCAATATTTATGATATTTCAATGTATTAAGTGGTCTCAAATTGAGCTTCTCAAATATAAGTTGGCCTATTCAAATAATAAAATTAAATAATATTTAAAATAATAAATAAAAGTGATTGAGGTCATAGCAAAACGGCTGTTTCAGTCATTAATTCTTAAAAATAAAAAGGGTAAAAACTCAATAAAATGGGTAAAATTCAATAGTGTCTGTGCTATCGTTCAATTTGAAGGTGTCTTTTGAAACCACAAGACACATTGAATTTTTGAATAGTGTATTATGGTTTGACAGACACCAATGAAAAAAATAAAATGATATTTATTTTAAATATATAAGATCCTTATATAAAATATAAATATTTTATCGTTTTATTTTCTTGTTTTAGAAATGTTTTTTATTGAAAAATCAATAAAACTAACTCCAAAATAAAATTTTTGATTTAAAGACACTATGATGACACCAGGCAAATCTTCCAAGACACCTATCGTCGGGAATCTAACAACCCTAAGTAGGGGTAATTTTAGCTAAAAGTGACACACCTGCAAAAAGTGACACACCCATGAAGGGTGTGATTACCGATCGGTAATTTCGACAGTTTAGAATTTAAAATTTTTTATGGAACTGTTGTGAGTTTCATAAAGAATTTAAGGAATATAAGCAAAGATTTGAATCAAAATCTTAGACCTAAGCCGCTCGATTCGCTCGCGGCTTCCGCGAATTACAGATCAGCAAAGATTTGAATCAAAATCTTCGAACTAAGCCGATCGCTTCGCTCGCGGCTTTCTTTATTATTTTAAATTTGCATATTTCCATCAAAAGTTCATAAGGTAAAAAATTTCGTTTATTTTTACTAAGAAAAAAAAGGTTTTTGATAATAAATTTATTTTATTTCGAAAAAGTAGCAATAATCGTAAAAGGGTATTGATAGGCTTGCTAAAGTAACTAATTTTAGCTGTCAAATACTTTTGTATTTTGAAGTAAATTAGTATAAATTTGTTTTTACTTTTATTTCGAAAAAGTAGCAATAATCGTAAAAGGGTATTGATAGGCTTGCTAAAGTAACTAATTTTAGCTGTCAAATACTTTTGTATTTTGAAGTAAATTAGTATAAATTTGTTTTTACTTTTATTTCGAAAAAGTAGCAATAATCGTAAAAGGGTATTGATAGGCTTGCTAAAGTAACTAATTTTAGCTGTCAAATACTTTTGTATTTTGAAGTAAATTAGTATAAATTTGATATTATTTTAACTCCCTTTGAAAACCTCAATTTTCCATACAGAGGGAACGGGAATAGCATCCAATATTCCCTGAGAATGGTTGCGCATTCTCAGTTCCCTCTATATTTCGAACGAAGCTCTCATCGGTCTTTTTTTTTAATACTAAACGTTTTTTTCCCTGTCACTTTTAGCTAAAATTTGGGTTTGCCAAAAAAAAACTATGATATACAATGTGTGTGTAAAGAAAATACTTTATTTACTAGTTAAAAAATCATTTGGTATTGATCAAGTTATTTTTTCTGGATAAGATATTATATGGATAATTGGATAGAAAATACAATTATATAATCTTGTACCTGGTTTAATTAAGCTAATTGTCATCAGAAACTTGTAATTTTTATGAATTTCAGATTTTCTTTTCATTACTGCTTTTCTTAATAGGTCAAGTTCTTATTTACGTTATAAAGTATGATATTTACAAATATCAAGTTATCATGTTTTTTGAGAAATTATGAGAAACAAACAAAAATGAAAAAGATAGGAATAGCAACGAATAGTGATGTGGGTATAGAAAATGTAAGAGATATGAATGCAAAGCAATCAGTATTTAGGATATTGACCATAGATTTCGAAAAAAAAATGCTGCATATTGAGCGAAAACTATGATTATATTATAAGGCTGTCATTTAAAGCATAATGAAACTATTCCCTTTTCATTTTAATCGAATAAGATAGTAAAGATTTTTGAATTAGCTAGAAACTGATGAGATGTTTTCACAAATCAGATTTTTAATCTCTATAATGCATAATTCACTCAATATCTCAATTTTGATATTGCGAGATATTTTTGCTATCGGTTTCGCAATTTTGACACAATAGCAAGAGGGTTCTATAAGCATTATTATCAACGTAGAATCTGAATATCATATCAGAAAATGTCGCAAATCTGACATTTACCCGACCAAATAGCAAAAATAATTGAATACTTTTCGCAAAAACCTTAAAAATCGATAAAAATATGAAATATAGATATTAAAGAGATTTTTTATATAATATTCATAAAGATTTTCCAAAAATATGATACCGCAAAATTAAAAAAGTGACGTCTTAAGTGGAGTCAAAGGTCGAAATTGCTAGCTAAATGTTTTTTTAGCGAAATTGCGTATTGTACGTTTTTTTCGCAAAACGAAACCCTTATTCTATAAGACATATATTGGTGATTCTAATTTTATTTGTGTATCACCAAAATAACGAACTGAAAAAATTTGAAGTCTTTAAGGGTGCACACGAGAGGATCATGTAAACTTCAGAATTTAGAACCTTATTTTTAGGCATTATCTTGGCTACCTATTTAGGCTCGAAAAGCAAAAAATATCAAAAAATACAACTTGAGTCCATTATGACCCTTTCATGGAGGTAGTTTTTATCCGCTAGTATTTTTCCTTTGAATCTCTTTACAATTCGAAATCAAATTCAAACCTCAGTAGAAGAAAGGAAGAATCGACTTACTACGGTTGTAATACGAATCAATACATATATTTAATTATTTTTATTTACATAATAATTGTTTGAAGCTCATATTCCATCAAATTTTTAAATAAAAACATTAAAATGTTGAAAATGTTCATATATTTTAATAGGGTTTTGGCACTTTATTGAGGAATTACTACATACATAGTCGAACTGAACTTGATATTTTGAAATTTAAATTATTTATCAAAATTAAAATTTAACTTGAAATTTATAATTATTTAGTCATATTTTGCATAATTCTAAGTAGATTTTGTAAAAAATCAAGAAAGAAAAATTTTAACGTGGTTTATTTTTTCTTTTTTATAATAATACATATTATTATATAATTAACATATTCATAATGTTTCACCCTTTCAAAAATATAATCCTCCTCCTCTCAAATAAACGTACATACGGGTGGCCTCTTTTTTCAAAAAATTAAAATTTGAAATTTTGGGCTCAAATATTAGAGATTTTTTCAACCTTCAACGATATATGTTGTCTATATCAGACCTCCTTTCTTTTTGATACTTAACATTGTTCCTAAATCTTAGCCGTTAAGGCTGTTCTGAAAATATTTTTTTTTCGAAAAAATTCGAAAAAAATTCTTAAAATTTAAAAATCCCTTAATTCCTGAGGATTTTGGAAAAAAGTTTTTACATGAACATGTGTACATTATATGAAGTATATTGATAAGGTAAAAATCAAATTTTATTGCATATTCATCGAGAAAATAAACTAACGAATCCCTCAAAATTGAGAGGGTAATCCTCCTCCTCTCAAATAAACGTACATACGGGTGCACCCTTAAATCATCTTGTTTCCTATTCCAAAAGAATGTCGTCGTTAGACTAAACAATTATTTTTTATTTAAACTAAAATTATTAATTGAATAGGTCAAAAATAAGAACGCGATTTTTGGGCTAAAATTCAAAAGTTTACAACATTTTGAAAGGTTTTTTCCTCTCAATTTGCTTTTCTCGTCTCAATTTGTGTCCCTAGTATACTTAACTTGGCACGATTTGACATACACAGATCGAACATATTTTACAAACTCTATCATAATCCTTTCTAATAATTGTCGAAATAAAAATCGTTTATCAAGAATCACATTATTTTTTTATTGTTTTCAAACTTCTTTTCATAACTTTTCTTTATTTTAATAAAGTTCAGTTTTTTATTTTTATTAATTTTTCTTTTCAAATTCAAAATATGTATTCAATTAATTGTGTTATTCGATATATTCAATTGGTTTAAGAATTAGATTAAAGTTTAATAAATTATCATAATAAAATTTTCGGATTGTTTTTTAGAAAATATGTGTATCGTTTTGAATGATTTTATAATGTGTATATACGAAGAATTAGAGGGTGTGAGAAACTATTACAAACGATAGTACTCACACCCTCCAATTCCTAGCCAAAATGGCTAAAAATTGGGTGCAATTTTTTACATTGCACCCATTTTTTAGCCATTTTGGCTGAGAACTACGGTCTGCGAGGCACATAAATAGAATCAGTACCTCGCAGACTATAGTTCTCTATATGGCGTCGAAAATTTTAATAAAATATTTTTATATCTTGTATTATAACACAACATATTCACATATATAGCAATAGCAAATCTATATTAACTTAGCCTTAAAACACCAAACTTCTCCTTGCATTCTCACTCACAAATGTTAAACACCCTTCTCCAAAAATATAAATTCTTCACAATTTTTTTAAATTGAGAACATATAAACTGTTATAATTCAATAGTTTCAGATATTAAATAATAATAACAAATTTAAAACATCACATATTAATGATTTTTTTAAAAAAAAATTTTATTTTCACTTCAAATTTTAATCTCAAATAATTTTAATTAGTGTATACCTTACATCATTATTCTCCATTTTTCAAATCTGACAAATAGATGTCAAAAACTGTCAAATAGTGTCACTTTTTATCAGAAGTGAAGTCACACTATTTTTCATGCACAACAATTTTTAGCCATTTTGGCTGGGGACTATAGCCTGCGAGGTACTGATTCTATCTATGTACCTCGCAAACCATAGTTCTCAGCCAAAATGCCTCTAAAATTTGTATACCTATAAACTCAAACTTCAATATATTCAATTTTATTTTTATAATTAATTTAAATATATCCATATAATTCTAATGTTTTCTTTTAATTTAAAAAATAATAATAATAATTAAAAATAAAAATAAACTTTTCTATAATATTTATAAAGCTGATTTGATATATAACACATTTAGCTTAACAAAATAACTTAGAAAAATTGCCGCGCAAAATAAGAGTAAGTGTCACTTTTTGCCACTTTTCTAGTGATGCATTTCGGTACGGAACAATCGAACATGTGCACAATTCATATCTTTTGAGGTTATCGTCCGGCCAAACACCACATATCGTTTTTATATAAGGTAGTCACCAAATCTAAGTATAGTGGTTTCGTCATCGTGTCATTTCGGTTCACGAAAAAAGTCTGAATGAACCAAGTCTAACATGATGATCAGTAATCAATATCTGATGTAAATGTTACATAATTTCAAATTTATTAAAAATAGAAAGGAGATATGTTTTATAAGGAATTTATTAAAACGAGCACGTGACATAATTGCCCACGTCACTTTTTTAAAGTAAAAAAATGGCTACTATATAAAGAACTTTCCATAAGTTTCATTAGGCCAAACTCCATATTTATCCAGGTGTATTGCAATTTTGAAAGCTGAAAGAGCTCTTGAAATGTTCAATATATTGTATGAATAAATATGTTTGATACTTGGCTCTTGATAAAGAATAACTTTATGAAAGTTTGCTGCAACCACTGCTAGGGCTGAATTATCAAATAGCTCATCAAACACAATGATGCATATAGTAGTTGGATGGAAAAAAATGCAATTGAAACAATTAGAACCACAAACTGTATATAAAATCTTTGTTGTTGACCAGACCTTTATTGTTTCGTTTAATGGCTTATTATCAAGGAGAAATATTTCAAAATTAATATCTGGATAAACGCGTTTAACACTATTAAATATATCATTCAAATTGTGAATGTATCGAGCTGTTCTATTTCCGTTATGATTTCTTTGGGATAAAACATACCTATAAGGCTTTGCATTCGTTAAGTTAAACTTTTTCCTTATTAGAAGGGTAAGTTTATGCCAGCAAGGACCGAGATGAGCAACATGACACCTTGGATTTAAATTGATATATAATTCTTTTGCATATAACCACTCATTTCCCGTCATTGTAATTGCTTCTTTAAATTCAAAAAGGGGAAGATACGTATCCATTAGATATTTATGTGAGTTGCAAGTGAAAACGGTTGCTTGCTTCAAAATTTCTTTTGGAAATTGTATCAAAGGTGATATTGTATCTTGTAGAAAATGACCGAAATTCATTGAAGCATAATGTCCAGTGTTTATAACAAGATTACGATGTGCTATAACTTTTCCAGAGAGAGGTTTGTAAATGGCCCTTAATGATTCATATGGAAGTGTGGAATTAATAAATTTATCTTCAAAAAATACGGCACCATAACCAGATACATAGCAATTCCGTAGATGGTATATTCTGTTGTTATTCAAGTTAATGTTATTGTTAATTTTTGTTGTTCCATCCCAAAATTGGAATTGATCATATAATACGAACACGCTTGAAGACTCGGGAATGTTTTTCCATATAATCCGCATAGTATCTATTATTGCATTTTCTGGAACTCCTTGATGAAATCCGCAAGAATCCGTAATTTCTGTGAATAAAGATGTTATACTACAATTAGTATTTATTATGTTATCATTATATGGCCATAAACAAATCGAAAAGCTTGGTAGACATGATATAACTAAGAGAAACATATTTTCAACATGAAAATTCTTGTTGAACTTGTGTGTCATTTTTGCAAAATGTTATTCACTTTTGGGGTAGGGATTTTTTTGGGGGCTCCCTTCGGTCGCTCCCCCAAAAGTCCCTACCCCAAAAATTGCTGAATATCCTTTTGGCATAGTATTGACTGAGAAATAAAATTTAAATGTTTATAATCTCTCATATTTTTGAGAATGAATAAAAGCTTCAACTCAAGGTAAAACACGTCATCAAATCTTGAACGCAGAAGGAGAAATGTACCATCAATCCCTAGTTAGTATCCATAATTTTGGTACCAAGGGTCTACACCGAGTATATAAGAATTTCCGAAAAAGTGACACCCAAAAAGTGACACTTTCAATAGGGGGTGACACTTAAAAAGTGACAATTTAAAATTCACAATAAATAAAAATAATAAATTTTTAAGTCTATTAAATTATTCTTTTCTTTGAAATCCTCCAAAAATTCTTCGAAATGTTCTAAAATATAATCTGGAGAATTATAACAAAATTCATTAATTTCTAACATATACGTATCTAACAATTCATTTGGAATTTCAAACGATCTTAAATATGTAATTGAATTTTGTATCTTCTCATTTATTTGAGAAAGTTTTTCTTCAGCATTTTCCAATAAAAATCTTAATGGATTCAAATTGGCTTCTTGATTCTGAACAAAATTTAATACTTGGTATAAACGTGATTGAACTTCTCTTTTCAATTTTGTTTTATAATCTGTCAATCGAGGCTCGCGAATTCTAATTGAAGGAATAAAACCTGTTTGAAGTAAATCGTTTTTAATACGATAAAAGTAATTGGGTGCAACTTCTTCTAAAAGATTTTTGACAAAAACATCAATTCTTTGATTTTTAACGCAGCCAAAATCGTGATATTTTATCTTTTTAAATAAAGATTCAGAAACGTTATTCACAACGGTTAATTCATTTGGTCTGGCAGCGGCTATCCACTGTTGTTTATGAATGTCCCACTGACGTGTAAAGTATTGATTAAATTCCAATTGATCTTGAATTTTATCAATAATGTGCTCTTTATACATTTTTGCAGCATCTTCTTCTGTGCAATCACGATAATAACATAAAATGTTCATAAATTTTTCGACTTCTGATCTAATCTCTTCATCATTTATCTTTGAGAGATTCTTTTTAAGTGCGCGTATTACATGTAGCGCGCACCAAAAGATATTGCACTCCGGAAATGAATTCCTAATCCCGTTGAAAATGTTTAGTGCACAGTCAGACATGATAAATTCAGGTTCTGTGTGAGTTGTTTCAAAATATTTACTTAAGCAAAAAGAAATATTTTCACTATTATCTGGATATATTATAAAATAACACAAAGGGATAGAATGAGTATTAGCAAATTTGGTAGCTAATACATAAAAAGGAAATTCATGAATAATTAATTTAAACGTAGAGTCTAAGTGATAAATTGGTGGTTTTTCATGAATTTGAGAGATCATATCATTATCAGAGTAAATAAAAACCAATTTGTCTGGAAAATCAGTATCTTCACCTTGAATGTCAAAATAAATAAGGTCATCATGTTGATCTTCCCATTGATTAACATAGTTTTGTAAAGATTGAAATTGATTTAAAGATATGTCTGGTAAAGATCTCATAAGATCTTTTTGTTGTAAATAATATTTCAATTGATTGATTGCAGTTTGTTTCATAGTCATGTGAATACAAGTATGATCTTTAGGTATTTCAAGCGTTTTGTTGACTTCTTGTGTTGCATTAAGTGGACTTCCGTGATTCATGAGAAATTTTTTAATCCAAGCACGGTAAGTACCACTTGTAGGTGTATTTTTATGTTGTGGTGGTGGTCCTGAGTGAATATGAGTTAAGTTTGCAGATTTAAAAATGTAATTGTCGAAATTTTTAATAAATTTAAAGCCTGCTGGGCAGCCTTCGTATTCGCATCGGTGGTAGATTAATACTCCTGTTCCAATTGATAGTTTTTGTGGGTCTTTGACAAATCTTATGTTACCATGCAGCTCTGCAGCTATAACAAAACGAGAATATTCTAAATATCCTATGGCTTGATCAACCTCGCATGGAGGATCGGGTGGAGGATGTTGCATTGAGCAGCAAAAAGGAAAAATAAAATTGAAAACTCACATTGAAAAAATAACGGTTTAATAGAAAATATTTTTTTTCTTCTGAAAAAGAATTATCTTTGAGTATCTAAATTGGGATAAAGGATATAGAATAGATAACTAGTACTTAATATATGATACATGTACACGAAATGGAAGAATGTGTACTAAAAGAAAGAGAAATTTTAGCTTAATATTTTACATACGAATCAATTATCTTTGGTTAAAAGGTAGAATTGTTGGCTATGATGTACTGATTCATGATCAGTACATCATAGCCAACAATTCCTTATACAAAATTCAAAAACTTGGGTGCAATCAGTTCTGATTGCACCCAAGTTTTTGAACTTTCTTGAGGGAATTAAAGGGTGAGAGATTTATAGTCTATCTATATATCTCCCACCCTCTAATTCCCTCCCTGACAGCGGGAAACTTTGTCTGAATGTTAAACTATTCAGACAAAGTTTCCCGCTGTCAGCGAAAGAATTGTTCCATCTGGTGCATAGAGTGTGAATCTATGCACCAAATGGAGCAAGTCCCTCGCGAAATTGCCAAAACTTGCGTCGCATTTCAAAGATTGCGACCCAAATTTTGGCGATTTCTAGTAGAGATGGAGTATTTTGAGTCACTGACCTATATGCAGTGGCTCAAAGGGCTCCATCTCTACTTTGAAGCAAGGAAACTTTCCTCGAAATTTTGATAATTTGAAGAAAGTTTTCAAGCAATTAACAAAGGATTACTCGCTATGAGGTAAAAATTCTAGATTTTCACCTCATAGCGAGAGCTTCCCTTTCATTGCTTGAAAACTTTCCCCAGCTTCAAAATTGGGGAAAGGGCTGTAAAGTCGACTCCGATACCAGCAGATACCAGAGTATTTAAAAGAGAAGCCCTCGTACGAGTTTCTATGAAGACCTTCTCATTCAAGAAGATCTTAATAGAAAATCGTACGAGGGCATTGGAAACTCGCGTCTGGTACATGTTGGTACCAGAGTGTTTGAGATTTGAAGACTCTGGTACTAACATGTACCAGAATTTATGATGAATTTAAAATGGACCATTATAAAATGGTAGCGGTTTGTTTCAAAAAAATTTAGATGAGATTTGCATAGATATAGATTATATGATTTATACATATGAAAAATAATATATAAAAATATAATTTTGAGATAATTATGTAAATAATATTTTAAATATTTGAATTTGAGGTATAATTTTATAGTAAAATATATTATAAAGAGTATTTATATAAATATTGTAAAATAATATAAGTAATAAAAATTGAGACCCCTCCCTGTTTTTGATGTTTTGTCACTTTTTCGGTAATTCTTATTGTTTCGGTCTACACCCCTCGGAACCAAAAATATTATTTATCGTCAATTTTACAAAATAAATTTTTGACATTTACACAAAATAAAAAATAATTTTTAAAAAATAAACTTAAAAATTAACGTTAAATTTTTTGACACTTTACAAAATAAAAAAAATAATTAAAAAAAAATAAACTTTAAGGGTGCACTACGAGGATTAAAAAGTCTTCAATTTTTTCTGAGAGTTCTATCGATTTGCTAATCCTCCAAATTAATAAAAACTCATTTTTTTCTTTACAGGAATATATTTTTTTTCGATTAATATAGATCATTTAGAATCACATATGGTATCTTCATATCATATATAGCTTTGGTGGTCTAATATCAACTTTTTGATGGATTTAGAAAAACATTCGGAAAAAACATGATTTTCGAAAAAAATTGTTGTGCATGAAAATTCGGTTCACTTCACTTCTGACAAAAGTGACAAGTTTACATGGCAAAAATAGTTTACATGGCAAAAATATATAGGGTATTTTTTTTTAAAGTAGTTATCTTTATATATAAAAATAAAACTTTTGATATATTTGAGTAAATGATTTATTAATTTATTTATTTATTTTTTTTAAATCAAATCATATAAATATATATATATATAATAGTGAAATAGAACAAGAGATAATTATTGATGATTAAATTGTAGACGAGGATAAAAGTTTAGATAAATTAATAAAATTAGTGTGGAATCAGACAAATTTCGGGTTGTTTGGGAAGGAATTGTTGGCTATGATGTACTGATTCATGATCAGTACATCATAGCCAACAATTCCTTATACAAAGTTCAAAAACTTGGGTGCAATCAGTTCTGATTGCACCCAAGTTTTTGAACTTTCTCGAGGGAATGGACGGGTAAGAAGTATACATTATGAATATATACCTCTTACCCTTCCATTCCCTCTCTGACAGCGGGAAACTTTGTCTGAATGTTAAACTATTCAGACAAAGTTTCCCGCTGTTTGCGAAGGAATTGTTGGCTATGATGTACTGATTCATGATCAGTACATCATAGCCAACAATTCCTTATACAAAGTTCAAAAACTTGGGTGCAATCAGTTCTGATTGCACCCAAGTTTTTGAACTTTCTCGAGGGAATGAAAGGGTAAGAATTATACATTAGACACAATCACTGGCTCATATGCTCCTATTCTGAATCTAACACTATGCAAATTTATACAATTTCTCCACAAATCTTACATTCATTTTAATTTCAACGACCATTATTACCACAAAGAATCTTACCTTCCCCTACAAAATCTAACTATCTATCAATTTAAAAAATGTTACAAAATATTAAATGAATTTTTTTTCTATACGTAATTTAAAGTTCTTAAACTCTCAGCATCAGAATATCCTTACATAGCTTAGCTATATATCGTATTACTTTATGAATAAAAAAATTATTTAAATTATAATAAAATGTTTATTCGTATTTTTACTTTATTTTTAGTTACGAGGCTGTATTTCGAACTCAGGATTTGGGTTTAAGTCCTTTGTCCATTTAGGACCCTGGTCCCAAATTGATTTTGGAGTAGGTTTTCCACCGAAAAGATCTTTAAGAGCTGTATGAACCCATACTGTGTTGTATTCTTCTATTGCGTTTTATACGAACTTTTATAATATAATTCTTAGATAATACATCCGATATGTAAAGTGTCAAAAATGAAGTGAACCGAATTTTCATGCATTACAATTTTCGAAAAAAATTTTAGCATGTTTATTTTTCTCATTATTTTGATCGAGCGCCATGATTTTTCTTTTTATCAAATCATTGGTACAATAAACATAGCCAGTTTTAAGGTTATTATTTAAATTATGCAAGTTTACAAACTGTCACTTTTCTGGTATCACTTTTTCGTAAATTCTACCACACTCACTTTTTTTACTTTGTATTCAATTGGAGGTTGAAACACTTCTGGAGTACTTCTTTATAAGGATGTGATTTCTCTCTCTGAATTCCAAAAAGTGACATTGATCGAAAAGTGAAAAAACGTAAAAATTTTAGTTGAATGACGAAAAAAATGCCGTTTGCTAAGCGTCCTCCATCGCAACATCAAATGCCGATATTTTATTGGAGAGGTGGTAATGAATTAAAAGAAAAGGAATATCTTGAAGCAGAATATTCAAAGTTATTTCTTGATAGAGCAAAAGCTGAAGACGATTTGAAATCTGCCGAAGAAGAACTTGCACGCGCACGTAGTACACTTATGGAAAGAGAAGGTTATTCAAATGCACTTGCTAGTTTCATGGATTCTGATACTCAAGGTGCAACAGAGGAAATACAACTGAAGAAAGAACTTGAAGAATTACAGAATAAGACAGAGGAAGCAGATCTAGAGTTACAAAAATATACATCTCAGGCGCAACCAGCCGTTACTGCTTCATTACAAAAAGAAAAGGCATATTACTTGCTCGAGAAGCAAAGGTACCAAAGGAGTTACTTAAACGCACTTAGTACTGGTGACCAATGCAGAAATCAAGCTGCTTTAATTGTAACTTCAAACCGTTACCGTCGAGCAGTTGATTTAGAGTTCCAGTACGATAAAGCTCTCAAGAAGAGAAACTATTTACGCCAAAGAGTTATTCAAGCTAAGAATGAAATTGACTCAATGACTCCATCGCGAAACCCTCTTAACACAAAGGAGGCAAAAGATCAACGTAAAACACTTACAAATGGTATCGAAACAAAGTTGGCCATACAAATCTCAGAAGAGAAACTTCAAAGACATCCAATCAAATACAAAGCTCATCTTGACTTCCTTTTGCATAGAATTGAAGAACTCAATTACAGAATGAAAGACATTGGATACACAGATGGAATTGTTGATGTTGATCAACTTCGTGAAGAAATATTTAGTCCAGATTCGCAAAAAAAGAACGAAGAGGAAGATGAGGAAGAACAAAATAGAGAAATAAATGAAGAACATACAGAAGAAAATATTGATCAATCTAATGAAGATTCTCAAGAAGAGAATGAAAATAAACAAGAAGATTTATCGCCGAAAGAAAAAGAAGAAGGAGGAGATGAGCACAATGACAAAGAGTCAGTAGAAGAATCTACAAATCCACTGCAAAGTCACAATCCAGATTCAAAACCAGAGAAATAATTAACAATTTTTTAATATTTTTAATAAAATGTTTTTTAGCTTTGTGATTATCATTATAATTTTTCCTGTTAAAACATTGCTAAAAAGTGGAGGAATATAAAATATAGAGAATTTAATTATTGTTTTTCAGGCTCTGTTATTATAACCAGCTATTAATAGCGTGTTGTAATTCATATTAAAAAAAGTTAAAACTGATTTATTTATTGTTGAGTTTTGAGGATATGAAGTGCAGCCGCGAATTTCGTGAGAACAACATCTTCTGGTTTAGACATAATCTTAGTAACACCTGCTTCACATAATAGAGGAGCGACATCACTTGATAAGCTATCGCCATAGATGTAAAACTCCAAATCATTCTTTGTTTGAGTTGCTTCGTTGATTGCTTTCTTAATCAAATCATAAGCAGCTTCTTTATCAAAGTTCTTTGATGGATCCTTGAATATATTAAGCTTCTCATACTGAGGAATGAATGATTCCAAGTCTGCGGTGCACATACCATACAAAATCATTCCTAATTTGTTGTAATCGATCGTCAAGAAATCGCAAACTTCGGCCAATTCCTTTGTGACTAAACATCCTCGAGGAGTTCCCAATTCAGCACCAATTTTTGCATGTAAGTTCTTTCCTTCAAGGGCTTTCTGAACCAATTCTGTTGCTTTTAACACTTCTTGTTTTAATGTGACATTTGGCAACAAAATTGAAATGTTTTCAATTGATGAATTAGTGCAAGCAGAAACAATAGCATTCATTGATGTTTCCAACAAATGTGGTGTTACTAAGTTCATTCTTATGCCGCACACGCCCATCAATGGATTGGATTCTTTATGCTTCTTTGTAATATCGACAATTTCAGTCAACCTTTGGAGTTCTTGTTCGTTTTCTTCTGAAAATTCGATCTTTGTATTTTCTTTTGGAGCCTCTTCGCCTTCTTTGGGTTGTTCTGTTGTTTCTTTTGGTGGTTCTGGCGCCTCGCTTTCCTGCGTCTTTTCTGATTCTGTTTCTGTCTCAGATTTCTCTGTTTCTGTTTGAGACTGAGAAACTTCTGTCGATGTGTTTGGATTTTCGTTTCCAGAGTTTTCTTTGATGACTTTGAGTCTGGACAATTCCTGGACTGATTTAGTGAGATCAGGAAGCCAAACGGATAATGGTTTATCGAGTAATTTGACTGTAATATCCAATCCTTTTGCAGCAGCCAAAATTTGTGTCAAATTTTCAGAAATAGAAGTCTCCAATTTTTGAAGAATTTCTTGGTTCTCGTGGTCTTTTAGCAATCCCAATGCGATTTCAGGTAATACATCATGCAATAAGTCATCCAGGGCAATTGGAGCGAATCCTTCTGCACCATTTTCAACTGATTTAGTGACTTCTTCAGCTGATTTCGCTTGAGAAATGATTTTAAGATTTCCACGAACTGAATCTGCCCATTCACAAACTTGTTGTGCATCGCCTGTAATTCCTGGATTACCAAGAGCTTGCTCTCCAATGTATACCTTACCATTACTGTCAATAGAAACAATATCATCTTTGTTGACGGTTTTGTCATCAACTGTCACTTTTTGTTCTTTTTCATCTATATTTATTTGGCAACCAATTGCTGTTGTCTTTCTCAACATCCTGCAGATCAATGTTGATGCTGTGTATAGATTGCCTGACGCTGTAACAATTGCTGAAGCAGCAGAGATTGCAGCGAAATCAGATGGTTGCAATGATTTTCTGAATAAAACGATTTTTTCGCCGTTTTTAGCTCTTTTTACGCATTCTTCTGTGCAAAAGACAGCTTTGCCAACAACAGCACCGTGTCCTGAAGCGATACCTGAAGCAAATGGCTGCTCAGATACATCCTGGAGGTCAGGAAGATTTGCAGAAGTAATGTCTTCGATTTGGACAAAAGAAAGTCCTTCTTTCAGTGTTTTTCCTTTGTTTTTCGAGAGAACAACGGATCTCATAAGCCCATTGTAGCTGAAAACTAAAGGAGAAACCTGCAAAATGTAAACTTGTTGGCCATCATAAATAAATTCGAGTGTAACTGGTGATCCGAACTTTTCTGCAATAGATGTGAAGATTGGGAACAATTTGTTCTTGACATCTGGTATCTGACGTGACAAATTCTGGATTGGATGCATATGACCGCGATGTTTGATGATATCTAAGAGAGTTCCATCGACAATATAGTCTCCTGAGTTGGTAAGTTCGCCTGTAATTGGATCATGAGTGGATATAATACCTGCACACGACTGTGGAGTGATATTTCCGGGAATCATTTGTGAAATGATTAAAGAAAAGTTGACGTTTTTGTATTTGTGATAGTCAATGTAGTTTTGAACCTTCTTACTATTCATTTTCTGATATACAGCCTTAAGAGAGTGCTTTAATTGTTCGAATGGATCTTGTGGAATTGTTTTTCCTGTGTGGCGGACGACTATTGACTTGTAAAGTCTAGTTAAATCAATCCAATCGATAGAATTGAATTCATTGGTATTCGATAAGTTTCTTGATTCTGAGAATTTTTGGAACATTTCGTCAAACTCGTGAGGATCAATGTTAAGAGCAACTGTTGAGAAGGATTGGATAAAATCGCAATATGAGCTGTAAACGTATGATTTGTTACCAGACAAACGTTCTAGAGCAATTGCGGTGACATCATTCAGGCCAATGTTGACGATTGAATCAAGCATGAGAGGTAATGATGGATTGCTATCAGAGCGAATTGAAAGAAGAATCGGTGAAATATTTAAGCCAAATCTTTTGCTTGTCTTCTGTTCAATCAATTTAATGTAGGAAAGAACTTCATCCCAGACATTTTCTGGTAATTCTTCTTGCTCCACTTTGCATGAACTGTTGATAGGCAGTATTTGTTACAATAAATCCGTTTGGAATCAGTGCACCACGTCTTTGAGCTTGAATAAGCTTGAGAGCTTTGTCGCCAACGACTTTGTATGCCTCTTCTGGCTTATCAGCTATTTTCCCGAATTCTTCAAGTGATAAAACGGATTTCTCCATCCAAAATAACGAACTTAAAGTGTGCGCTGTAGTCCGTAAGTAAACTTCAGAATTTTTTGACAGTCTCAATTTGTAATGTACTTTTTCTCGATATCTGCTGAACATTTTTTGGAGTTGATGAAAGATAATAAACCATTATATTATGAGGAGTATTTATTATTTCATTTTTCGCGAAAATCATCTAAAACCATGGTATTTTGAAATTTTAAGGCTTCTCTCCGACCAAAGAGTGATACTGTGTTATATTCAAAAATTCGTCAAAAGTGACACTATTCAATTTTTTGACATTTGTAAATCTACTTTTGAGTTAAGGCTCTCCTGCTATTTTATTTTTCTATTTAAATAATAGAAATAATATCTTCATGTGAAATAAATATATTTCCCAAAATTATAGGCTTGGATATTGACTTATAAATTGAAATTATTTCATATTAGTTGAGAATAATATGTGAGATCAGAAACATGGTATATACCTGTAATAGGCTTCGGAACGATATATTTTTTTGATTTTGCAACATAAGCAAAATTATCATTTTAAATTAGGTGCACCGCAATCAAGCATCTTACCGATAGGTCATTCATGAATTGTTACTATATTCTAAAATTAATGTGCTTATTGGAATATGTTTGAGAATTATTCAAACTTCAATGAATAGCTTATCCACAATTGAAAAATAAGAATATGCAACAGAGAAAATGATTTCTTATCGACATATTGATTGGGGTATCTAAAATTACCGTATAATTTTAGAATCAAAATCAATTTTTAATCTAAATTATTTGCCATCTAGAAGAAAAGGCAAACAAGTTAATAACTTTACTTGCCTTTGTGAATAGTGAGGAAATTATAAGAAAAATGTCATTTTGAATTTATTGAATCTTCATTTTTCAGATTTATGAATATTTTTATGAATACATATACATATTAATTAATACACAATTTTGCCGCTCTAAAATCTTCCTAATGAGTTTGTATTATGAAATAATATAGATTCAACATCAAATGCAGGAAAAAAATTTTAAAAAAATAAGTATAAAAAATGTCACTAAAAAATGATGAAGTTTAGGACAGATTTTGATTTTTAAGATTTTTTTGGAAACTTGAAAATCTCCCATTTGCCTGGAAATCAGCTGTACATTACACCACATGCTTGAATTCCTAGTTTTTGTCAATATTCTTATATTCATTCTCGAAATTTCAAAAAGATTCTTAAAATGTTTTAATCTACATCCTCAAATCATCAAAATAAACATCATCATAACAAGGAAAATACGAGAGTCTCTACAAAAGAGGATAATTTTTTCCAAATTTCATTATACAAAATATTAAATGCAAAATTTTACACAAGCCCAACTAATGTGTGAAATTTTAAATACATTCACGTTGATCTAAGATCGATATTACAACTTTACAAAATTCGATATATTCCAAAAAACAAAATCAAAAAAAAGCTCTCTGTTACACTATTGCACACAATATGGTGTTGCTTATGGCGCTGCAAAACCATTGATATCTTAATTATTGAAAGAGTTATATCAACAATTTTAATAATTGCAATTATGCATAATATGCAATAATAAGCAATATTACGAAGTTTAATTCAAATTTTTTTGAGAACAGTTTTCTCAAAAGTCATTTGAAGGAAGAATTCCAAATATACTCCTTATAATATTGTTATTATTATTTAATAAAAATTAGGCTTAAACAAATGACAGTCCCTGCATGATTTTTCGACTTTTTTTTTCAAATCTGAGTAAATAATCAGCACTGATATACCATAGATATAACATAACTAAAATCAGATTTTTTCAAAAAAATCTCAGTAATTCTAGGAAGCCTTTTTTTCTTCATATCTCAAAATTGAAGCATTTTATTTAAAAAAGGGCTCTGTTACGTAGTTAGTATCTAGTAATTCAAAAAAAAAAAAAAAAAAAAAAAAAAAAAAAAAAAAAAAAAAAAAAAAAGGTAGCGGGGCTTCCAGGCACTTCGTGCCTTCTAGCCCTGAGGATGAATGAGTATAATGAAGTTTTTATATATACGGGTCTTCCAGGAGCTTTTCACAAATTATATATGTTTTCATGTTTTGTCATGATTTCATCGTAAATGTTTTGTCAAGACTTCTTCTTCGTAAATGTTTTGTCAAGACTTCTTCTTCGTAAATGTTTTGTCAAGACTTCTTCGTAAATGTTTTGTCATGATTTCATCGTAAATGTTTTGTCAAGACTTCTTCGTAAATGTTTTGTCAAGACTTCTTCATCGTAAATGTTTTGTCAAGACTTCTTCGTAAAATCAGACAAAAATAATGTTTATGTTAGAATGTTAGATCTAACACGTTTTCTAACATGTTTTCTAACATCGTAGAAAACTCATGATTTCATCGTAAATGTTTTGTCAAGACTTCTTCGTAATGAGCGTAAATGACCCAAAAATAATGTTTATGTTAGAATGTTAGATCTAACACGTTTTCTAACATGTTTTCTAACATCGTAGAAAACTCATGATTTCATCGTAAATGTTTTGTCAAGACTTCTTCATCGTAAATGTTTTGTCAAGACTTCTTCGTAAATGTTTTGTCAAGACTTCTTCATCGTAAATGTTTTGTCAAGACTTCTTCGTAAAATCAGACAAAAATAATGTTTATGTTAGAATGTTAGATCTAACATAAAATATATTTTTGCTGAATTCCGTATGAAATTTCATGAGTTTTGTATGTTTTAGACCATGTTAGAAAACATGTTAGAAAAGAGGTTAGATCTAACATTCTAACATAAACATTATTTTTATTGAATTCCGTATGAAATTTCATGAGTTTTGTATGTTTTAGACCATGTTAGAAAACATGTTAGAAAACATGTTAGATCTAACATTCTAACATAAACATTATTTTTGGGTCATTTACACTCATTACGATGAAGAAATCTCAACAAAGTCTTTATGAAGAAGTCTTGACAAAGAAATTTTATTGGTAAGTAAATGTGGTTTGAAATAGGACTACTTGTTTTAGGTTTTTTCCATTGTGTCATTTACTTATTTGACGTGGCAGAAAGATATAGAGAATATGAAGATGAACCAATGCCTGCAAATGTCCAGTATATGTACTCGTAAGAGATATTTTTATCTAATATTAAATGGACGCACAGAACTTAGCGAATGCACAGCAACCTGGACAACCAAACCCAGAGAATATTCCAAATGAAGTTAGAATACAAACTGCAATGGCAAACTATGGTCAAGTGCCAACAGATGTACAAATGCAAACTGCCATGTCAAATGACGCTGCGTTAGGTTTGCCACCATGGTATGCAAATATGAGATGGAAAGAGTTTTATACAAACCCTGAAGTGGGATATAAACAACTTTATGCAGATGACGCGAACACAGGAGTTGACCCAGAATATGTTTTCTACCAGAGGAGAAATAGAATGTATGAGCTCCAGTTAAAGAATGCTATGGAACTCAACAGGAAACGTAAGAGACTAGGTGGACATTAGATTTTTACATATAGTAAAATGGGTTTCTTCAGTAAGATAGGAAACTTCTTTCGAAATGTTGGAAGAGGTATATGGAATGGAATAAAAACCGTAGGAAGAGGAATTTGGAACGGTGTCAAAAATATTGGTAAAAGAGTAGGTCAGTTCGTTGGTATTATACCTAAAGACCCTGAACCAGAAGAACAAGCTCCTGTTATACAACAGCCTGAACCTGCACCACAGTCTAGTTGGCAACCAAATCCAACACCTCAACCGTATTAAAATTATATTTTTACCGTTCGATAGTAGTTGTATATGAAACTAAGTTCTAAGTAAAACGCATGGTATAATGGAATTATTCTCTTTCTTCCATCTGTAGTAAACCATACTTGAAAATCCGAAATACTTCCACTCGGTGGTTCATATAGCTTTGTAGGTTTTTCGTAAAAGTCATTTGCCAAGCATAAAAAAGAGTTTTGTGCACCAGAAAATGAAGCATGAACTATAATAGCATCTGAGTCGAAAACATTTTCATATGTTCCATTAGGGTTTTCGACTTCATAAAAGTTCGGGTGTACTGGATATTCTGCAGGCTGATTTAACATCCTCAAAAATCTATACCATGCCAAGTTGTTATATTTTGTAGAAATATAAACGTCTTCTCCAAGGTCTTCTATTCTATTGATTTTAACAGTTGCATTTTTCCTGTCATAAACAATATCGAGATGGTACTCTCCTTCGTCAATGTTGTACTGTTTTGCATATTCGAGATAGATATCGTTTATTTTTTCTTGAAAAGCTTGAAGAGTTGTTTCTAAGTTTACAAGCAAATTCACTTGTAAAAGTTTTCCCTGTTCAAATTTCTCATACGTACGTTTTCTTTGTTATAGTATCGAACTTCAAAAGCGACCGTAAATGGGAAACCATGTATGGCTTCTGAAATGAACTTCATTCTACGAAAGCCAATAGCTTTTGTGACGGATGGGTCTCTTAACCATCTTAGTGGGTAGTCAAAACGATAGCCTTCATGCTTTACGGTCTCTGTCTCAAACTTTTGACCGACATTCGTAAAAAGTTCATCTAATGGTTTAGTCGTAGCAACTCTTGAATTTTCTTTTTCTATTGGAAGCATATTTTATCTAGAATAAAAATGTCGAAAGAAACAGCGTCTATGAGAGAAATACAACACAACCGACAACTCATTGTGCAAGCTCTAAATAAGAACACAACAAACTTTTCAAACTATTCTAAGATATCTGAGTCATTGAAAGAAGGAAACTTAAAACTGACGATAAACCCATTGACAGACGAGTTTCTGTTTCAAGACAGTAAGAACCATACTGTTTGTATAAATCCAACAAAAGGAACTTTAAACGAGAAACCTATATCTGAACTTCTTTTGAAAGCAGATGTTGACAACAAAGCTGACAAAGAGTATGTAGATGCAACAAGAGACTATATTCTCGCATGGACAGATAGAACATACCCACAAAAACATCATACACATAACATCTATGACGTAGATGAACTACCAGCAATGTTAGATGACAAAGCAGATAAAACATATGTTGACAATAAAATGTCAAGTGAAGTGACAAGAGCTGACAAAGAATATTCTAAAAAGACTCATACACACGATTTCTTCGCAACTGTTGGTATAGAAAATATTGCAGGAACGGTTGAAGAACCTGATGGAACTGGTGGGGATGCATTGTATTGGAAACCTCCTAACTTTCCACAAGGTTTAACATCGGAGGATGACATAACGACGATGAAATACACTAGATGTAGAAATGTCTATGTCATGGAGGATGAAAACAAAGTTAAATTCACTGCTCAAGATTTATATGACAACAAAGCTGACAAAACATATGTTAACGATGAGTTAGATAAAAAAGCTGACAAAACATATGTTAACGATGAGTTAGATAAAAAAGCAGACAAAACAGAGCTTCAAACATTAAAGACAGAAATACTTCAAACATTATATCCTATAGGCTCTATTTATACGTCAATGAACTCTACCAGACCAGAAGTAGTACTTGGTTTTGGAACTTGGACTCAAATAGTTGACAGGTTTTTGTATTGTGCAAACTCTTCAAAGGAAACAGGTGGAAGTAAAACGATTTCAGGTGAAAATTTACCTGCACACAGTCACTACATAGATTTAAGTACATCTCAAGCAGGTTGGCATAAGCATAAATTTTGGGATTGGCACGCCTTGAAAAAAGGTAAAGGATATGATGTTAAAGACGACGTTCAGTTTGCTATAAATTGTTACTGGAGTGACACTCAGGGAGATGGAAACCATACACATCGCGTTACAGGATATACACAAACAACGGGACAAAGTAAAGACTACATGCCACCTTACATGACAGTTTACGCATGGTATAGAATTGCTTAGTCGTCATTTTCAACTTCTTTAGCATATTCGTCAGGAGTTGTCTTATATTTGTTAGGAACTGTCTTTGAAAGTATACCACCTTGAACTTTGACAAGTTTGAAACGAGGTCTGACAATAGTAGTTTTATCTTCTGCTTGCAGTGTGTACATTTTGCCATGTTTGCCTAAAACTTCATAATATTCTCTTGTATACTTTCTTCTATTTTTACGAACACGAATGTGAGTACCTGTCGGGTTCCCATTGTTGTCATAGTCAATAGTATTTTCATATGGGTCGCGTTTAGGTATTTCTATTTTTACTTTGTCACCTTTCTTAAGTTTGAAGCCTGGCATTCTTTCTTGTTTGTCTCTTTTGACTAAACTATTAAATATATAGTCTTTCTCTAAGTCGGGGTTGTTTTTCATTTCTTCGGGGGAGTGGTTTCCCAAACCTTTTTGTTTACGGGTATTGTAAATATTTAAAACTTGTCTCATCTTTGCCATGGAGAAGTGTCTATACTTGTCGTCATATGACATTTCATCTACCTCACCACCTTGTGGTTGGTTTAAGTCTCTTAAGATTTTTATACAACTGTCAATGACACCAAGAGCAGAATGGTTTTGGTCGACAATGAAATATTGGTTTACATTTTTTGAACGCAGATAGTTTTTAATATCGTCTGATTTGAAAGAACGTTCACAGTCAGATGTCAGTTTTGTTGGATGGTATTTGTCAACAAATATTGTCAAAGCAGTTTTCACATCTAAAATATTTTTGGACTGTAATGGTATAGCTTCACAGTATCTTGTGTTTTGACCGACAAATATTAGCCAGTATGGTGGTCCATCTTCTCTATACCTCGGAATGTTTTCCAAGATATCCATAAACCAAGCATTTGGTGTTGAACTAAAGATTTTTATCATGAGTGCTTTCTTTGTCGCTTTAGAAACATAGGGGTCCTTGTTTGGATTCGTCATTTTTTAACCCATAAGAAATGGGTTTATTTGGCGCATTAGCAGGAGTTGCATCCAGATTTTTGCCCGCAGTGGGAACAATAGCCAGAGGTGTATTTGGAGTTGGAAGGAAGATTTTGAGTACATTAGGTATACTGAAAGAGAAAGCACAGCCTATTATACAAACTGTACAGAAAGGTTGGGATGTAGCACGAGATGCAGCAAATCTTATTCCAAATCCTGAAACAAGAGGAAAAGTTCAAGGATGGATGGACAATGTTTCCAGACAAGCAGGAAACTACTATAACAAAGCAAATGACTACTATAACCAAGCAGGACACTACATGGACCAAGGTGAAAGATTCTTTAACAGAGGATATAACCATGCACAACAATGGGTAAACAATAACCAACCTCAACCGCCTCAAACTTGGGGAATGTAAATTTTTTTACTGAGATGAAATGAACAATACAGCATTGAGACAAATGGGTTCAAGATGGATTTGTCGACTTCCAGCAGTTACACAACGTGTTTGTCAAGTTCTTCCTATACCTCAAGAAGTTTTAGACCGACTTAAAAAACAACAACAACCAGTTGAAAACAAACCAAACTAAAATTTTTTACTGAGATGAAATGACGGAAGAAGTTGAAACCGTAGATTTGACACCACAAACAAAAAGTTCAGAACCATTGTCAAAACCTGTCAAAGAACTTACAGATGAAGAGAAAAATTCAATAATAGAAAGTGTGAGGTCTGGAAATACAAACCCTAACTACAAAGTCACTTTTCATAGAAATGGAACGGCTAGTATCTCAAAAAAGAAACAGACTCTCACAAATAAAATATTGAAGTCTGAAGGAGCTTTCGAGACAACAGATGGAAAAGTATATTTTACCGACGAACAGTTCATTATAGAACATCTCATTGACTTAGAGTCGAAATATTCTAAACTTTACAACAAACACAAAAAGTTGAAAGGAAAACAAAAACAGATGGCATATGATATTTACGAAGATGTTAACGACACAACCATACCTGCAAGTGAGGTAAAGTCAGAGGAACCGAAAAGTGACGAAAAACCGATAGAAGAAGGTGAGCCAAAAACTGAAGATAAACCAAAACCAAAGTTTAGTTTCAATACTAAACCAAGTCAACCTTCATTAGCTGGTATGGGTTGGCGTCAAAGACTTTTGGCAGCGGGTGGTTACGTAAAGTAAAGAAAAAACATTTTTTTATTTTTATAAAAATGCCCCCGTATAGAATGGATAGAAAATCTGCTAGAGTAAAAGCAGAGTTAGATGAGAAATATGAAATGGCATACCATTTTAAAACATATATTTTTTAAAATATATTTTTTTATTTTATTTGAAATGTACGCCGAGTTTGTTGGAAAAGACCGTTGGGAAACTTGTTTGTTAGATGAGAAATATGAAATTCACTGTTGTGAGTCATTTGAAGTCAGAAACAAAAAGACAAAAAGAGTTTTAAGCGAATGGGAGCAAAATGACGGATATGCTAGGATGAGGATTGGTGGAAAACACTATTTTAAACATGTTGTCATTGCAACTCATTTTATACCAAACCCTAACAATCTACCTTTTGTAGACCACATAAACCATATAAGAAACGACAATAGACTTGAAAACTTACGTTGGGTCACTTGTTCTGAAAACAGTAAGAACATAGGCAAATTTAGAGATATTGTATTCGAATTTGTCGACGAACTAGAAGATGAAGCAATTGAAATTACAGACTATGGTAAGCATACGTTTGAGTTTTACTACTATAGCGAAGAACAGGACTCTTTCTACCTTTATACCGGCGTAAACTATAGAAAATTACAAGTATGTTTTACTAAGGCAGGCTGTGCTTATGTAAACACTAGAGATACAGATGGAAAACGCGTTCAAATACGTCTTAACAAATTCAAGAAGCTATATGGCATACCATTTTAAAACGTTTTTTAAAACCATATATTTTTACATATATTAAATGTTTCAGGTTGAAAAACAAAGAACAAAAGTAGCAGATACAAAACCGTTAGACTATATCTTTACAAATGCCGGTAGAAATATTTCAGATGAAGAAATTTCATCCCGTTCATACAGGTTTGACTTTCCAATTCGTTGGCTTCAAAGTCCTTCAGATGCAAAGGCAATAGGATTTAGAAGAGTTTTGTTTTCAAATAGAACGAACGCTTTTATGTTCGCAGTATATTTTCATGGGCAGTATAGAGGTCCTGATGGTCTAATAGACAAATTTGATGAAATGAGAATCTTTACAATTCGTTCAGACGAAAACCTTGAGAAGACTCTAAATGACTTTCAAACTCAAATAAACAAATACTACTGGGAATTTCAAGAAAAATACGATTCTTTACTAAATGGAACATACTATCTGAAACTAGAATATGACAAGATGAACTCCACAGTTTCATTTCAAAGGATTGAAAATAACCCTCCAAGAGATACACAGTTTTTATTTTGGGAAGTAGACAAACGTTCTTGGGCACAATTTCTTCGGTTACTAAACCAGAACGAACCATTACCACCTGACGGTCCGTTTAAATTTATACGCCCACCAACAGATTTGACAGTTTATAGAAACGTGTTTGACCCTCAAAATGTTATGTGTCATGCAAGTTTCAGTTCAAGCAACAATAGTTTTCTATGTATTGGTAAGGACTTTTATGACTTTGCTTCTAAATTCTACGAACCACCTAGTAACAGTTTCTCTGACTTTCAAGTCTGGTTCACAACAAACGGTGTGCAACATATTATTCCATTGTACTATGACTTTTATCTCGAATTGTCTTTCATATACAACTACGGAAAAGTGCTGAAAAAGTATTGAAAAATAATGTTTAGGGTAGATGTTTTTTAGGTGTGCCTATGTGCCTATGTGCCTCGGTCATTTTAACTTCTCTGAAAAAGTGTGACAACATGACATTTTGACAACATCGTAGAAAACACACAAAACTCATGAATTTTGTATAAAAAAAGCAACCGCCGGAATTCCGACGGTTGGTATATTCTTCACAAAATGCTTGTTTTGAGGTCGAGCCACAAACGGATGTCCGACGGTTAAGCCACAAACGGATGTCCGACGGTTAAGCCACAAACGAATGTCCGACGTCCCACCAAAAAATATTTTTTATTTTTATTGTAAGAACAGAAATGTCAGTCGAAGCAAAAACGTTCACGAACAAATCTAATGGCGAAACATTCACAAAAGGCACTTACAACGGTATTGAAGTCTTACGTAGAGACATGGATGGTTATGTAAATGCAACAAATATGTGTCAGCAGTTTAGGAAAGACTTTAGAAAGTTGTTGGAAAATAAGTCCTGGGAAGAGTATTTTGAGGCATTTTGTGAAGAATATACCAACCGCCGGAATTCCGGCGGTTGCTTTTTATACAAAGTTCATGCAGGAATTCCGGATGAAATCAAACATGTTAGAGGAACGTATGTAGACCCAAGACTCGTAAACTATATTGCAATGTGGGCCTCTCCAAAATATTGCATAGCAGTTGGAAAAATTATGGACTCCATAGACAAGAAAGTTCATGAGAAATTAGATGAAGAAGAACTTGAAGATACAGTAGAGAATGCAAAACCTTTGTTCGAAGAAGAAGTTAGAAAAATGCATGAAAAACAAATAGAACATGAACGTGAGATATGTTCTGGTTATAGAGACTCGCCATACGAACTAGACCAATGGGAACAAGAAGATTTAAAGAGAGAATTTAGAGAATATGAACTCGCTAAGATAGCATTAGAAGCTGCAGAAAAGAAGTTAAAAGTTTGGGGTCGTTTTGTACAAAAATATTGTGAGTAAATGAACCATTTTTTTCGACAAAAATAATGTTTATGTTAGAATGTTAGATCTAACATGTTTTCTAACATGTTTTCTAACATCGTAGAAAACTCTCGAATTTGTCGAAACTTCTTCGTAAATGTTTTGTCAAGACTTCTTCGTAAATGTTTTGTCAAGACTTCTTCGTAAATGTTTTGTCAAGACTTCTTCGTAATGAGCGTAAAAGACCCAAAAATAATGTTTATGTTAGAATGTTAGATCTAACATGTTTTCTAACACGTTTTCTAACATCGTAGAAAACTCTCGAAATTCATGAATTTTGACACTTTCACAAAAAACATAAAAAATAAAGTTAGTTTTTTAAAAAAAATATTTTTTTATTTTTATTGTAAGAACATGTTAGCAACTACAGCACCAAACTCGTTAGTCATGAACCCAACTTCAATGTTAGTAGAGATGAAAAGCTTCATTCCTTCTTCATATACTTTCGAAACAAAAATCCAGAAGATAAAGCAAGAACTTTTAACAAGTAATTTAGACTGTAGTGCGAAAGATGAAACAAATGAACAGTATCTTTATGAAATGCAGGACATTATTGACCATTTACCTAAACTTCCTGAAATCCAACAACAAAAACTCACTATTCCAGAATTCGATGAAATAGAAGTCGGACTGACTGACTCAGTAGAAATAAAGAAGTTCATACGAAAGGTAAATTATGAATTCCTTGGTTTTCATTGCAACCATAAAGTCATGGACAAAGATTGCGACATGGTATATAAGAACATCTCTGACATATATAAATCTGGGGAGTTTAAGACCTACGACAACTTTGTTTCGTTAGTTGCAAAATGTGTTTGGGAAATAAGAGATAAAGATAGTAGGGGTAAGGTATGGAATGAACAGATAAAACCAGCAACTTTTGAGTTAAAGAAAACCATTGACGCCTTAGTCATACTAGCAGGTAAGGTTTCAGAATATAACGCAAAAATGAACCCACAATGTTCTAAATGTAAAGCAGCAATGAGGAAATATAACTACTCCGTCAAAGAGATAGAAAGAATGAGAAACGACTATGCAGATTTAAAGAAAGAAGCAGAAAAACCAGCAGAAGATAAAATGGACATGTTAGCATTTCTAAACAAAAACTATCCAACAGCTGACGATTTCCTTCTTTCAGATGTCAAGAAGAAATATAAAGAAACTTTCGGCATTGTGAAAACATTCGATATCCTTCGTGAAGAAATCGAAGCCACAAAATTGTTTAGAATTTCACGAATTCACAATGTTTACCATGTAAAACGCTTGTAAATAGTTATGTTAGAAAACATGTTAGAAAACATGTTAGATCTAACATTCTAACATAAATTATATTTTTGCCGAATTCTGAGTAAAATTTCATGAGTTTTGTGTGTTTTAGACCATGTTAGAAAAGAGGTTAGAAAAGAGGTTAGATCTAACATTCTAACATAAACATTATTTTTGCTGAAAAATGACCAAAAATCTGAGTAAAATGGCATAAGATTGCTTCCCTCGGAAAACCGAGAGAAGAGATTCCGTATGAAAATCGTGAAGAACAGCGAGTAGGTAAGAAACCCCAGTCGCCAAAACTCTATGAAAACAGTGAAGAACAGCGAGACCGTTTTTTTTCTGGGTCGCCAAAACTCTATGAAAATCATGAATTTCCTTAAGATAGAAAATAAAAGCTAGTTTTTTTAAAATATTTTTTTTTATTTTGTATGTAAGAACAGGAAATGTCAAACACTGAGTTTGAAACAGTTAAAAAGATAGACAATAACACTAAATTGGTTAGAATTGGTGATTTAAACGTAAGATACTCAAAGAAATACAACAAATATTCTTTGTCAGACATTATATCTCCATCTGGAAAGAAACCACACGACTGGGTTAAAAATGCTTCATCTCAGAAAATTTTGACAAGAAATCCTGAGCTTATGATATCGGTAAGATTTCATGGAACTACAGCATATCTTATAGACAAAAGTCTTATACCAATAGTTTTGTTATGGTTAGACCCAGTTGTTGGATATAACTTCATAACATATGGTTCATTCGATACGGAACGTTGCAGTGAAGGCTTACTTTACATCGTTCAGAAACCGAAAGACTTCAATACAAAGAGATATAAGATAGGAAGAACATTTAATATAACTAAAAGATATGACTCTACAGTCAATAGAGTTAAGGTTGTGTTCGTTAACGATATGAGAGCTGCTGAAACAGAACTACTCGAAAAGTTTGAGAAAATGTATGGTGCTCCCATAAAAGGTAAAGAAACGTTTGAAGTAGATGAGATAGATAAAGCTATAAAATTATTTGACGAAGTTGCTGAAAAATACATGTAAAGCGTTTATTTTTGGTCTTTTGTGAAAGTCAGAAAATAAAGTTAGTTTTATTTTTTTTTATTTTTTTATCCGGAATATAAAGACAGATATGTCAACAACAGAGAACACAACAACTGCTATCGTTCATGAAGCTATAAGTGAAGAATATGAGTGGGTTCAGTTTAACAAACAACTCCGTCTCATTCGTTCGGTCAAAGACGATATGTACCAAATGCAAAGTATTTTGAATACTCTTCGTTCTACAAAGCAAGCATACCATTGGTTTGAAAACCAACAGACAAAAGAACTTTTAGAAGAATTTCCTCATATGTTTGCGACCCTCGGAAAACCGAGGGTCGAGATTCCGTACGAAAATCGTCAAAATTTGCCAAATGGTTTGAGAGGCTGGTATGTACATAGACTTCTTGTAAATGCTGTTGCAATGTGGGCTTCACCTCGTTACGCTTGTTATATTTTCATGATGTTAGATGAAATTCATAGACAAGAACGTGAAGAGATGGAAAACAAGCTTGAAGCAAAAGACAAAAGCCTTCAGAAAAGAATACCACGTTCGGTACCAAAAGGAAAGGAAAAGAACTATAAGTATATGATTTATACTGAAGAGATGGAAAATGAAGAAGATAAAGATATGTTATGTTGCATTTAGTCAGAAGAAACAACAAAAGCTTTTACGACCTTGCTAAGATTTACAAATCTGACAGAAATTGGTTCTATCGCGAAAAACTTACCGATTTCAATGACCCCAAATGAAGATGTGAAACAAATAGTTCAAGATACGTTACCTCAAACACACTATGATATGAAAGGTTGTACAATACTTACCTTCAAAGAAGATTTGCCATTGTTAAAGGAAAAAATAACAGAGTATTTTGACAACTTCAAACAAGTAGGGTAGATGAACCATTTATTTTTACGCTTGACTTCAGATGGCTCAGGTAGCTCTATAAAGTAAATTGCCTTGTCAAATCCTTCTGGCATTCCGAGTCCTTCCATCCGACAAGAAAAGTTCTTCCTTCCGACAGAAAAAGTTTTTCCATCCGACAAGAAAAAATTTTCCCGACAACTGGAAAAAATTTTCCTGTTGTCCGTCCGTAAACCATTCAAATTTTCGAAAATTGAGAACTTTTTTCCCGACAACTGGAAAAATTTTTCCCGACAACTGGAAAAAAATTTCCCGACAACTGGAAAAAAATTTCCTTCCGACATTCCGAGTCCTTCCTTCCAACAGGAAAAGTTTTTCCTTCCAACAGGAAAAGTTCTTCCTTCCGACAGGACACAAACGAATGTCCCACGTACCACCAACCGAGTCCATTCCAAAGCCAGAAGAACCGACAGCCCCAGCACCACAACAGACTAAGACTAAACATTTATTTTTCAAGCTTGACTTTTTACAATTTGAACTTTGTTTGCGTAGATATGAATTCTGAAAGAAGTATGAGGGTCTTGTATGACTTTGTACTTCTCCCATAGTTCATGTCTGTCAAACTTACCTGCCATGGACTCTTTCATAAGTTCCATGAAATCGTCTTCGGACAATCCAGGGAAAAGTATGATATCAGTAAGTATTCTTTTAACATCCTTACTTAAACTCTTTGCTGTCTGTACACATATACGACTGAGATGTTAAAGTGTCTGAGCTTCTTAGAATTCGACACATATCTTGTTCTCTGTTCTTTAACAAAGGATGAGAGCGAAATCATCTAAGATAAGAAGACATCTATGAGGGTACGTTTTCCAATCGTAAGATTGCAATTTCTTTCGAAATGTATTCTATCTCTTTCTGTTTGTTCTGAAAAGTGTTTCTTCTCTAATATTCTCTGCATTTCCTCATTAGGGTCTTTAAACTTCGAATTTATATACTCATTTATAGCATTGTACTTCAAAACTCTTCTTTGGTACTTCTTTATCCAATCTAACAACTCAGAGTCTTTTATACATACTAACTTAGACTTTTTTATAATATCTTTGAACGAATTGACGGTTTGGTCAAATTGACCAGAAGTACTACAAATGACTACTAACTCATAGAATGGTTCTTCTCATCTAGTTCTTGTTGTTGTGCAGCCATTTTAAGATAAGTTGAAAGTCTTGCCCGACCCAGGTGGTCGATTAGACCTGTTATACCATTCTGAGCAAATAAGAACTTGTCATGTATAGGCTTTATCTGAGCATTTTCTAACTTCCTCTTGTTCTTATTTAAAACATTCTCAAAATTTCTTGTCAATGTCAGCAAACTTTTTTTCTAACATATTTTTAGAGAAAAATTAAAATTTTATCTTTTAGAAAATGTCTAGCGATTTCGCTATCTATATTCGAGACAAACTTTTTGACTCTAAAACTTCTGTCGACCATAAAATCTTACATAGTGTAAACAAGAAAGGTGAATTTGTTCTAAAGTTCTGTTTCTGGGAATATGACAAGAACCATAAAACATTACAAAGAGCAGTCTTAAAATTGTCAATGACAGACTTGTTGACAGAGATGACGCCGATTGGAAAGATGAAGTCCAACAAAAGTTCTTAAGAATGCAAAGAAGACACATGCGCTGTTCTTGAAGATGAAATAGAAAACAGAATAGAAGAGCTATTAAAGGACAAAGAACTTTTACATAAATATGGTTCTGAGAAATTTGAACATAACTCCACCAGAAGAAGAAGAAGAAGAAGAGAGAGAAAAAAAAGAAAGTAGAAGAGAGAAAAGAAAGAACCAGAGCCAATTCCAGAGAAGGTGGATATGACATGTAAAAATAAAATTTTATTTTTAGAACATTTCTGGGTCAATGTCAATGTTCTCTTTCCCTTTAGGAGCAAACACTGGCTTAGACTCTAAAATCTTTTTACCTAATTTACCTTGAACTTCAACTATCTTAGACTCATAATATTCATAGTCGTCTGTCTTCTTTGGTTCATAAGGTATAACAAGTTTGTATGCTTTGCCTTCTTTAAGGTTTGAAAACCTTCTGTCAAAATTTTCCTTGACTGTTAACAAACCTTCTATGTCTAAGTCTTCAAATTTCGCACCATTTTTAGTCACAATAGCAAACTTAACTGGTTCGATGTTCCAAACTTTGCTGAATGAAGACTTTTCAAAATGGTAGAAGTAAACATTCAAATAAGCGAATGGGTCTAGTTCTTCTTTAAGTCCTGACATATATTTGTTGACTGAAATATATTTCGTCATCTTTTCTATCGGATAAAAAAATATTTTTTTAAAATTTACTCAGAAAAATTTTTCTTTGTATATACGCCGTTCTGAACATCTAAAAGATTTTTGACATTTGCCAAGAATGTTCGTTTAGACGCTGCCATATAACCATACTCTTGACAATATTGTTTATATTCATCGTACAATGACCTTTCATCTAAACACTCAAAGTCGTTTTCATCTATAAACAGTTCATATACACTCTTGTTTGCTTCTAACAATGTTTGTCTTTCTTCGGTATGTGGAATTTGTCTTGGATTGAAGTTAGAAATATCTAATGTCATGAAATATGAGAACAAGTGGTTGTAAAAGTCAGATGTCAAAGTTTCTGCTAAGTCGTCAAAATATTCTGTATCTTGCATATGAGAATCTGACGTTCTGACAACTACATATCTTCTGTCAGAACTTTCTAACTTCATCGGAACAGCATTGTTTGAAACCATAATGAAATTTGCAACATTTTCACAAACTCTTTGGTCTTTATACTTTCTTTCAACAACTCCAACTTTGTCTGTTATAAGACTCTTCAAAGCATCTGAGTTCAAAACTTTTGTTGTATCTATACTTTGAAGTTCGTTACATACTATAAGTTTCATATTCTCTATTGAGGAGTTAAACTTGCCACAGATGTTTTCTAAGTTTGTCATATTCGGGTTCGAATAGCCCTCTAACAGTTTGCACAAAATATCTGTAAAGAAAGTGTTCTTACCAGTTCCTTGTTTTCCAATTATAATGAGAGCAGTTTCATTTTTAGCACTTGGATGTTGTAAGATGTTTGCAAACCAACATAAGATATACTCATAGACTCTTTCGTTTCCATTGCATATAATTTCTTTGACATGGTCTAACCAAGCTTCTATAATATTTTCTTTCCATTCTACTTGTTCATATTTATATCCAGTGAAGATAGAATAGAAGTTTGGAGAAGGTGTATAGAACTTTATACCTCGAACTGAAAAATCTTCTAACTTTGACAATAAGATATCCCAAGCATCTAACATCTTCATGCCAACTTGTACGACTTTTATTTTCTTAAGTTTCTGTCTACATTCTTGTTCTGAAACTATTGTCGCTTTAGGTTTGTTAAAGACAACATCCCATTCTTTCATGACATAACATTCTGGGGCAGAGTCAACATAAATGACTAAACGTTTCAAATTCTCGACTGCTTTGTTATAGTCTCGAAATGGACACATATTTCTGAATGCTTGGAAGTCATAAAAATCTGAAACATCTATTCTGTACATTTTTATAAAAATAAAAAAAATATTTTTTTTATTCTTGACTTTGTTGTTGCATTTGTTGCATTTGTTGTTCTTGAGCTATTTGTTGTTGAAGTTGTTCTTGTAATACAATACTTTCACCGGTTGCATCTTCCAATTCGAAACTTTCTGCCGTCATTGACAAATACATAGGACATAAAAGTTTTACAGGAACAAAGTTTGCGTCAACTAAGGTTAAGTTTATGTTTGCTAAAGTGTTTGAGTTTACTAAAGCTGAAAATTCTGCATTCGAATGAACAATAGGCAAACCAGCAGAGAATGTGTTGTTTATACGCATGAGTATCTTTTGGTCATAGTAGTTTCTGTCGACATTCGAATAACACTTTGAACCTAAGTTTGAAACAATATATAAAATAGGTGTGCTTAATGTCAATGGAATAGACATTCCTTGTATGACACCTTTTCCTGTTATAGGAAACTGTTGGTAGTAAAAACCAGAAATAAGTTTTGTATTATAGCTCATATCGTTTATAGTAAACTCAGTCGGACATCCAAACATAATGAAACCTGCTCTAGTTGCAGCACATGTTACATCCGTCCTTAAAGTATTAAATAAGTCAACAAAACCTGTTGGTGGTATATCTGAGTAAGTATCTTCAAAGAAGTATTTTTTACCATTCACAACAACAAAGTCTTCTGGTGTCAAAAGAGCAAAACAGGCTTTAGTCGTCATTGTGTTTAAGGTCAGTTTACAATACCGTCCTTGAGGACTTTGTAAGTTTGTTGTTATAGAATTATATGACTCAGGGTTTTTAGTCGTAATAGTATAAACCACTATGTCTTCTGCCATTTACTTAGCAAACAAACTTTAATGAAATGTTGTGGTCGTCAAATATTTTTATAACGTCTGGGAAACTATATTTTAAGTTCAACGTTTCACCTCCTTTCATAACGTATATCTTGTCAATGACATTATATGAAACACCACAGCAAGCAATGTCGGGCTCTATTTCTTTGATGTTTATATCGTCTGCCTCTGTCAAAAGTTTCAATAGTTCTTTCAAAACTTCACGAGGTGCGATGACATATGAGTTCACTTTTACAGGGTTGTGCTCAACCAAGTTTAACATTATACCCAAAGCTTGACAAATCTTCTCCTGAGTTTTAAGTTTGTCTTTAAGTTGTTGGTAGTCATTTCGAATATCTGCAACAGAACTTAAGTCTCTGCTAACTTCAGGGTATGTTGGTTCTTTTACAGGAACTATTGTTATACCATCTTGGTCTTCGTATGGTTTCCCCACTTCAACATCTCTTTCTTTGACATTGACAACAACACTTTGACTGTTTGTTTGAGTTGGTGAATTTAACTTCACATCTGCCACCGCCATTAAACCTTTTGAAACACTCACGCTTCTATTTTTCGGAAATGACATTTTACTTAGAATAAAAAGATGGACGTATTTGAGTATCTCTTCGAATTGAAGCAGAACAAAGTTTACACACACAAACAATACAAATACATTGACAGAATAGTTCTTTATACAAACAATGGTAAATGTTATAGAATAGCAATATTTGCTGAACCAAAATATTTCCATAAAGCAAAGAAAGTTGGTATAACCGAGATGGTGAAAGTTCTTGAAGCAGACAAAAATATAACAACAAAACTGACCGATATTTCTAAAGGAAAGTTTATCTTACAATTTTATGTCAAAACTGGCGTACTGTCAATATTTGACGGAGAGAAGTCAGTTCAAGAACAACTTACTGACCTGCTGCCAAAATCTGCTCGATGGAAGCTGTCGTTATGCCAATCTGAGGAGCCCCAGCAGGTTTCATCGAACGAATCTTCAAAAGAGCATCTTCCGTGAAAAGTGCTATTGGTTTTGTAAACTTCTTTGCTTTCAATTCATCTGGACCGTCTCTGTCACCAGTATATTGTATTTGTACAGTACCAACAGTTGAAATACCACCCATAAAGTCTTCTGAGTCAGCAAATGGAATGCCAAGCCAAAAGTTTGAACGGTCTCCATTTGTATATTGAGTTTTTTGACCTCCTGTATGAGTCCATACTTTCACATATGGCATAATAGAACTTTGCATTTCAGGGTTAATGGTTGTTGTGAAGTTGTTGTTAAAGTTCATAGCATCTAATGTCAAGTTGTATGACCTCATATCCTCAACTGTAGAATATTCTTCTCTTGGATAATATTTGCCATCTATGTTTATATGATATTTAATACCGGGGTTGTAGAAACAAGAATAGTCATTTATAGTTCGTCTGAACAGTACAAACATAGTATCTGCATGTTTCATTGCAGTTGTTAAAGCAATATCTGTTCTTGCACCTGGGTCAGCACTTTGGTTTCCAACTTCACCTGCAAAGTCTTTGACAGATATTTGGTGTATAGGGAACATAAGTGGAACTGCAATATATTTTGGCAGCTAAAGCATTTGAAATATCTGGGTCCAACATATAAACGGCAAGTCTGCTTTCTATTCTCTTGCATTCAAATTTTTCGCATGTGAACTTAACTGGGTCCCAAGCAGTTCCAGCAGCATTGAAATAATAGTTTACTTCAGTGTTGAAGTTTGAGAAACCAAAGTCTAAGTCAACTTTGTCTTTGCAAAAGTCACAGAACTTGGCTCCACCAGTTCCAGCTACAGTAAGAGTGAATGGGTCTTGTGTTGGTGCAATGACTAAGTTATTTTTGCTTGGAGTAAGTTCGATAGAAATTTTTCCTGCCCAGTTTGGCAAGTATCTTAAAAACCTGAAGATGAGGAAAGATGACAAAGGAACTCTAAGTTTCAGTTTTACTTTAGTGGCAGCAGTTCCATCTGAACCAGAAAGGTTAACATAAACTCCTGGAACGTTAGGGTCAAGTCTTCTTATTTTCTCAATATTGCATACTGGTCTGTTTGTTCTCTAGCTTGTGGTTGTACTGAGTTTCTTAAAGCGAACCATTCATAGTTTGCCCATGTTACTGTTTGAACTAAGTCAGAGTTAGAATATATCTTATATCCCATGAAAACTTCTGGAGCATATTGGTATCCGACATAGAAAATTCCATTGCAACCTTTCTTGTCAGACAACTTGGCAGAAGGTTTTATTTCAATGTCTTGTTCCACGTATAAGAATGAGTTGTCAATAGAAATAATATGAAACCTGTCACAAGCAATATCTACTGTTGTTGAAGAACCTTCTCCAAACTCACCTACGTTTCCATAAGAAACAGCAGTTGTATATTCGTAAGTTCCAGGAACTATTTCTGACCTTCTAATGGCATTGTCGCATTCGTTATACCATTCGGAAACATTTCCGTTCATGGCATCCAAAACTGTTGGCGTTATATTCTGAGCGGCGTACATTTCATATGGGTAAAAATATAGAATAGTTGGATTTATATGTCATAATAGAACCCACGTGGACCAAGCTTTACTTTCTTCCTGACTGAGTTTTTAACTCTTCTTTTTCCTTCATTGCCCTCTGCTTGAAGTTGTTGCATCTTTGCATTATGTTCATCTAGTATGTTGCAAATTTCCCATGTCCTTTTTGCCTTTTGGCTCTGGTCGCCCATCTCAGGTAACCTATATCCTAGAAAGAGTTTGTCATAGTCTGTATTTGAGTCTTCGCGTATTGTTTGCATGACTCTTTCCTGAGTTTCCGGTTCAAGCTCTTCAAACAGTGCCTGTCCATATGGAATATGCTCGTTTCCAAATATATGTTTTTGTAGCCATTCTGGTTTTCTTTCCATGTTACCAACTATATCTTTTTGTGAATGGGAAAGCTTTTACCCAATCTTTCAGTCTTGCGTCGTTTATTTCTGTAGTTGGTTTTATTTTGTCAAGGAACATGTTTTTCAATACTAACATTTCATTTGGTACTGTCCATTTGAGTTTTCTTAAATATTCATCCCTTCTCGGTTCATTGTCTGCAAAGTAAGTTTTTATGACATTTTGTAAACTTTCGTTTGCAAGGTCATGTACAATAGGTTCTCTTCCTTCTCCCTCCCTAACTTTCTTTCTAAACTCTTCACCAAATATACCATCTTTATGGTTCTGTGTAGTTCTTTGAGATAAATGTTTTAGAACGTCAGGTGTTATATTTCCATCAGCCATGTTCATTTCATACTGGTCCAAAATATCTGCATCTTTCATATCTTTCAATGGCATTAAAGCCGCGCTGAAAATACCAGCTATATCTGGTTCACCATTGACTTCCATTGCGTCTACAACTTCTTGGAATTGTGGTTGTAAGTTTATGAACCACCTATCCGGGTTAGCTTTATGACCCCATCTCATTGTAGTTCCATCGTCTGCAGAAACAAAAGTAGGTTTGTTTCCATCTTGGTTAGGTTCTGAATGAACTTTAAACAATGTTTCATTTCTATATGTTTTCTTGAAATTTAACCTTTTATTTTCACCGAGTTCATCCGAAGATTGAACGTTAAATGCTCGTAAGTAAAAAGGGTTGTTGTATTTGTGTACATTTTCTTTCAGTACTTCCATTCTATGCTGAATATTTTCATCTGGTGTTGGAGTCTTTTGTATGTCGGCAAACATTTTTCGATATTCTTCTACTATGTCAGCCGAATTTTTTTTAGACTCTTGGAAATATTCCATATTCTCCGCATACTCTTGTTGAGGGTCAAGAATTTTCGGCTGTTCCAAATCTTCATCTAGTTCTGTGAAGTTAGTTTCCAAAGGAAGGACTTGTTCGTTTCCTTCAGGCTCTTCTAGCTGTTGTTGCTGAACTATTTCTTCCATGTCTGGTTGTATCTGAACTTCTTCCTGTGGAGTTTCTTGTACCTCATCTGCTGGCATTTCATATATTCCGAGACCGTTTTTAACAAGTTCCCTATTTAAGCCATCCGCATTCATAACCCTTTCTTCTTTCGTTCCGTCTCTATTTTTTACGCGTTTCATGAAGATAGTTGAATTATCATTTATCTCTGACACCAAATATCTCGGAGTAAATTCATCCATGTCATTTGGATGATATGCTATTAAATCATATCCCTTAGCGAGCTTGTATTTTCCAGGTTTGAAATTATATCCCATTTTGGTGCTGAACCATAAAGCTAAATAGGTTCGGGTCAGTATTTCCTTCCTTGAACTTTCTAATAGCTTCTTTATATCTGTCACTAAAGTCAAGAGTATCTGGGTAACCATAGTCTTCCTTAAGCATTTTTAAGAATTCTTGGTTTCCTTGTTCTCTACTTCTTTTATGTCCTTGCTCTGTTTGTGGTTGTTGTTGTGCAGGGTTTTGAACTGTTGGTTGTGGTGCAGTGTTTTGAACTGTTGGTTGTGGTGCAGTGTTTTTGAACTGTTGGTTGTGGTGCAGTGTTTTGAACTGTTGGTTTTGTTGTGTTGGTTTTGGTGCATGCCTGTGTCGTGTCCATGTGACGATGTAAATGTTTTAGGTAGTCCTGGTGCAGGTGCTTCTCTTGGAGGGTTTGGTGGTATATAAGTTCCACCAGCTGGCACATATGTTCCATCTGCAGCATAATGTCCTACTGACTTTTCGTTTTTAAGAAAGCATTTACTAGGTCTGTTTTGGTCTGTTGTAACTCTTTTTCTTGACTTTTCACAACAGTTGCTCTAACGGCGTCATAGGCACTTTGAACTGCCTGTCTCGTTGCTGCATCTGTTATTTTCGTCATATTTTGTGCTACTTCTTTTAACTCTTTGTCGAAACCTTCAGACTTCAGTTTCTTTCCAGATGAGAAGTCGTTCACTTGTTTCACCTTACTATGAAGAGCTTCGAAGGCGTTCTTAAAGTCAGCATTTGTTAAAGCTTCATTTGAACTGTCTTCATCCGCTTGTATTTTTGTCCTTATTGACCCTATGAGTTGGGCTGCTTTAGCGTTGGCTTGGGCATCTAACCAGTCATTGTTGGCTTTTATATATTCTGCGCTTTTCATTGCCTTTTGCATAGCCGCGTCGTTATTTTTACTTTCTTGTGCTAAGTTTTCATACTGTACGGTTTGGTTTTGCAACTGTAAAAGTTTTTCTGCCTTTACATTTGCTTCAACTTCTTTTTTATACTCATCGCTATCCATATATGTCTTCAGGGCTTTTTGTTTTATCTCTTCATCTTTCAGTACTTTATATTGAGTAGTATGGTTTTTCAAATTTATAACATCTTGTTCCATTTTTGCTACTTCTGCTGCTTTTTCTGACACTTTTTTCGCATATTCCTCTGTACTTAGTTCTTTCAGTTGTTCTTCTTTCTTCTTTTTCTCTACGTTTAACTCATTTAGTTTCTTTGTGTGTCTGTCATATTCTAGTTTCTTTTCATTTTCACTTATTTGCTTCTGTATGTCTATGTTTGACTTTTTGACATCTGCTATTTGATTTTTGAGTGAACTCAAATTCATTTGACTTTGAGGGTTATATGCTGTTCCGTCTGCAGCTCCACCATAGCCTGCCATTTTCGCTAAAAGTGCCGCTCTTAAACCTCCACTCTGTGCACCAACAACTCGGTTTAAAAGCATAGGATTGCTTGACATTTGTTGCAACATAGTGGGGTCATTCAGCATTTGTTGTTGCAACTGTTGTTGTGGTGTCAGTTTTACTATTGGATGTTTCAATGCTCCCTTCCTCTTACGTATATTCTTACGTAGCTTACGTGGCATTTTAAGTGAAGTTAAAAAGCGGTTTTTGACAGATGTTTATATGACACTTTTTCAGTAAAGACTTTGTCAAGACTTCTTCATCGTAATGAGTGTAAATGACCCAAAAATAATGTTTATGTTAGAATGTTAGATCTAACATGTTTTCTAACATGTTTTCTAACATGGTCTAAAACATACAAAACTCATGAAATTTCATACGGAATTCAATAAAAATAATGTTTATGTTAGAATGTTAGATCTAACCTCTTTTCTAACCTCTTTTCTAACATGGTCTAAAACATACAAAACTCATGAAATTTCATACGGAATTCAATAAAAATAATGTTTATGTTAGAATGTTAGATCTAACCTCTTTTCTAACATGTTTTCTACCCTCTTGAATTTTCATGATTTCATCGTAAATGTTTTGTCAAGACTTCTTCGTAAAGACTTTGTTGAGATTTCTTCGTAAAGTTCTTCATCGTAAAGACTTTGTAAAGTCTTTCTCATGAACTTTCTTGTCAATGTTTTGTTGAGACTTTGTAAAGTTCTTCATCGTAAAGACTTTGTAAAGAAAGTTCATGAAAATTCATGAGGTTAGAAAAGAGGTTAGAAAAGAGGTTAGATCTAACATTCTAACATAAACATTATTTTTGTCTGATTTTACGAAGAAGTCTTGACAAAACATTTACGATGAAGAAGTCTTGACAAAACATTTACGAAGAAGTCTTGACAAAACATTTACGATGAAGAAGTCTTGACAAAACATTTACGATGAAATCATGAGTTTTCTACGATGTTAGAAAACATGTTAGAAAACGTGTTAGATCTAACATTCTAACATAAACATTATTTTTGTCTGATTTTACGAAGAAGTCTTGACAAAACATTTACGATGAAATCATGAGTTTTCTACGATGTTAGAAAACATGTTAGAAAACGTGTTAGATCTAACATTCTAACATAAACATTATTTTTGTCTGATTTTACGAAGAAGTCTTGACAAAACATTTACGATGAAGAAGTCTTGACAAAACATTTACGAAGAAGTCTTGACAAAACATTTACGAAGAAGTCTTGACAAAACATTTACGAAGAAGTCTTGACAAAACATTTACGAAGAAGAAGTCTTGACAAAACATTTACGAAGAAGTCTTGACAAAACATTTACGAAGAAGTCTTGACAAAACATTTACGATGAAGAAGTCTTGACAAAACATTTACGAAGAAGTCTTGACAAAACATTTACGAAGAAGTCTTGACAAAACATTTACGAAGAAGTCTTGACAAAACATTTACGAAGAAGAAGTCTTGACAAAACATTTACGATGAAATCATGACAAAACATGAAAACATATATAATTTGTGAAAAGCTCCTGGAAGACCCGTATATATAAAAACTTCATTATACTCATTCATCCTCAGGGCTAGAAGGCACGAAGTGCCTGGAAGCCCCGCTACCTTTTTTTTTTTTTTTTTTTTTTAATTCGGTACCAAGGGTCTACGCCCCTCGGAACCAAAATTACTAGAATTTACAAAAACCGTTTGACACGTAAAATACATTTGACATTTACAAAAAATAAAAAAAATTAAAAAAAAATAAACTTAAAAATTAACGTTAAAATTTTTGACACTTTACAAAATAAAAAAATAATTTTTAAAAAATAAACTTTAAAAAATTAACGTTAAATTTTTTTTATTTATTTTTTTATCATAGATTTTAACACCCAGAGTAAAAAAATAATTTTTTTAAAATAAATTAACTCAAAAATTTTTTAATTTCTGTATATACTAAATTTTTCATAAATGATAAAATTAATTTTAGGGTATATCTAACCCGATATCTAACCTCATTTCTAACCTTGTGAATTTTCAACAGTAAATATGCTGGCATGATTCAGGAATGTGGGTCATTATTGATTTTGTAATTTAATCGTCGTCGTTATTGATTTTGTAATTTAATCGTTATCGTCTTTTTCTAAACGTGCATTTTTTGCTTTCGGAGCTATTGAACATACATTGGCCCTTACCAGCAATTGAAAACTATTTTTCATTATCAACAATTACATTAGTCCGAGTTATTCATCAATCAATGAAAATCGATATATAGTCCATACTTCAATTTACAATATTGGCAAGTCCAATTTCACTTGGCATATTTAACTCATATAGAAAAACCAGTTGGAATCGGCAAAATTATCTTTAATTCCATACATAAGAAAAAAAAATTATAAAGTTCTTCAATAATAGCAAACTAATAGTTTAAATAGATTTACAAGTATCGCCCATCTACTTTTGATATAATTCACATATTTTTATATGATCTGAAATATATGACAAGTTAATATGGAGAATTCTTTCAACCCAATTTCAATTTATTGAATTTTCTATTCGAATTCAAAAATTTTCCCAAGAAGAAAAAATAATTAGGAAATTTAAGGGTGCACCCGCATGTACGTTTATTTGAGAGGAGGAGGATTACCCTCTCAATTTTGAAAGCTTCGTTAACTTAATATCTCGATGAATATTGGATTAAAATTGAATTTGCCCATACCAATATATCTGATACAATATCCTTAAGTTTTACTAAAAAAATTTTTTTAAAATCCCTGCAGATTCGGGGATTTTTAAATTTTTTGATTTTTGAGTGTGGGACAAACTATCCAGTGTCACTTTTTATTAACCTTATTTTAAAAAATTAATAAAATAATAATTTTTTATTTTTATTTTTATATAAATTGAGGAGTTTGAAGAGTAGTCTGAGGAGTTTGAGGATAATCTGATGAGTTTGAGGAGTAGTCTGAGGAGTTTGAGGATAATCTGAGGAGTTTGAGGATAATCTGAGGAGTTGTCTGAGGAGTAGTTTCAGGAGTTGTCTGAGGATAATTTGAGGAGTTTGAAGAGTAGTCTGAGGAGTTTGAGGATAATCCGAGGAGTTTGAGGAGTAGTCTGAGGAGTTTGAGGATAATCTGAGGAGTTGTCTGAGGAGTAGTTTCAGGAGTTGTCTGAGGATAATTTGAGGAGTTTGAAGAGTAGTCTGAGGAGTTTGAGGATAATCCGAGGAGTTTGAAGAGTAGTCTGAGGAGTTTGAGGATAATCTGAGGAGTTGTCTGAGGAGTAGTTTCAGGAGTTGTCTGAGGATAATTTGAGGAGTTTGAAGAGTAGTCTGAGGAGTTTGAGGATAATCTGAGGAGTTGTCTGAGGAGTAGTTTCAGGAGTTGTCTGAGGATAATTTGAGGAGTTTAAGGATAATCTGATGAGTTTGAGGAGTAGTCTGAGGAGTTTGAGGAGTAGTCTGAGGAGTTTGAGGATAATCTGAGGAGTTTGAGGATAATCTGAGGAGTTTGAAGAGTAGTCTGAGGAGTTGTCTGAGGAGTAGTTTCAGGAGTTGTCTGAGGATAATTTGAGGAGTTTGAAGAGTAGTCTGAGGAGTTTGAGGATAATCCGAGGAGTTTGAGGAGTAGTCTGAGGAGTTTGAGGATAATCTGAGGAGTTGTCTGAGGAGTAGTTTCAGGAGTTGTCTGAGGATAATCTGATGAGTTTGAGGAGTAGTCTGAGGAGTTTGAGGATAATCTGAGGAGTTGTCTGAGGAGTAGTTTCAGGAGTTGTCTGAGGATAATTTGATGAGTTTGAAGAGTAGTCTGAGGAGTTTGAGGATAATCTGAGGAGTTGTCTGAGGAGTAGTTTCAGGAGTTGTCTGAGGATAATCTGATGAGTTTGAGGATAATCTGAGGAGTTGTCTGAGGAGTAGTTTCAGGAGTTGTCTGAGGATAATTTGATGAGTTTGAAGAGTAGTCTGAGGAGTTTGAGGATAATCTGAGGAGTTGTCTGAGGAGTAGTTTCAGGAGTTGTCTGAGGATAATCTGATGAGTTTGAGGAGTAGTCTGAGGAGTTTGAGGATAATCTGAGGAGTTGTCTGAGGAGTAGTTTCAGGAGTTGTCTGAGGATAATTTGAGGAGTTTGAAGAGTAGTCTGAGGAGTTTGAGGATAATCTGAGGAGTTGTCTGAGGAGTAGTTTCAGGAGTTGTCTGAGGATAATCTGAGGAGTTTGAGGATAATCTGAGGAGTTTGAGGATAATCTGAGGAGTTGTCTGAGGAGTAGTCTGAGGAGTTTGAGGATAATTTGAGGAGTTTGAAGAGTAGTCTGAGGAGTTTGAGGATAATCTGATGAGTTTGAGGAGTAGTCTGAGGAGTTTGAGGATAATCTGAGGAGGAGTCTGAGGATAATTTGAGGAGTTTAAGGATAATCTGATGAGTTTGAGGAGTAGTCTGAGGAGTTTGAGGAGTAGTCTGAGGAGTTTGAGGATAATCTGAGGAGTTTGAGGATAATCTGAGGAGTTTGAGGATAATCTGAGGAGTTGTCTGAGGAGTAGTTTCAGGAGTTGTCTGAGGATAATTTGAGGAGTTTGAAGAGTAGTCTGAGGAGTTTGAGGATAATCCGAGGAGTTTGAGGAGTAGTCTGAGGAGTTTGAGGATAATCTGAGGAGTTGTCTGAGGAGTAGTTTCAGGAGTTGTCTGAGGATAATTTGAGGAGTTTAAGGATAATCTGATGAGTTTGAGGAGTAGTCTGAGGAGTTTGAGGAGTAGTCTGAGGAGTTTGAGGATAATCTGAGGAGTTTGAGGATAATCTGAGGAGTTGTCTGAGGAGTAGTTTCAGGAGTTGTCTGAGGATAATTTGAGGAGTTTGAAGAGTAGTCTGAGGAGTTTGAGGATAATCCGAGGAGTTTGAGGAGTAGTCTGAGGAGTTTGAGGATAATCTGAGGAGTTGTCTGAGGAGTAGTTTCAGGAGTTGTCTGAGGATAATTTGAGGAGTTTGAAGAGTAGTCTGAGGAGTTTGAGGATAATCCGAGGAGTTTGAGGAGTAGTCTGAGGAGTTTGAGGATAATCTGAGGAGTTGTCTGAGGAGTAGTTTCAGGAGTTGTCTGAGGATAATCTGAGGAGTTTGAGGATAATCTGAGGAGTTTGAGGATAATCTGAGGAGTTGTCTGAGGAGTAGTTTCAGGAGTTGTCTGAGGATAATTTGAGGAGTTTGAAGAGTAGTCTGAGGAGTTTGAGGATAATCCGAGGAGTTTGAGGAGTAGTCTGAGGAGTTTGAGGATAATCTGAGGAGGAGTCTGAGGATTAGACCGAGGAGTAGTCTGAGGAGTTTGAGGATAATCTGAGGAGTAGTTTGAAGAGTAGTCTGAGGAGTTTGAGGATAATCTGAGGAGGAGTCTGAGGATTAGACTGAGGAGGAGTTTGAGGATAATCTAAGGAGGAGTCTGCGGATAATCTGAGGAGGAGTCTGAGGATAATCTGAGGAGTTTGAGGATAATCTGAGGAGGAGTCTGAGGATTAGACCGAGGAGTAGTCTGAGGATAATCTGAGGAGGAGTCTGAGGATTAGACTGAGGAGTAGTTTCAGGAGTAGTCTGAGGATAATCTGAGCATAATCTGAGGAGGAGTCTGAGGATTAGACTGAGGAGGAGTTTGAGGATAATCTGAGGAGGAGTCTGCGGATAATCTGAGGAGGAGTTTGAGGATAATCTGAGGAGGAGTCTGCGGATAATCTGAGGAGGAGTTTGAGGATAATCTGAGGAGGAGTCTGAGGATAATCTGAGGAGTAGTTTCAGGAGTAGTCTGAGGATAATCTGAGGAGTAGTCTGAGGATAATCTGAGGAGTAGTCTGAGGATAATCTGAGGAGTTTGAGGATAATCTGAGCATAATCTGAGGAGGAGTCTGAGGATTAGACTGAGGAGGAGTTTGAGGATAATCTGAGGAGGAGTCTGAGGATTAGACTGAGGAGGAGTCTGCGGATAATCTGAGGAGTAGTTTCAGGAGTAGTCTGAGGACTAGTCTCAGGACTAGTCTGATGAGGAGGACTCTAAGGAGTAGTCTGAAGAGTAGTCTCAGGAGGAAGATCTGAGGAGGAGTCTTATGAGGAAGATCTGAGGAGTAGTCTGAAGAGTAGTCTCAGGAGGAAGATCTGAGGAGGAGTCTTATGAGGAAGATCTGAGGAGTAGTCTGATGAGGAGGGGTCTAAGGAGTAGTCTGAGGATGATGAGTAATCTGATAAGGAGAAGTCTGAGGATGATCTGAGGATAACCTGATGACTAGTCTAGGAGTGGTTTAATAAAAATGTAAAATATTTTCAAAGAAAAAATTCTATGAATTTTATATTTTAATTCTTAGCATTATACTGAATAAAATAAACATAAATATAATTTGAAATTGAACACGCCAAAAAATTGATAATCCACATTCAATATTTTGTAAGTGGCGTACATTTTGAATACTCGCCATACGCCTTGGAGTTCTCAATTTTGAATTCGCCTTTATTTGGGCGACCTCAGAAAAATACGCCATTAAGAAAATATTGTATGAGATTTTAAATTTGAACACGCTCTACCTTAAGGAATTAAATTTATTAAGATATATTTATATATAATAAACGATTACTTAAAAAAAGTATTTCATCGCTTATGTAAGTTTCAAAAAAATCACGAAAATAAAAAAATCAAGATTAAAATTTTATTTTTAATTTTTGAATTTCTCAAATGGCGAAATTTTTGGGCGAACAAAAAAAATGTACGCCCGGTCAAATGGCGTGTTTAACGCATCCCTATGCCAGATGGCCTTCTTGAAATAAAACATTCTGCTTTTTCCAATATTAAATTTGTCGAAAATGTTACAATTCCAACTTCAGTTGAAATTATCGATGATTATGTATTTTTTGGCTGTTCTCTTTTAGAAAAAGTTATTTTTCCAGTTCATTCAAATTTAACTTCAATCGGAGGTTGGGCATTTGATAGTACACGCATTGGTGCATTCGCAATTCCAGAAAATGTAATGAAGGTCAGTGGATGTCTATTTTATGACATCTTTTTATCTGTACTTGGTATTACTGATTCTAATAAGTACTTAGAATTAAGCCACGGTATAATCTATTCAAAAAATGGAAGTATATTATATCTTAACTATTATAAAGATAAAAATCCATTTTATTATCTCAACAATGTCACTACTTTAAGCGACTATTTATTTTATGGAAGTAATTTAAGAGCAATGGCAATTCCAAATTCAGTGACAACTATTGGAGACAATTGTTTTCACAAATCAGAAATCAGAACAATCACAATTTCAAATTCTATTTCAAGCATTCCTGATTCTTGTTTTGAATCTTCCGATCTTGTAACAATTACAATTCCAGAAAATGTGAAAAGAATTGGAAACAAAGCTTTTTACGAATGTAAAAATCTGATAAATGCCACAATTTTAGGATCATTAGATTATATTGGAGTTGATGTATTTGAAGACTGTGACAATCTTGAACTCATTATTTTCCCAAATTCGACGATGAATGTAACTTTAACAGATGCTATCGTAACGAATCAGTCTCCAAAACTAAGATTTTCATTTAAGTGTAAAATACTATTTTCTTCATTTGCAATTGGAAGGATAACAAATATTTCAATATCTTACCGAAATGAATCAAATCTTATTATTAATCGAGATGCACTGATTATGAATTTTGATCAAACCGAAATATATGAATTTTGGGGGTATGATATCACTAGTATTTCAATTCCTAAATCAGTGCAAACAATTAAAGAAAGTGCATTCGAAAATTCCATAATTCGGTTTGTATCTACTGAACAAGACTCCGAACTTTTAACAATTGAAAGTTATGCATTCAGAAAGAGCAATATTGAATCTATTAACATTTTTTCCACACATTTTGAATGTTTAGGATATTCAGTATTTCAATATTGTAAAAGTTTAACATCTGTTAGTTTTGAATCTACTGATTTTGTTATTATGAAAAATGCATTTGATAATTGTATTAATTTGCAAATTGTTACCAATATAAGTAATGTACCTAGTAACTGTTTTAGCGGGTTCATTAAATTGGATAAAGTTACTATTGGAGAAGGTTCAACATCAGTTGGTGTTAAATCATTTGATAATTGTACTTCATTACATAGTGTTTCTATCCCATCATCTATTCAAATTATTTCCGAAAATGCATTCCTTAATTGCATTAAACTTAAGTTTATAATAATTGAATATTCTAACTCTATTTCTAGTATTTCTCTTAGTGCATTTTCAGGATGTAGATCTCTTGCGAATATAAGTGACTTTTTTTCAGATAATTATGAATGTATTGATAACGTTCTATACTCTAAAAATGAAACAGGAAAATATCTTATTTTTCATTTGAGAAATTCAACAAATACAGTTCTTATTATTAATTGTGATGTAATCTGTAGTTATTCATTTAATTATAGTAACAACATCGAAAATATCAGTATCTCTTCGAATAGTGTATCTTTGATTGAAGAAAATTCATTTAACAAATGTCTTCGATTAAAATACATAAACTTCCCTCTCTCAGTTCAATATGTCCAAAACAATGCATTCAATGATTGTAAATCAATCCAATGTCCTCTCATTATTTCCAACACAACTGTTGAATATCTTCAAATGATTGAATATTCCGGAATATCTCGATTTTTGATGATTCAATGTCATGTTGTTCATGGAACTCACAAACTACAATTTATGAAAAGAATATGTTGCAAATATGCAAAAGTCCTCTGCTATCTTACTAAATAACTTATCTACTATTTCGTTTCTAAGTATAGTTAAACTTTTATAATTTGCATAATGAGAATAATTTGAAAGTAAGCCAAATTATTCTTCCAAATACATTTTAGTATATTGGAAACATATCGGTTTGTTTTTGCACAGAATTAACTTCAATCACATTTCCAGACTCTGTTGAGTACATTGGAGAACCTGCATTTTATGGATGTGTATCAGTCAAAGAATTAACAATTCCTCCTAAAGTAGAAACAATTTTTGACAGCACTTTTGCTCAAATGAAGAATTTAGAAAAAGCATTGATTTGCATCTTGAGAAAACGCAGAACTAAAGGTTTCTCAGAAATACCTAACAGTATATAAATAAAAATACAATTTATTTATAAATACCTATCTCTTTTATTTAGCCAATTGATCTGAAAATTTATGAAAAGTGACAAAATTAAATTCTGAACATTTGTATACAAATTTATGACATTTGTGTTAAAATACTCAAATGTAAATTTGCAATAATTTTATTTAAATAAAAGCAGTCAAGCAAAAAAATACGTTATTTTGTCATGGTTATTCGTTCTAAATTATTGCACCTCCAAGAAGATATATCCGATGTAATTGCAATGAGATTAACAAAAATTTCAAAACATTATCAAAATTGTGAGAATACAATATTAGCATTTAAAATTATACTATTGTTATTGTCTGAGAACAATTAAAAATAGATGCAAAGCTAAATTGAATAAGCTTGCAGTTAAAATATTACGATAATACATTTGATTAATTAATGAAAGAATCATATATATTAATCTGAATTTGATTTTACATTCCATTCAATTTTAAAATCACAAGAAATTTTGATAACAGTTATCACTGTGAAAGCAAAATAAAACAAGTTTGCCTAAGCTTTTAAATGCTCGAATTTAATGTTCCGTTGAATCGAGCTAATCATTGAAGTTATGGCAGACTTTGATCTTTTGATAGATTTTTAATTTTTTGAATGAAATTATATTACATTGGACAATATTTCCTATAGCGATTCTGATTTTCATCTATTAATAGGGGCCAAATACTAATAAAAACAATCCATTCCGAAATATGTTTCATTTTATATAAAATTTCATTACAAAATCTATGTAATATCTAAGCTAAAGTATTCTTTCAAATAATATCACTTTAGGAAAACAATTCAAAATTTAATATTTTCAACAATTAAATTCATAATAATTCAATATGATTCTCTTTCTCTACATTGTTTACAAAGATATTGAATCAAATTGCTATTCAAATGATGGAAAAACACTTAATAATGTCAAAGATTCTTCTCCTCATCTAAGAATATCAGCCAAATGATACAAAGCGCATCGGTAACAAGTCTCTCACAGTTCATGAAGTTACTGACAAAGATAGTAAAGTTGAGAAACACGAGCCAATGAAGAACATTCGTGATGATGAGATTGAAGAGTTCAAGAACATGTGGGCACAGCACAATGTTCCTGCACAATCTTCTCTTCATGAACCAGAAAACAAAGAAAAGAAAAATGTAAAGAAGGAAGAGAAGAAAGATGATAAGAAGACAGAAGATAAGCCAAAGAAAGAAGAAACTCACTAAGGAAAGAAAAAATTTTGTGCTGAATATCTAATCTTCTTTGAATATTAATATGTTTGAAAACATGATTCTATATGATTTATTATAAATTTAGCTTTTTTAAAATCTAAATGGACAAACAGCTCTTCATCTTGCAGCAAACAATAATTGTAAAGAATTTGCGCAAATCCGACAAGTTCGAAAAAAGTTTAAGCCTATCAAATTGAACCAGATTCCAAACTTGCTACAATTGAAAGCTTTGCATCCAGACAAAGTGCTCTAAGAACAATTAGCATCATTTCAACGCATTTTAATAATATTTACAACATTAGTATATGAAACATATTTTTATGTACGTAAGCCTTTATACTTAGTGTTTTGCGATTTGACCTTTATGTGAGAACCTTTTTTTGTTTGGAACATTTTCGTTAATATTATCATATGTGTTCTTCATCATAATGATGCCGATTTGGAAGTTAATTTCTATTTTGGAAGTAAATTATTTAAGTTTGGGGAGATTTTCAGGAAGATATGATGTAAAATAAAAATTATGTTTATTCAAACACAAGAGTAAATATAGCAGGATATGAATAAGTACACTGCAGAATAGATGTGCTTTATTACTGAAATTGATTTTGGATGTAAAATTCTATAAAATAGTGAATAAATAGGAATACATCTGTAACATATTTGAATAATTAATCAGAATGATACTAGTTCAATCGTAAAATAAAGATTTTTTTGTATCTGAAAGGCTAATTAGCAGGAATCATTTTACCATTGTTATGGTATTGCCGATCTATATAATTTTATGCATTTTCCAATACTCAGCAGCGTAATGAACGAGACTTAGATCCATTAATGATTTAGCAAACGATTGTGTATTGAATAAGTTGCATTCTATAAAGGGTACAATGGCTCATGATATGCCACTGTTTTTATCTAAAAAATTCAAAGTCTATCTGTAAAAAATTTCTCCATATAAAATTTTCCAATCGAAAAATATTGAAACTTTTATAGAACAGTTTATTGACCGAAATTTCATTCTTATTGCATGCTTCTCATTATGCTAAAACATTATCTGAAACAACCATGTTTAAAAAATTTATAGATAACGAGATATTTGAAACTTAATATCAATAAATTTTGAATACTCCCGCAAAAAATTAAATCTGATTTTTTTAAATCTTTATATCAAATCCATATGAGTTTCCATGTATTTCTTTCACATTTTGATTGCTTTATTAATGAATAGCCTAATATTTACAACAAATTGCAATCTTATTTGAGTTTTATTTGTTTGATCATCTTATACCATTTTAAAATCCGAGTAAAATTCAAATAAAATATTGTGGTAATTTTACTAACTTTTAAATGCTTTATAATTGCTAAAACATAGAAGAAAATAGGGTTGTTAGATTCCCGACGATAGGTGTCTTGGAAGATTTGCCTGGTGTCATCATAGTGTCTTTAAATCAAAAATTTTATTTTGGAGTTAGTTTTATTGATTTTTCAATAAAAAACATTTCTAAAACAAGAAAATAAAACGATAAAATATTTATATTTTATATAAGGATCTTATATATTTAAAATAAATATCATTTTATTTTTTTCATTGGTGTCTGTCAAACCATAATACACTATTCAAAAATTCAATGTGTCTTGCGGTTTCAAAAGACACCTTCAAATTGAACGATAGCACAGACACTATTGAATTTTACCCATTGTATTTAGTTTTTACCCTTTTTATTTTTAAGAATTAATGACTGAAACAGCCGTTTTGCTTAAAGTTCATTAAGAGAAAAACAATTCTTCTTCAATCTATTGGCGCATTTATTTCTACACGCCAATAAGGAAGGGAAAATTATAAGACACCATGGTGTCTTCAAAACGCTAATTTTTGATATTTTTAACAACCCTAGAAGAAAAGCAATATTTTCTAAATGATTCTCTCCCTTTACATCGTTTACAAAGATATTGAAGCAAAATATTATTCAAGCGATGGTAAAACCCTTTTTTCTGTTAAGGATTCTTCACCTCATCTGAGAATATCCGCTAAATGTGAAATGTTAGCTTTCTCTTGTTTTAACGGTCTAAAATCTTTAATTACATTTACATTTGAAGACAATCCTAACTTAACAAAAATAGAATCAACATGTTTTCAACATTGTGAGAATCTCATAATAATTAATTTAACAATGTGTAGCAAACTTAAATTAATTTCAATGTGGGCTTTCTCTAACTGTGATAAAGTTTCTCAGATACTTTTGCCAAATGGACTTCGCGAAATACAATATAGTGCTTTTGCTTGGCTTGATATAGTTACAAGTGTTACCATCCCTTCTTCACTTCATATTTTGGGCGAAAGTGCATTTTCAGCCTGTTATAAGTTGAAAGAAGTTATTTTTGAAGAAAATTCTAGCTTGATTTCTTTAGAAAGTTCATGTTTTTCAAGTACAGCAATAACTTCATTTCAAATTCCAGAAAAAGTATCAAATGTTAGTGGAAATGCATTGCCACTAGATAAATTAATAAATCTAACAGCACATCCAAAGAATGATCACTTAATCCTTGAAGATAAAGAACTTTATTCAACAGATCGAAGTATATTATTTTTTGTATACAATAAGTCATTCGATACTTATTTAATTCCTGAATTTGTAATAGTTTTGGGTGATTATTGTTTCTATTATTCAAGCTTTTCCAAAATTATAATTCATAATTCCGTTCGTACCATAGGAAATTATTGTTTTTCAAATCTAAATATTTTTGAAATTGAACTTCCAAATTCAGTTACAAGTATCGGGGAAGGTTGTTTTTATTGTACAAATCTGAGGTCATTTTTATTTCCTAAATCTATTTTATCCATACCAAGATTATGCTTTGGAAGAACAAGAATTGTATCACTTACTCTTCCTGAAAATATAAAGATGATTGAATCTTGTGCTTTCGATATGTGCCATTTTTTGATTAACGTTACAATTTTAGGTCCATTAGAGTACATAGGTTTTGATGCTTTTTTGGGTTGCTATCCTCTGAAACTTATTGTTTTTCCAAATATACCTATGAATATTAGTTCAACTTATTTTCCAGATCATACAACATTATCATTCAATTGCAAAATTCTTTTTTCTAAGGAAGTAATCTATGATAAAATTAATGTAATTGTTTCTTTTTTGAATGCTTCGGATCTTATTTTGACCGAAGAATCATTTATTATGAATTCTAATAAAACGGAAATCTATGGATTTTGGGGATTAAATTTTGATAGTGTTATGATCCCGAAGGCAGTAACAACAATCAAAGAAAGTGCATTTGAGAATTCAACAGTTCCAATATTAATTTTTGAAAAAGATTCTAAGCTTTCAATTATTGAGAAATATGCATTTCGAAACTGTTTAGAGTTATCAACATTAACTATTACTTGTAGCAATTTGGGTTATTTAGGAGCTGCACTATTTAAAGATTGCATAAGTTTGACATCTGTATCTTTTGGAATATCCATTTCATTGTTATGAACAACGCATTTGAGAATTGTATTAATTTGAATAAGGTTATCAATATAAGCAATGTCCCAGAAAGTTGTTTTTGTGGGTGCAATAATTTGAGAGATATTACTATTAGAGAAGGAACAATTTCGATTGGAATCAAAGCATTTGAGAACTGCGCTAGTTTACAACAAATTAATATTCCAAAATCAATTCGATTTATATATGAATACTCATTCTTGAATTGTAAGAATCTCAAATCAGTGACTTTTGAATCATCAAATTCTATTACCCATATGTCTATAAATTCTTTTTCAGGATGCAAATCTCTTGCAAATATAAGTGACTTTTCATCAAACAAATATGAATGTTTTGATAATACTATCTATTTAAAAAATACAACAGGAAAATATCTTGTATATCATTCGAGAAATTCAAAAGACACTGTTCTTATTATTAATTGTGATGTAATATGTAGTTATTCGTTTAATCATAGTAACAATAGTCATGTGATTTTATCCCAAGCATATGGGGATTCTAAATTTTTGTCCCTATCGTTATCCCAATTGAATTTTTTTTTGGAATTTAAATTTTTTTTCTCCATGTAAACTTAAATTTTAATTTTTACCACTAAAATGCAATATTTCAACAAATTAATGAGTAATAATATTTTAATTTATAATAAATATTATAAATCTCATCAATTTAATGTAATTATTGTATTAATTTTTGTTGAAAATATAAAATCTTCAAGTAAATGATGTGAATTTAATATTTTTAGAATGTTGTTTAATTGTACTATATTATGCATGTAAAATTTTGTTACAATACATTTTATATGGGATCCCCATTGCCCAATTGAGAGAAAATTGAGAGGTGGGATTGGGCTAGCCCAATTCAAAATATCCCAGGTGGAAATAAAAAAATTAACAATTCAACATAAAAAAGCATCTTAAATAATAATGATAAAAAAAATTTTGTATGAATTTCAATCAAATTTGTTTTTATTCAACTTAAGAAATCACTTCATTAATGAAAGAAGTCGGGTTCACAACATATCCCGATCTTGAAACGAAACAACATGTTTACATGCGATATAAACATGAAGGTAGTCCCAAGTGGTATGTAAAATGCAATGAACTTGTGACACGATCTGATGGCGTAGTTTGCCGGTGTTCAATGCAAGAACAAAGGGAGGATCATTATAAAAACTGGCTTAAGACTCATGTTCACACATGTCAGGCCGGAGAAGCATTATCGCAGCAAACATTACTTGACTACTACAATAAAGGTAAACAGCCAAATGATCCAATGTTGGATTTATCGAATGTATACGATGAAATGACCATTTTTACCGGTAAGTTCAACCTTGCCTTAGACACATTTGCATCCCCAGAATTCACGCATGTTGCAAAGATTTTCATTATGTTCACAATATATCAAATGATGAACAAATACAAACAACTTCAGTCAGCTAATATCAATCCGGAAAAACTTGCTGACAAATTATATAAGCCTATTACACGTGATGAGATCCGAAATAGAATGATTGCTATTGCTAACAGCATACACCTTGCTAAAGTTCTCGAATTCGCCAAAAAAGCATACACTTGTGTCGCCATCGATGAAGGCAAGACACATGATTACCACAATCTTGATTTTGTCTTAACAAATCCGTTGGAGCAAATGAAGCCATACCCAGTAGAGGCGATAGATATGAAGGATGGCCAGACAAGTCAGGATTATAAATCCGCAATAACAGCAGGATTTAACAGAATTGACATTAGGAAAGTCAAGATAGGTAGTGTGGTAGTTGACGGAGGACCAGCACAGTTAAAATGCTTCAAAGATACTTGGAATGATTCATTCTATCATGACAGAGATCCAAAATACTACAAGATATTGCTTATTCCCTGTTTGTGTCACAGAATCCACAACAGCTATCAATATATTGCTGGCAAGAACAACCAGTTACAAAGTTTAGTAAAGGATGTGCACAGAATTGCAGAACTTTGTCGCATTCATGCTGACGATATAGGTGCACAATGTCCACAGCATGTATCCACCAGATGGATATATGACTATAATATATGTGTCTTTATTCTTAAGTACGAAAACAAAATCAAGCAATATATAAATGTAGATCACGATAAAATCGTACAATTGAAAGATTGTTTAGCTGTTCTTAAAAAGCTAATCTTAGTATTCGAATCGGATAAGGCATTGTTGGCAAATTGTTACATTTGGCTTCGTAAAGCCATATCAGCTCTCAATCTTTTGACATCCAATTTGCATAATGCATTCGGATCCATCTTGGCATCTTCATTGGATAGCTATACCTTGGACTCTGACTTTGGTGGGCTATGGTGTTTGGCATTCTCTCTCACGCCGAGAGGAAGGTTCTACTTCCATAGAAAGTTTGTTAAAAACGAAGAAGTAGAAGATTTGGCCGATCCCTTGAGTTCCTTTCAAAGTGAGCATATTCCTGATAAAGATCCGGCAGAAGATTTACAGGACATTTACATGGATTCTATTTTTGAGGAAGGTAACACAAACGCTGTAATTGATGTAACAGATGAAGGCACATTTCGTAGAATTGTCGAATCTGATGATCAACTTAGGCTTACATTGCAAGATGTACGCGAGGATAATCATCAGACTGCCGAAAATGATCTAACAGCAGCTAAAGATTACCTCAAGCGCATTTTGGTTCAATTCCGATTGAACGAAAGACAAAAAACGCTTGTACTCTCGTTATATAATACGTTCATCAATAAGGAATCAGACATCTTTGAGAACGATCTGATGGACGAGGCACAAAATTATGCTTGGGAAGAGATCTCGCATAGAATTGGAGAAAAATCCATCCTTGCGGAAATAGCATTACGCTTGTTATGTTCATCTCCTTCGGAGGCAACATGTGAACGTAATATCAAAGCACAAAGGTTAATTTTGAACGTTAGGCGGTTAAGATCCAAGAAAAACTTGTTAAATAGCCGTCATATCTTAATGGCAACTAAATGAAATAAACATTTTGTTATTATTTATTTTTCAATATTAAATAACCATTTTCTTCACAAATATGTCAATGTGTTTTTACAACAATTTAACATTCAATAATTTATAATGAATCGTTCTCTTTCATTAAACATTAATTAAAACCTCCGGTCATGAATATTTTTTTTGTTATTATTATTTTGTAATTTAAAATCTAATAATATATAAGAGTAATATTTATTATTTTACATTTTAATTCGTTATGATAATCTTTATATTTACAATTTATAAAGCACCGATCCACAGATAATATAGTTCAGTGGTAAGAGTCATAGTATAAGCCTTAAGTTCCCAGTTCGACTCCAGGGCCTTTTCGCTTTTTTTTTCTTTTTAGATTTTTTTTCTGAAGTTTATTTTTAAGGTTCTCGCTGGCGGCCCCCTGTTCACCAAAAAAATTTTCGATTTTTGCTGGCGTCCCCCCTTCGCTCGATATTTTTTTTGTGAACGGGGGGGTCGCCAGCAAAAAAAAGATGTCAAAATTTATCCCAAAAATTTAAAAAAAATCGAAGAAAGTGCATCCCAGGGATTATAGAATTTAAGTTTTCACATCTCTAGTAACAATATCGAAAATATCAGTATTTCTTCGAATAGTGTTTCTTTAATTGAAGAAAATTCATTTAACAAATGTCTTCGATTAAAATACATAAACTTCCCTCTCTCAGTTCAATATGTCGAAAACAACGCATTCAGTGATTGTAAATCAATCCAATGTCCTCTCATTATTTCCAACACAACTGTTGAATATCTTAAAATGATTGAATATTCTGGAATATCTCGAGGTTTGATGATTAAATGCAAAGTTATCAATGCATCTATTAAACATTCCGCTATGAGAAGTATTTGCAATAAATCATCAAAACTGTTATGGCAACATCTTACTAAATAGAAATATTTTATTATTATTTTTCCCATAGAATATATTTCAAGCGTATGCGATTGATTCCCTTTTATATCTGTTTTAAAGATCCTAAATGAGAAAGTTGTACATTGGTATAGAAAATGAACAAATCAATTTTCATCAAATTAGTTAGATTCATTAAATATTTCAATAATCAATCAAAAACTATAAATTAAATGCTAATACTATGGTGAACATTTTAGTTTTTTATATAATATAGTATATGAATACATAATAATATATAGTCTTTGAATACATAATGATATATATATATATACATACTAATATTGTCACAAATTCTTCGTTTTCAATATCATTTATGAATGAAATGTTTAAATTAGCAAAATTATACAACAAATTTCAATAACAAATGCATTCTATTTACAAAACTTGCATATTAAAGATATTTTTATGTAAGAAAGCCTTTATAATTAGTGTTGGAAAGAATCTTATTATGAATTTGTAAAATGCCACCAAAATAAGATTTTGTCAGAATTGTCAAATGACATTATCGAAAAATCTTTGATTCAAATTTTGAAAACTCCAAAAAGTTGTCAAAATTGTCAAATGCCAAAAGTTAAAAAATGTTGCCTTTATTTGGTTTCTTCTGTCATTGTGCACGCAAATCTTATTCAGTGGCACCTGTTAGTAACTGGGATGGTCCTGTAACGGTCGATGAAATGAGAACAGCCAACAGTGAAAGAGATTATTCAACGACTGATCTCCAATCAATCGCAAATCAAATAGCTAACGATTTCCATCTCGAACCAAATAATGTTATTAATTATTTCGCACGTTCCAAGTGGGCTTCGCTTTCCAAAAATCTCTTTTTCAGAGTAGATTTTAACCAAGTTGAAAAGTATCAAAGAGCCGTCTATCTTGGTGGCACAGTTGTCAAAATTACTAAGTCGAACGGTGTATACACTGTCAATTGTCGCCAAGCAAATGTCCGGGGAATTGCTCAACCCGATTTTTATAGATCATTTGGAATGCGGAGAAATTCAGCTGTTCCGAATATTAGAATTGCTGTCAGGCCCACCGATCGTATATCAGGTGAAGACATCACAAGAATATACAACACTTTATACAGCAAAATTGAAGGCCAGCTAAACGCATACAAAGCAATTTAAATTAAAATTTTAAATTTATTGCTTAATAATTTGATGAAATCAATAATTCAATGCCTTTAAATTAAAGTTTAATTTTATTTTATATTGAAATTTTAAAATTTTTCAAACAAATTTCAAATTTTTTTACAGAAGGACAATATCTTAGATTGTACCTTCATGAACAAGAAACCATTTTATTATTGGATTGATTAATATACCCAGTTCTGTAGCATTTTTGCTCTTTTTGTTACAATTTTTACATTAATATGGCCACATGATAGAGTTCTTATGATAATTCTCACCAAATAAGATTTATTACAACTTCCACAGTATTTAATTTATAATCGTGATTTTAAAAAACGGTTGGGATTTCCCCTATTATAGTTGGCAAATAAATTATTAACAAGATTGAAATAACAAATTAATTTTTCATTTAAAAAAATACATGTTTAGTTAATATAATTATTGACACATCATGCAATACCTTGTACTATGAAAGTAAATAATTTCACCATTTATAATTTCATTTAATTATTGAATAATCTCAGTTTTCTATTTCCAAATCAATTTAAATATGAGTAATATATGAAATTGACAAGTTTTATCTGATAATAACACATGCCATTTGATTTGATTATAATTTAATCACTACATCAAAAATATCGTTTTATTTTGAAATATGAGTCGTTTTTTAATTGAAAAAGAAATCAAAAATCCAATGTAGTTATTTTGGTATTCATGTGATTCAATTGAATCATATGAATGCTTAAAATGACTCAATCATTTATAACAATGGAAAATGCATATGAACCAAAAATTTTTTCAATATTTAAGCAGCTTTATTTTTTGTACCAAATATCCATTTTAAACTGAGCGAATGGTATGATGCTTATCATTCTAGACCAGATCCTTCTCCAATTTACACATCAAAAGCAAATTATCGGTTTGGGTCAGGAAAAATTTATATTAAAAATGTTAAATTCTATGATATGGGTGAAAATGGTGTGATATATATGAATTCTCGTGATCTTCAATCTCTTATTTCCACCTGTTCTTTTGAAAATTCATCAAACACAGGAGCAGGTTGGTCAATTTATATTGAAAAAGGAGAGTCTGTACTACGTAAGATATGCAGTATTGGTTCCGAATCAAGTAGTTTTGGACCATTTTCATTTCTCCAGGTGACTGATTCTAATAGAATAAACATTGTATCTCAATCCTCGATATGTTACAGCAACAGGGGCATTAAAAAAGGACAAGCAACAATAGGATTAAACTCTGGGAAAATAGAATTTGATCATAATAATCTTACAAATAACTATGCTGATTATTATTCGGCGCTTTGGATGGGTGGGGCATCTTTATCTGCTGCAAATATTGATTTTTCATCATTTGATAAGAATGATGGCAATAGTATGTTATGTGATACTAGTATTCCCGCTAAATTTAAAAACAGTTTAATAACGAATAATAAAATAATTGAACCATTTGTTTATTCAGGAATGATCATTGTAGAATTAAAAAATGAAATGACATTTGATAATTGTCATATTTCATCAAATGATCAAGGTTATGATTCATTATTTGGAACCTCTTCTCAATTTGATTCAATAGTTATTGCTAATTCATATATATTAAATACCTCCACTCTCTATTCGGGAGAAGGAAGATTTTCTTATAAAAATACAACGATTAATCTTGTTTTAAGTCTCGATCCTGCAAAGCTATGTTCTTATGAAGTAGTCATAATTAATCCAGGATCAATGAAATCATTTAAATCAAAAATGTTTTTTAGCATGACAGAAACCTTTTTGAACTAAACTGTTTTTCATTTTATAAAAATACAGAATAAAATTATCAATTTGCGACGATAAAAATTTTCTATTGAAATAAGTCGGTATGGAAATTTGACAATTTACAAAATCGACTTTTTTATGACAGCCATTGTAATTTGTAATTTTTATATCTTGAAAGAGTTGAGAATCAATTTCTCCTTCCTTTTGAATTACTTCATACATAATAAATTTTACAGGCCTGGCATTTTTATTTTTTTTTAAGACCTGGCATTACACATCTTTATTCATCACGCGACTCCTCAATAACAAAATGAATTAAGATAATATGTATAAACAGATAACACAGTATTTCTAGCATTCAGATAGTTCAATGTTCGAAATTAAATCTGAATTTTAATTCAGATTTTAATTATCAAGAGGGTATATTGCCAGTTAAAAAGAGTGAATGGTTCGATGTTTATCACTCAGAACCTGATCCTTCCCATATCTACACTGAAAGGAAATTATATTCAAATCTAAAGGGACAAGTTTACATTAAAAATATTAAATTTGTCAACTTGGGAGAAAATGGTGTAATAAATTTATCATCTAATGATATCAAATTTTTGATTTCTACGAGTTTATTTGAAAATTCGACGAATTCAGATTCTGGAGGATCAATTTTTTTCGAGCAAGGAGAATAAGCAATTCAAAAAGTTTGTAGCTTCAGTTCTAAATCAAATTCTCAAGGATCCTTTTCATATGTATCCGTGTCAAATTTTGACAGTGTTCACAAATTTTCAGAAACAACGGTTTTTTATTGTAATCGAGGTGAAAATATCGGAGATTGTAATATTTATTTATCTGATGGAAAAATTACATTTGAACAAAACAATATATCAAATAACTTTGCAAAAATTTGTTCAGGCATCTGGATGACAAGTTCAACTTCAACTTCACTTGTCAATTTTTCACTTTTTGATAAAAATGACGCAACTAGTATGATATGTGGATCATCTATTTCTGTTAACTATAAAAATAGTATATTTTCAAATAATAAAGTAATAAAAGCTGGAGGATATCCAGGAATGTTGACAGTTGGAGATTTATCTGGAGGTAAATCAGCATCATTTGATAAATGTATATTTGTTGGAAATAATCAAGGATCTGATTCATTATTTGGAACATATAATAGCAAAGATTCTATTACGATCACGAAATCATATATTTTGTTAAATTCAACTATCCATTCTGGGGATGGAAAATTTCAAAAAAATAACATGACCTTAGATTTCCAATTAGATCTTGATCATAACTTGTGGTGTTTATTAGGTGATCGATCAATTTTTTATAAAAAATCTAATGAATTATCATATAACTTTAAATCTGTACTTCCTAGAGAAAAAATTTTAATTGGTTTGAAAAAATAAAACATCTATTTTCCAAGAATTATATAATACGTCAAAATCATAACAAAAAAATACAATTCCGGATCGAAATCATATCAAAGTGTCAAATTCAGGCAATATTATCAATTTTTTGAATGGTCATATTGATAATCTAGTGTAATGTTTATTCCAACACTGCTCTCAGAGTTTGCCTTGTTATATTTTCAGAACTTCTCTATATAGAAATTTGACAAATTTGGAATTATCTTGATTTTGATTATTTTTGCTTATTATGACCAACGCATATTTATTGTAATTGATAAACGATACTCTCGAATTATGATAGTCATCCCGAACTTCAAGATTTCATCCAATCTAATTTTCTTCCCATATACGCAATGAATTATTCTATAAAAGTAATTAAATAAACGTGTAAAGAGTGCACTTATGCTCCTATGACATGGTCTTCAATTCAGATGTTTAAGGTTAATTTTCAATGACGCTTCACGCCAGTTGTCAAAAATTTGAATTAAAGTCAGATGGGAGTAAGTGCAGCCTTAAGTAAAAAAGTTATTCTCTCAAGACTCTTAATTGTCTCATAAAAAGCATTCTAATTCAATGGAAATTGCTTCAATTAGATGGGAATGATATGAAACTATTCCTAAATTTCAAAGAAATGATGTTATATAAAAATTTAAAAGATAAAATTACATTAAAAAGATAATAAGAAATATATCTTGTATGTTTATTCTCTGAAGAATACAATCATATTTAAATGGATTTATATGTGTTAATGAGGCCTTGAATTTTGCCATTCAGTTCATTGTAAATATCAGATATTGCTGCCGCAGAAAGTGGCTGCCATGGTTTATACAAGCAAAGTTTACGGTCTAAGCCACTTTTCATTAAAGTAGAAAGAGGGACTCTCTTCATTTGCCCTAGTAGTTGTAATACTGCATATAGTTGGGTATCAAGAATGTTGCAGGATGATTTTGCCATGCGACAATTTACAGTGAAAACTCCATTTGTTTTGGTAATTTTGATAACAGTTCCGGCCAATATTACAACTCTATAGCCTTCTTCTTGCGCATTAAAATCAATCCTGTTAAAAAGTTGTTTGGGATATGAACTCCATTTATTGAGATTAAAATAATTCTGAACTCAATGTCTTTCAAGATTGAACTCGTTAGAAATTTGATCAACAATTGAATTTAGATCACCTGTGGAGTAATCTCTTTCAAGATTTTCAACTTTAGGAAAAACGATGCTATAAGGCTTTGCCGCATTAGCAATTGGATAAAAAATTCTTCGGGATTTCTTTGGTTCTTTAAGAAGAATCTGATTATAACTTTTGGCTTGATTTAAAAGAAAAGCGAGAAACATTGTGGCATTTGACAAAAATTGACAAAAATAAAATTCACGATAAAAATTCACTCAATTGTTTACAGTCTGGGCAAACAAAGGCCATCGTTAATGGGCCATTGCAAAAATCGGAGAGTTTTGAGATCATTTGCATTTTTCGATTTTTTTCCGATTTTAAGGGTGCACTGTAAGCGGTTTGACACTCCTTTCTAAATTTCCATCATTTCAAGAAATATTTCTTTAATTTTTATAATGTAGATTAGTGATAATATACAGATGGATAATAAAAGAAGAAAATTGAAAAATGTTTAATAGGTAAGGAGTTATAATTAGAAAAGATTTAGCCTTAAATGTCCAATTGATCGAAATTGAGGGTCTGTCAAACCGACTACAGTGCACCCTTAACAGTTGGTTGATCAAAGGTTTTTATTGGCCAATATTTTTATATTAATTAAAATCTAATATCTGCGAATTTTATTACAAAATAAATTGAGAGAAAAGTCATTATTTTTAAATTAATGATTACAAATGAATATAATGATAAATATTTTTAAAATAGAATAGCCTTGCATAACTTCAAATAATAATCTTTTCAGAAAAGTCTTGTTAGAAGTATTACATGATAACTACGTCCATTTTATATGCAAATCATTAAGTTTTTAGTTGAATTTAATTTCAAATATTTTCAAATTTTAAATATTAGGCCTGATTAAATATGAACAGATATCTGTTCAAATCATATTGATGTAAATCATTTTTCATAGAATATGATTCCGAATAGAATTTATCAAAATAATCCATTTGAATATTCTTCAATCATAACAAAATTATCCTAATTAATTCATTCAAGTTCTCTTAATTTCAGATATTTTCAAATCAATTTTCCTCAAATTGGCTAAATTCATTAAATATATCAAAAAATTCTATATTCTGAAATAAATACTAATTAACTCTGGCGTATAGTTTCGTTTTTTAAAGATTATTTAATGGTTATGGACAATATCTGAGATTAATATCAATAATAGCAGTCTCCGTATAGATAATAATATACTAATATTCTCACAAATTCTTCATTCTCAATTTTTATTGTAAGTACATAACAATAAAAACATGAAGCTGGGGTATATTAATTGGACGGCACTGAACTGAACAGATTTTATTAACAGGACAATTACTATCAAAGCTCTTCTCGCTGAAAGAATTTTGAAGGAATATGTTTTTTACCGATGCTGGACATGAGATAGTTCCGCATTTGTGAAGAGATGGACAGTCTTCGAATGAGTTGGAATTGATGCGTTGCAGACTTGGTGAGTTGAAGAAGAGGAATTCGAGGTTGATACAACCTTTGAATGATTCATAACCAATCTCTTCGATCTGGTTACCGTTGAACAAGACACGTGTAAGTTTAGACGCACCCATGAAAACATAATTTCCAATAGTGCGCATGCTGGTTGGAATGATGAATGTGTTGATGTTTGAGTTTGGAAGAAAGAAGATGATCTTAGTCTCATACCAGTCGGTAAGTGCACCACCTGAGAAGCGGAAATGACCTTCGTGTGGGTCAAGTGTGATGCTAAGAAGGTCAGGACAGTTGCTGAAACATCCACCTTGAACGATATTGAGAGATCCGTTCAGACCGATGAAGAAGTTTCGAAGACTGATGCAGTTTGCGAATGCACCATATCGAATAGTTTTAACACTGCTCGATATGTTAACTGAAATAAGGGATCTGCAACTGTCAAATGCATTATCATTAATTGTAACACATCCATGTCTGATATTGACTGACTCTATTGAGTCTGATGACAGGAAACAACTTTTAGGGATATCACATGGTGCTGAAAACTTAATAACTTTTGTTTTGTAAAAACACTTGTAATCGAGGAATCTTATTGTTGATGGAAGTATTGCCAAAGTTAAGCTTGAACCACTAAATGCTTCTTCCAGGATTTGCTTTAGATTTGTCTTATCTAATCCAATGTCACCAATAGATGTACACCCATAAAATGCATACTTGTTGATTAATTGAATTGATGTTGGCAAAGTTATTGTTTTGAGTTTAAGGCAGTTATTAAAGCAGTCAACTGGAATCTCAGTTATCATGGTACCTGTGAATGTGATTGTCGTCAGCATTAAGCAGTTCCTGAAGCATCCTGTTCCAAGGGACTTCAAAGATGCTGGAAATGAAACGGTTCGAACTGAAGATCCTAAGAAAACTTCTCTTCCAATTGTCATCTCAGAACTACCTGAAAATTGGATGCTCTGGATAGACGATGATTTAAAAACTGAATCAGAAACAGTAGTACATTCAGAAGGTATGGCTACTGATGTTTGTGCATTTTCGAAGTACTCCAATAATTTTTGCTTGCCACTTACATAAAACAAGCCATTTTCCATGTAAAAGTTATTGTTATTAGAGCAATTGAGAACAAATGTTGATCGAACACCTTTAAATACTGAACTTCCCATTGTTGTCACACTTGAAGGCAATATCATGTCATTTAATTGTTGGCAGCCAATGAAAGCTGATGACCCAATTGTTGTCAGACTGGGAGGAAGTTTGATATTTTTCAATGAACTGCATCCAGAAAAAGCTCCAGATCCTATAAATGTTATCAAATCATTTACGGTGACATTTTCAAGCTTACCACAACCAGCAAAAGTTGCATCTTCAATACGTGTTATCTTAGAATTATATTCAAATGATGTGATTCGTGTTGACACAAAAGCATGTGTTTCTATTATTTCTATATTTGGATGGATAATTATTTTTGAAACTTGGCTATCTCGAAAGCAGTTATTACTGATATAAATTACAAACAATGGAATTGTGTATGATCCTGACATAATGTATGAAACAAGATGTAATGTGTTGTTGTTATTTCCACTGTAAATAACTTTACCATCTGATCTAAAATTTGGATTTCTTGAATCAACATCAAATCTCTCAATAGGAACACCTGAAAAGGCTGATGGAACAATTAATCGAACTTTTTGAGGTATAAAAAATATTTTAATTTTGTATAATAAAATGCATCAGAGTCGATTTCTGTAAGATTGGAATTTGACATTATTGTAACGGATTCTAGATAATTATTAAAAACTCGCATATGAGAACCAGACCAGCCATAAATTTTTTCTAAGGAATCTGGAAATACAACTAATTTCAGTGATTCAGTATTATAGAAACACCCAGATCGAAGCTCTTTGATATTTTGGGGAAATTTAATGTTATTTAATCGTCGTGAATTGGAAAAAAGAGAGCAATTTAAGAATGGAAGATTATTGCATGTGTGCATATCGATAGTTTGAAGAGAACTGTATGAGAAAACCCATTCGTCGATCTCGTGAACAGCTGAATTATCTTCAAAGGATATTGAAATAATGGATGAACGGCAGCCATCAAATGAACTTTTATATGTGCTATCACCGCCACGAATGATTTCAACACTTGAAGGAATAACAAAATGTTTAAGATTTGATGGAGTACTGATAATGACCTTTCTTGACTCTGAGTCATACTCAACACCATTTGTTGTATCCTCATACTCTAATAAAAATAAAATCACTAGTTAGTTGCTTATGAAAGTAAACTAACTAAAACTATTCTAGTATGTAATAAAACAAACTGAAGGAAAAGACATCATATGGAAAAATCAATTGCAAAGAAAAATAACCTTAACCATCTTCAGGGTAATATTCTCTTAATTTTTTGACATCCAAGATTTATATTTATATTGTAAGAAAGAGACAATCCAACGAATTCCAGCTGTTCAATATTATTATTTGCCACGTTTACTGCTGACATTAAAACATTCTCAAAGCATTAATACATATATAAATATCACCTAAGTAGTAAAAATGTGCATATAGGAAGAATAAAAATGGTGTATTTATTCTTGGAGGGGAAATAATCATATTTTAAATGTTTTTATAAGTATTAACGAGTCCTTCAATTTTGCTATTCAACTCGTTATAGATATTAGTAATCTCTTGCGGCGAAAGTGGTTCCCATGGTTTATTATAGAACATCTTATGTTTATAAGCAAATTCATATAATGCTGGAATAGGAATTGCAACAGAATCCTTTTGAAAATTAATAAATTCTTGTAATTTCTTGTTATTATGAAGGTTGCAGGAAGATTTTGCCATGCGACAATTTACAGTGAAAACTCCATTTGTTTTGGTAATTTTGATAACAGTTCCGGCCAATATTACAACTCTATAGCCTTCTTCTTGCGCATTAAAATCAATCCTGTTAAAAAGTTGTTTGGAATATGAACTCCATTTGCAAAGAATAAAATAATTCTGAACTCTATTCCTTTCAAGATTGAACTCGTTAGAAATTTGATCAACAATTGAATTTAGATCACCTGTGGAGTAATCTCTTTCAAGATTTTCAACTTTTTGATTAATAATACCCAATGGAATATTGTCATTAGTAATTGGATGCAAAACTCTTCGGTGTTTCTTTGGATCTTTAAGAAGAATTTGGTTATAGCTTTTCGCTTGATTTAAAAGAAAGGCAAAGAACATAATGGCATTTGACAAATTTTTGTCAAAAATAAGATTCAAGTCAAAATTCACTCAATTGTTTACAGTCCGGCCAAACGAAGGCTATCGTTAAAATCCGAAATTTTTCGCTGAATTTTGTATGATACTGACATTATGGATGAGACAAAACTTAGTACGTTGTTGCTATTTTCCAGCTACGTTATATTATTATCAAAAAAAAATAAAATAAAAAAAATTTTAAAAAAGGGTTTTACATGGGGTGCAAAAAATGCGCAAAAACGATTATATAAAATTGAATCTGCGCATATTTTGCGCATTTGAAAAAGTTTGGAGTTGACTATTATAAATAATCAAAATCATTAATTTATAAACGCTCAAATAATGTGCAAATTGAATGTAAAATAATTGTTTTTGCGCATTTTTTGCACTTGTAGGAAAACCCAAAAAAAAATAAAAAATAAAAAATAACTTGATCCATATCTAAATATAATGGTGCACATACTACTTTCTTGCATGAAGGCATGATATCAATATATGTTTATTGTAATTGCAAAAAAAAGTATAGCATTAATATAAGGTACTAGGTAGTGATTTAAAATAACAAGCTAGGGTGTCAAAAAATTGAGAGAATGTCAGAAAGTGGTTATTTTTTCCATCTACGTTACAATAGTTTCGAAAAAAAAATAACATTATCATATCCTTCGCGTCGGTCTCCCTCAATCGTTTCAATTTTTCTGTATCGGACTACTTTTAAATTTAAATATAGAAAAACATTTTATATAACAAAAATAAAAAATAAATTATGATTTCTGTTCGAAACGAACGAAAAATATAGTATCTGTTCCATCATCTCTTTCACGCCATTTTTGCAGGACGTTTTCATCATCTCTTACTAATCCATTCTTGTAAGAAAGAGACAATCCAACGAATTCGTTATTTCTAACTAAGAAATTAGAGTTCTGTGAAATGACCAAGTTCCAGTCATCATCAACATTCAGTCGCTTTTTCAGGGATTTCGATGTATCTGACTCATTTAAAACAACTGAACCTGGAATTCCAACAAATCTCTGCCAACAGCCGCAAATTACAGTGAAACAGAAGAAACAACTCAATGAAGAGTCATCATATGATGTAATTATCAAGTCTTGGCATAAATATGAATCAAATATACTTTCACAATCTGCCAAACCAACAATTCTGTGGTCTACGACATTGAAAACACTCATAGATTCAGTGATCTCTTCATTGAACTCTGTCAATGCGTCATTTACGATTTCTGCTGTTGAACTTTTCAAATTCATACGAATTAGACTGGATTTGATCTGATTATCCTCATTTCGGAATGTGACATTGATCAATGTTCGTTTGCTAAGCTCGTCAAAAGTAATTCTTTTCTCAAAATCAACAAATAAGGTGAAATATCCGTTAATTCCGAGATGTTCTTGAAGATAATAGGAAATAGTGCCTTCGTACATCAATGACATTCCATTGTGAGTGATCCTGTATATGCAAATAGCATCTTCTTCGGGATTATAATCAAAATTAAGACATTTTGAGAGGAAAAGTGTCAATTCTTCGATGGATAATGTCGAATGGATGACTATTGTAGCAAGTCTTTCATCCCTAGCCTTGTAGGAATAGATCTGACACTTTAATAATTTTTTATCTTGTTCAAAAAAGGCGGAAATTGACTTTTTCTTGTTGCATTGCTCATCAATGTCATCACTACTGTCTTCTTCATCGTAGAAAAACACTGGAACTTGTTTTTCTGGCTTTGGTATTTTTGGTATTTTTTGAATTTTTTGGATTTTTGAGAGTTCTTCTGTTCTGTTGTCTTCATAGAGTTCATATTTGCTTGAAAATGATGACGATTGGCTCTGATTAAGGTAAGAACGACTGGATGAATGCAAAATATGTTTATCTTCTTCAGAAAGAGGTGGAAGGATCTCGAAAGTGGTTGTGTTGGGTCTGATATGATGTTTGGCAACCTCAAAAATGTAAATCGAACCTGAAGAGACACAATAATTTTCAAATGTTCTTAATTCACCGCTGTCATCAGTAATTTCGATCTTAAGAGGTTCATTCGTCATGAGTTCATAACATTCCAAAGGTGTATCAGCAGGATATCCTATTCTTTCATTGACTAATGAGGCTAAATCTTTAATTGTCGAAGTTTTTTGGATAATAAAGTTTCCAATGTATTGTAGAGGCATTTCTGCATCAGTAAAGAAGAAACAACAGTAAACATATATGTAATCATTGAAATTTTTCTGAACCTCAGAATTTTTGTCACTTTTTGTGACGAAGAAATTTTTGTAAAACAAAGAAATCTGGGTATTATCATCATCAACGACTGACGAAGGCACATTATTATAGTAAAGTCTCCAAACTTTGATTTCATCACGATTCCATTGGAATTCATGTGCGCATTTGTCGTATAATTCTTTTCCAGTGATTTTTCCACCTTCTATACGAATACTACGCTTCTTATCACTACATACGAATGATGGCATGCCTAATCTAGTTGTCCATTTGATGGAATCTTCAGTATACAAGAATAAATTTTCATCACCGGCTTTTTTAGGGGATCTGTGCTCTGTTTTATTGCGATACCACTCTCTCAAGGCCTCGGGGACTTCATCATCCGTCACTGGCTTGAAAATTCGCTCGGCATCAGAATTTCTTACATAAATCAAATAATAGCCGCTGAAATTGCTCGCGCCTCCGTAGTTATCATCTACAGCCTTTTCCTTACTCACCTTTTGCACGCAAGTATCGTTAAATTCGTACCATTGAGGATCATTCGACGAAGTCCTCAAAAAAGCGCAGTAATGACCGTAGTTTACGGTTCCAGAGTGAACAAGGACTCCGAAAAGTGAATAGATTTGAGAAGAATTTTTTTGGTCCGAATTTTCTGCCAAAAACTCGTTTAAGTCGATAGATTCAGGGAATTCGAATCGGCTATCGATCTTTACTATCTGTTCCTTCTCAGGATCGTATTCTGACCTGTTTAAATGGAAATTTAATATCGGAGGGAATTTTGTGAATTCTATTCCCTTTTCTGCGTTAAATCTGCCTTTTCCTTCTATATTATACTGATTCTCATCAGTCAAAAGCTCCTTTTCCGTATACTTTTTCAAAGATATTTTGAGATCTTTCGTATCTTTGACTTCTAACGATATATCGTAGAAAGATTCGGTTGTAGAGCTTTCGTAGCCACAGTCTGGACACCTCACAAATGAAGTGAACTCTCCTCTGAACATTTCCGCGATTTTTCCCTGTAAAGGTGTTTTGTTTAGCTTCAATTCGATCTTGTCTATTAATATTCGAGCGAATTCTTGTACGTCGTGCTGTATAAATGTCGCTAGACTGTTCCATCCGAAAGATTTTGTCAAAGCTTTGGTATTAGGAGCTGTATCTGAGAACTGTAGTTGACAAAATAGTCTTTGTAAGTTAATGGGTATGTCTTTGTTTGCTCCTTCTATTGAATTTACGTCCATTTGATAAATTAGCCTTCTAAACTCAGGAATATGGTACAAAGCCTGCAACATTGAGTTCATATAGCATGTTGCACCTTGGTTTTGTAGTCCAACATATCCTGTTTCGTCTTTGGAGTAAATTGCACAAGATGATTTGGAAACCGATGAATAAACTTGTTTTGTTGTAGAATCACTGGGTGTTTTGAACTGTACAGATTGTTTTTCCACGTATTCCGACAGTTTTACTTCAACAAATAAATTATTATTGATCATGAACTTATTTTCTGGGTCCAATAGATACTTCCATGTGTTGTTTAAACAAAATGAAGAATCATCATTAGCTTTTTCAATGCAAACGATCTGTTTTCCCTTTATTGCGGAATTTTTGTTGGCAATTTTTACTTCTATAAGTAATTTCAAAGCGTATTCTATTGTTGGGAACACAATATGGAATTTTATAGGTGTGTTGTCATCAGAATAATTTTCTAAGTAAAAATAATATGTAATATCGGATCCATTGGCGTGATACATTTTAGATTTGATATCCTGATTCTTTAAACTATCAATACCTTGGATAATCCATCTTTTTATGATAGATTCTTCTTCCTCCTCTTCTTCGCTATACGAATCCGAGCATTCCATTTTATATTCACGGAAGAAAAAATAAACATGCAGGTTGAGAAATATAAAACATTTCATTATTGAAATGTAAATATCAATAAGAATCTATACAATGAAAATTAGAGGAAACGCGTGATAAATTTCCGATAGAAAAATTAAATGGGACGAGTCAATAATGTTTATTAAATTTTCCGTATCGTTTTAAAAAAGAACATAAAATTGTGAGCATTTCGGGTAAATTATAAAACTTTATACATCGTTAATTTTATCAAATCAACTCTACACATGTATACCATTACCTATGAAATTAATTTTATTAATTGAATTTATAATCAAATTGTGTTGGATTTCTCCATTTACACCAGTAAAAAGAGTTGTCGTTGTTGTTCACATATTCATAACTGCTGCAACTTTCATGATCATTATGTGCATGAACATGTGTATATTTACGCTTAATACACGTCCAATGTCGATTAGTAGTAGGATATGACGGGTTTAGTGACTTTTTTTGTTACATCTATATATAGACGATGCATTAAAATATATTTATTTATAAATCATTAAAAAATTAACATTAATTTTAAAATAATTTATTTTTTTATCTTTTATAAAAGAAGCTATATATAGATGATGTCAGATATTCCGCGATTAATTAAACATTGTTTAAATCCTGAATGGGTTAAACTTCAATTTAAAAATGAAGATTGTGAATTATTAAATGAATATGAAAGCCAAAATAAGCTAATGAGGTATAAATATAATGATAAGAATATTTAATTTCATGGAATCAATGGAGTCATAATCAAAGACCTCATAAACGAGAAGAAGAAATTGAAAATAATGAAATGGAAATCATTGATGACATTAAAGATGATGGAATTCCTAAATTTTGTAGAAAAACCTTTAGAACTAAGTTAGGAGCATATAAACGTAGAGTATTAAATCCTGAATATCTTAAACATCAATTTAAAAAGGAAGACTGTGAATTATTAAACGCTAATGAATATGAAAATGCTAAATCAAAACTGAGATATAAATATATTGGAAGTGATGAAAGGTGTAAAGATAAAGATAAAGTTTATTCAGTTTCATATAATAACTGGCACACGTTAGGGATAAGAAAACATTTAGGAGATTATGGGAAATGTTCTGAATTCTTTAAATCTAGTATATACGAGAGAGTAAAATAAATCAGATATAATTATTTTCATGAATAAAAGATTCACTACCATAATGAAATAAAAAATAAAAAAATTTTTAAAAAATAAACTTCTTACGAAAAATTAAAACTTAGTTATGTTTATTATTTTATTTTTTTATTTTGTATGAAATGAGCGTCAAAACTAACGACGTGAAAAAATTAGGATTCACAAACGAGGAAATAAAGGATATATTAGAGGAGGCGGGTTATGAAGTTAATAAATATTATTTAAGAAATTGTCAAAAATTTGCCGAGTTATTAAATGATTTAGATTATGATGGAAAAATGAATAAAGATGATGTTATAAATTTCTTATATCCCACATCTGAGAAGAAAAACCTAAAGAACCTGATGTTTTCCCTGAATATTATGAAGAACGGATTAAAGATGATGAATACAATGAAATTGAAAGACTGGAAAAAATAAGAGATGAAATAGATGAAAAAATTAAGGAATTAAGAGAAGTTGAAAAATATAATGAAAATGAAGTAGAGGGTTAATGAATATCCCAGCTTCAGAATAGCAGAAGTTCAGAAATCTCATGAAGAAAGATATAAAAATTATGTCTCAGAATCAACACAAAATTTATTAGATGGTGAAATAGACGAAACACTTTCAGAAGAAGGTACTAAATTTATTCGTAAACATAAGTTACAATTTATTGATAATGAAGAATACCCCTGTATCCTGCTTTCACCACCTTTAGATTCCGAAAAATTCAAAAAAGCTCTTAAAAACGTGACATATGCAACTAATACGATTAAGAAAGAAGATCATGATATTTACACAAATTATTATTTAAATAAATGCACAGGTGTTGATAAAGTTTTTGATTTATTAGATAAAATATCAAAAGAAACCATTGGAACATATAAAATTTTATGTGATTGCGGTTTCATTGTTGAAGATACTAATAATGTTTCATATGAAAGAACAGCACCGAAGGAAGATGAAGTTGAAAGGTCTATACCATTCGTTATTAAGAACATAAAAGATATGAAAACTTATAAACATTATATTTATTCATTTATTTCAGAAAAAATGGAAGCAACCCATAAAACATCTTCTCATCATTTTATAGCTATTCATACATTCCTTTTCAAAGTTGTGAAATTAAATAAGACAGGAATTAGATTTAATGTATCAGGGTACGCATTCTTGAGTAAATTAAAATGTATTCGTCACGTCGCAGATGATAAAAATTTATGTGTTCTTAATTCATTTTATGGGCTTTAAAAAATAAACTTTATTTTTATTTATTTTTAATTTTTTATTCTTACATAAATGAACAAAAACGGAACAGCTAAAATGAATGATAATCAAATTAGAGCAGAAGGTAGAAGGTTATTTAAACGCTTCTATAACATTCCTGATGGTGTTAATCCTAAAACTCGTAGAAGCTTTTTAAATGAAGCAATAGATGCATATGAAGGGTTTGACATTTCATCAGAAAGTGAGAGATTAGCGAGAATGTTAAATGTTAATATTGATTTCTATTATTGTGATCCTCAACCAGAAGACGTGGACATAAATAAGGTAGACTTTCCATTAGTGGAATCAATAATGATAGATCCAGAATTTGAAACAGTAAATATTTTATTAACACAGAGTCCATGTGGAAAACTTCACGCTGACAGAATAACAGACGTTGAAGCACTCACGGCTATAAAGTTTGTCCATATTGTAAAGAAGAAGTTTATTCTATCCGTGATGATCCAGAAAGGAAAAACCAAAGAAGATTTTTAAAGCATTGTGAGAAATGTAAAGAAAATAATGGAAGATTAATTCAAGACGTTCAATTGCAAAAGACCCAGCAACCATATGCACCACATATTACGAAACAGAAGATATATCAGTGGTTATTAGCTCACAATTTGCAGAAATATTATAAACCGACAAGATATTATATTACTTTGACTTCGAAACATTAGAGACTAAAGAAGAATTACAACTTTCTGAGTGGCAACTTTGAACGCTACTTAAAACCATTCATGGTATCATCAACGTTAAATTAAATGATAAAACGTATACGAGGAATTTTTGCTTAACTTCGAGTGATCTTTTATTTCTGATTGGATTGAGTTTTTATTTCAACCTGTTCATTAGTTGTTGAATCAAATATTGAACAATATGAAGAATTAATGAAGCCGCAAACGGCGGGGACTTTGTCCCATACATTAAATGAAAAACAGAAGGAAGCATTTAAAGAACTTCTAGATGAGGAATTCAATAAAGTGAATATCATAGTTTTAATTCGGGAAAGTTTGATTTAAATTTAATTCTTCGTGATTTAAACACTGCAAAATGGAAAATAAAATCAATGCTGGGCTTCTTCTCAATTTAAGCAAGTCATTGTAAGAAAACAAACGCTCCATATGAATTGAGATTTATTGACATCAGAAATTATATAGCGGGTGGGACATTAGACCAATTCGCTCAAGATTTCGGAAACAATAAATCACGTGTTAAATCCTTTTTCCCTTATCAATTTATCACATGGGAGAATTCGAAGAAAATTATTAAAGAGGAACCATTCACGAAAGATTCATTTTATTCGCATTAACTCAAGAAACTATATCAGATAGTGATTATCAAATATATCTCAATGATGCTAAAATTTTAAGAATAGATTAAATATTTTATTCATTATTGCATATAAAGATGTTGAAATTATGATTGACCCAATCGATAAAATTATTGAAGAAACATTTGTTTATAAAATTGATATGCTTCATAATCTTTCTTTATCATCGAATGCTTCAATGATTCGTTACGCTTTAGCATATAAAGACTTTAATCCTAATGAAAAATTCCTGAGAAGAGATAGAATCAAGTTTTGAATTAACGAAAAAGTATTGGAAATATAAAATTGAATCATATAAGAAACAAGATGAAAAAGCAGAAAGAGATACTAAAAAATAATGTTTCAATGGATGATTTTCAATACTATCACAATTTAATCCTTTCATCTAAATGCAAAATGTGTGGTAAAGCGTTTACATATGCACAATAAACCAACATTGGATAGAATCGATAATGAAAAACCACATACCAAAGAAAATTGTCAGTTAATGTGTTGTTATTGCAATGTCGTAAAATCAAATAAAGATGAAGATGTTCAACGTTTAAGAATCAATTTAAGAAATTATGCATTAAAAAATAATTTACCAATGACTTTAGATTCAGTTGAAGCTTATCACATTCTCCGTAATGGAATTACTGGTGGTCTATCAAATGTTCAACATCGTGTTAATCTTAAAGGAATCACGCACATTAATAAACTTTCATATAGTCCAGAAACTAAAACTGTATCAAATGAGGACACTTCCAACATCATGACTCATTTCGTTGGTGTTGATTTTAATTCATTAATCCTTCATCATTTTCATCTAATCCTCATGATTTCATTCAATATACTGACCATAAAATGTATATGCCGGGAAGATTGAATGGTGTTATCATTTGTGATACAGCAACAAAGAAAGCAAAAGCACTGGGAATTATTAGAAAGAAAAATACTTTATTCGTGGCTGAAGTAAAGGGTCACATTGATGAAAAATACATTAATGATTACATAAACTTTTTACCGATAATAAGAAACTTAGATATTATCACAGATGAAAAAACAATTGGCAGTTTTATGTATAATTACATGAAATCAAACAATCTACCAGTTGACCAGAAACAGAGGAAATTAACTCAGTTAGCATCAACACACAACCAATATCAACCATTTTCTTCTTATTATCTATGGTATCTAATCGACAGGTTTAATTTTATCATTGATGACATTCAATCAATTTTAACATTTACTAAAAACACTTGTTTTAATGAATTTGCGAACAAATTTATGAACGAAAGACAAAAGGCTGAATTAGAAGGAAATAAAGGAAAAAGTTTATTTTGCAAGATTTCGCTTAATGGATCATATGGTTACGATGCAATGAATACACAAAATTACGCAAAGACTAAAATAATGAATGCACAGAAGGCACGCGTTGCATGTATGTCAAATAAGTTTAAAAACATAAGAGAAATAGGAGAGGATACGTATCAAGTGATGCTCAAAGATAGATTTTATAGATGTGATACATGTTTACAAGAGGCATTTTTTACTTTAGATAACGCAAAATACTGGTATTTAGTTTTCATTTATGATTTTATGTATAAATGCATGGATGTTAATCGTTTTCATTTCATTGAAGGTGATACTGATTCATCTTATTGGGCTATTGCTGGCGATCCAAGTCTTCCTAACACTCAAGCATTTCAGGCGATTGTAACCGATAAAAAATTTTATGAAAAACATTTTCAAATTCGCACCTTTTGATTTCTTCTGTTTTGATGAGAGAAATTTAAACCTAAATTAAAGAATAAAGCTGAAGAAAAAGCACATGAGAAGAAGTTATTGGGTTTAGCAATTGAGAAACAAGGTGATAACATGGTGGCGTTATGTCCTAAGTGTTATACTTCATTCAACGGTTCAATTGATGGAAGTGATTTTAAAAAGATTGCACAAAAAATGAAAGGTGTTAGTTTACGACAAAATAAACAATTAACACCTAAAAATTATTTGGATATAATAAATGATAAAGTGATATTTGATGGTCAGAATATTAATTTACAACTTAAAAACGGGTCAATGACTCGCTTAACAATCGGTAAGACTGCATTAACAGGAGCACACACTAAGGCTGTATGTTGTGAAAATGGATGTTGTATGCCATTTATTGAATACAATTTAAAATTTTATTTTTAATGAAATGCCACAGAAGAGACAAAAGGAACCAAATCGATTTATACCAAATGGTTTTAACTTTCAGATTCCAAATAATCAACCGCAACGAATTTTTCTAATCCCACCACCACCACCACAGCATCAACGGAGAAGAACATTCACCCCTGAAGAAAGAAATTTCAATAATTTGATGCGTCAACAAAATCAAGGTTTGAGATTTTATCCGGGTAGTAATGGTATACATATAAGGCATCCAAATTTAGATAGAAGATATACCGCTGAGATTCATATTTTACCTAATAATACGGTTAATTTTGCTGGATTTTTTGATCATCATCAGGAAATCTGGACTCCACCATTTGATACCGTTTTAGAAGGAGGAACCGTTAATGATGCGATTCAATATGTAAATAATAGTTTTGATACTATGATTCAAAGAGGTGGGCACCCTTAAAACATTTATTTTATTTTTATATAAATGGATAACGCAGATTTAGAAAATTTAATTGATGATTTAGTACTTAATCAAAATTTTCTTAATTATTATGAATTAAATCATATCTCCAAAAAAATAATAACAATATAACGGGTGATATATGGTTATTATTATTCGTATTATAAAAATGAAATTTTGAAATATTATGATAAAATAATTTCTGAAATTAAAGACAAAATTAAAAATAATGAATATACAAAGGGAAAAACTAAATCACAACTTAAACAGTTGAAAGATTTCAAAAATAAAGTATCAACAAAAGAAGATATTGATGAATTATATAAATTATATAATCCTGAGCCGCAAAAACCAAAGGGAAAAAAACAAAAGAAGAAAAAGCCGAAAACAACACCAAAAGAGAAAGTAGCAAATGTTCAACAGCTAAAGGTGCAAAACGCCCAGGTCCTTCAGACCATAAATGAAGCACAAGCTTAATTTATGATTCATTAGTTAAACCATATTCAGCCCGACTTTTAAATGAAGATCAACTTTTGGAATTCATCCTTCAACATAAACTCGAAGTGGGAAAGTATATCAAACCTTTATATACAGCATATTTAAAACAAATGAATAGAATACATCCAGAATTAATGAAAGGAAAATCAACAACTAAAACTTCATCATCCAAAAATCAAAGCAGATAAAATTAAACCACTTGCAACACCAAAACCTCCAACGGTAGTACCTCCTCCTTCAGTTAATCCTTCATCATTCATATTATATCCATTTCAAACATTAAAGAAGCAAAAAGATTTTAAAAAGGATTTCAAAATATTAAATAAACCAATTGACCCGAAAATTCAACCGTTAAAGGAAAAATTTAGTCGCCCTTCATTTGCACCATATCCATATTCATACAAAATAGATCATCTGGAATATTCAAAAGGAAACGTTACTTATTTATTCGCCATTAACATTAACACTAGATATTTATATTGCATTCCGGTGAAAGGAAAACAGAACAGGAAACAAGAAGAGCTATACAATACTTTACTAGATCATGAAAGAGTAGATAATAAGGGGTGATGGTGAAAGGATTTCAGGCAGCTATGGCTCATTATTTCCCACAAATTAATTTTACTTCTCATCTTCTCCATATACGTTTCATAATAAAATAGTTGATGCGGTAATGAGAACTCTTAGAGATGCGTTAGGGTTAACGGTCAGATATACTGGGATGGAAATCATGACTCCATCATACAGCAGTTAGTATATTATTACAATAATACATGGCATAGAACTATAAACATGAAACCAGTGGAAATGAAAAATGATATTTCAAAAGAATGGGATATATTAGAAAGCAAATGGAAAGGTTAAATGATGTTAAACGTGAACAAATTAATTCGGGGCTCATGAATTTTAAACAAGGGGATAAAGTTTTGATTCATCTCGATTATGGAAAAACTGATAAATCAATGACAAAAAGAAGACGAAGATTTGACACAATAGCTGAATTTGTTAGATATATTAACGGCAATGCATTAGTTGAAGTTGACAATAAATTAATAGAAATTCCGATTTATTTTATTACTCCATTATATTTAAATAATATTTAATTTTTTTATTTCGTAAGAAATGAGTGACAACGAAGCATCCAAGAGTCCTGATTCAATTAAGATTCAGAGTCCAGACAATGAATATAAAAAGAAACTAAACAGAATTAAATCAAAAATATGCTATTACAAAAAGAAGCCGCAATGCGGCGGGGCTGATGCCCATAAAACTAAAGGAACTGAAAACGATAAAGAGAGGAAAGAAATAATCGAAAAATTAGAAACTTACCGTTCAATCCTTAAACTGAGTGAAGCAAAAATAAAAGAATTTAATAGAATAAATAAATTGATTGGAAGAGATGAATTTAATAAAGATGAATTTTTAAACTCAATCCAAATATAATTTTTATTCCAATCAATTTAATAGAATAAATAAATTGATTGGAAGAGATGAATTTAATAGAATAAATAAATTGATTGGAAGAGTATTTAAAACTGGTCTTGTTATCAATATTAACGTATTATTTTTGAAAATTGCTTTTCTAACATCTTGAAATTTTGTGATTTCAGACCAGTTTCTTCCATCACTACTGATATTTACTAAATCACCACATCCAAAAGCAATGAAATACCCATCAATATAAAATAAATTAGTAAATCTATAATTTCGAGTAAGTTTTGGAGTGAATGAATAAACCAATTCCCAACTTGGTGTTTTCTCTGGATCCTGTGAAAAATCCTGTGATAAATAAATATGTCTGTTATAACTTACAGGATATGAATAGACCATTCCACCTGAAACGAGAACATAAACATTTGATCCATAACATACAGCTTCAATGTCTCCATCAGCTTGAAAAATTTGTTCAAATTGACCTTGTGGTATTGAATATGATCTATAAATTTTATCATTTTGTAGGATAAAATACATGTTGTTAATGTAATACCACTTACTTGTATAATCAATTTTCAAATCTGATGACATCATACTAAACATATAATAATTTATCCCATCCTCACTAATAAATTTGATTGACTTCATAAATTAGTACCATTTATATTAACGCATCTAATAGGATTATTTGGATATTTAAATTTAGCATCTTGATTTAAATTACATTTGAACCATTGGATACAATCGAATGAATAACAAGGGCAAAAATCATCTCCAACCGTTATCATTCCCATAAATTTACCGTTATTATATTCAACATATAAAATTCTTGGATTAATGATTGGCTTTCGTGTATCAGGATTCCAAACAGATGGAGTAAATGATTCATAATTTTTAAAATCATTTGTTTTAAAATAATAAAGCACTCCAGCTGTATAAAATAAATACATGGTCACTCCATCGAAACATATCCAATCAAAAGAATCTATATCAAAGGTTTTATCTGATGATTTCATAAAATTTAAAAATGGTGGAGTAAAATAGACCTCTGATTGTTTTATTTCTTCATTAACAAATGATATATCAGCTTTCTTTGCTAACTCAGTATTAATGAATGAAATAACTTTTTCCTTATCTGCTTTCTTCTCTAATTCATCGTTAACATAAGTTTTATCTGCTTTAAGGTCTAAACATCCTGAAACCCATTCTGTATCAGCTTTAACTTTAAAAGTCTCCAATGTCCATTCATGATACCATTCAACCTTTTCTTTAATTTCATTATCTTTTTCATCAACATAAACCAAATTTGCCTTCTTCTCTAACTCATCGTTAACATAAGTTTTATCTGCTTTAAAGTCTAAACATCCTGAAACCCATTCTGTATCAGCTTTAACTTTAAAAGTCTCCAATGTCCATTCATGATACCATTCAACCTTTTCTTTAATTTCATTATCTTTTTCATCAACATAAACCAAATTTGCCTTCTTATTTAATTCAGTATTAACGTATTCCTTATCTGCTTTCTTCATTAACTCACTATCCACATATTCCTTATCCACCTTCTTCATTATGTCATTTAGGAAACCTTCTATGAATTCCTCATTTAAATTAAATCTTCCAATCTTCAAAACTTTAGGAAATGCATTTAATGCGTAATATCTCTGTTCTTCTGGTGGAATTGATGTTATATCATCCGTTATTCCTTTAATTTTTGAATTCATAAATAAAATTTCTTTTATATTTGATATCACTGCACCACCTTTGCAAACGAATTCGAAACGGTCATTTTTCAATACTATCTCCAAATCTCCATATTTCAACCTTTGCGTTTGTTCTGCCGTCTTTGAATTATATGCATATATGGCGTATGTAACGGTTTGAAGGACCTGGGTGCTTTGCGCCTTAAGTTGCTGTTGTTTAATCATTTATTACGATTTAAAAATAAATATTTAATCCGTTATCTCATCAGCTATTTTCTCTATTTGAAATTGCCATAATATTTCATTCATAAATTCTAAATCACAATCAAATAGGTCAGTTATTCTAAATTTAATATTTGATAAAATCTTTTGAATGAAGAATAAATGAATTCCCGGATAATTGAAACGGATATGATAAAGAAAATGTGTTTAAGTTGATGGATAAAATGTTTTGTATTGATGGGTAAGAGTTAGGGTCTAATGTTTGATGTGAAAATCTCATTGGGGTATTAACTTTATCACATTTGATTAAAATGAAATTGGAACCAGTGTCAGAATACAAAACATCCCCAACATCTTTTTCAAAATTTAATATCCCCAACAATGAACGAAGGTGAGGAGTACAAAATTTAATTTTCAGCGGAAATTTAATAAGGTTATTTTTTCATTAAGTTCAAAAAGTTTATCAGGTTTTGATTTAAAATTTTCTTCATACCATACGATATAATGATTCATTTAAATAACTTAAAATCATGTTAATATCCCATTTCGCTATCACATTATTTATATACATATCATACGTTTTTTCAAGGTCATCTTTAATAAATGATATATAATCTGAAGGGCTAAAAGAATGGGATTAAATTTACCACTCACAGAAACGAGAGTAACATTATAAATTCCGCTAACTGTTAAATTTAATTCACAGTTATTATTCGAAATAATATTGATAATTGACATTTTTTATTACGATTAAAAATATGGTAAAGCGTTATTTTCCAGTGATAAATAAAACTAGAATAAGATTACCTCAAGAATTCATAAATTCAACGAATAAGAAATTCATTCATGTTATAAATTTTAGTGTTTTCAGAAAATATGAGTCAGTGTCATATTCATCAACAGGTTATATTTCACTTCATTCAAATTTAGTTCAATCAAACCCATATAATGACCATTTCATAAAGATTTTCAGATGGTATTAAAAATGTAATTGATAGATTAAAATATGAACAGATTGACAATATCGAATTTTTGGAATTTTGGTTTAAATATCCCGATGGAAAAAAGATTGAAGTTAAAGATAAAGCTGATACTATAACAAAAACAATTACAATGACCGATCCGGATAGTGGGGAACAAAAAGAAATAAAACAAACGATAGAAACTGGTGAAAGGTCAATTATTATTGATTATGATTCAAAGGATTATTATTCGATAATGTTAATGCTTGAATATTAAATAGCCTTAACAAAGAATTTTTCAAGGGGATATTTTATATTCATCAACTATTTTATTATAAATATCATTATATGTTAAATGAAGTTCAGTTGTTGTTCCGTTCTTTGATATCTTAATTGTGCTAATATCCTTTATAGGATTTATTTTTGCAACTGTTCCGCAGCATGAAACCTCATCATCTATGAAAAATTGAATCTTAACGTCTGAATCTTGAACATCACAAAGAATGGCGATAATGTGAATTAATGATTCATAAGGAAAAATAATTAAACCAGATTGATCAATTAAATTTATTATTGAATCATAATTATTAATTATTATATCACGGTAAATTTTCATTAATTCAGAATTAATGTCTATTTTATATGGGTTCTCGATGTTTGATGAAAGAGGCGGGGGGTATGTTGGATAAGTGGGAATTTCAACAGGTTCTTTACCGGGTTCAGATAAAATGATTGGGTCCCCATTCTCATGGTTTTCTTCATTCTCCTCTTCTTCGTAAGTCACGAGTTAATAAATTTGGTTGAGTTGCTGACCTTGTTAATTCGGGCTAACATTAACTTTAACATTTTGAATAATTCGTGATTTATCATCATTTACGTTATAACCAACCGTAATCTCTGCTTTTGCGTTAGTGTTCTTTTGACTAGTGAAACGTCTTCTCATTTATATTCGAATAAAAAAATATATTTAAACTTTTATTTTGCTGGAAGTTTTGAATCTATTATTCCCTGTATTTGTTCTTGAAGTTGATTTTTAGCTGGTTCATTGTAATTAATAGACCTAATATATTCATTAATTGCATTCTTATAATCATCTGATTTCTCAAATTTTCTTTTATCTGATTCCTTAACTAAATCATAAGTTAAACCTCGTTGCTGATATAATGGTTTCTTAATTAAATCTTTGAATGCTTGAGATAAAGCACCTGATGCAATTCTTGCTACTATAATTGGTTGGAATTGCTGTTTAAGTTCATCTTTAACATTTGCGAAAACTGGATCGAATAAAGCAACTTTAAAGAATTTCTTAGCTGAAATTTCAGGTCTAATATTTGCATATTGACCATCAAACTGGTTAGAATATCGTGGTAATCCATCCGGTCCCTCTTCAATAGCATTTAATTCTTCATTGAAATAAGAATATGGATTATAACGGTATGAATTAATTGGACCATTTTCACCTTCTCCAATGTATTGTTTAACAGCTTTTCCATTTTCATCAAATTGCATAGGATAACGTTCATTATATGCTTTACGTTTAGGATAATCAGTTATAGTTAATTTATAACCATTTATGACTTTAATATTACCTTGACCATCAGTAACGAAAACTTCATTTATACCATCAGGTTTTCCATTTGGACCCGTAATGTCTGCTTCGTGTGCTTCCCAATTTGGACCTTGACGTTTGGCATATGCTTGAGCTTCTGGTAATGTTAAAACGTTTCTCATTTGTTTAACATCTTTTTGAAGACCAGCAACAATATGAACTAATTCTTTCATTCCATCAGGAACTTTCATAGTTCTATTATATGCACCCTTTTTGTTTGTTCCTTGTTTTAATGGAACCTGTAGAAGATTTGCTATTTCTGTCATGTTTAATTATAAATAAAAAATAAAAATTAATTATAAAAAGTTAATCAAATTTAACACCTCCTTTATTTAAATCAACTATTATTTTTCCATGTTCACCTAATTGCTGATATTGTGTGTAAAGTTCATTAATGCTCATTGGTAAATTCACTTGATAAAGCATAACGTTCAACTGTTGACGACTAAACCCACTGAAAATGAAAAGTGTTGATAGATTTGATTTAATGTTTGTGCTTAATGCTTTGAAATATTGAACAGCCATAAGAATGAACACTGAATGTGTCGACATTGAGTTAATAACTGATTAAAATATGATTTCTCATTTGTTATTAGTTTTGATTTCACTGCATCATCTAGAAAAATGAGTGAATGCAAAAATTCTCTATCAAAATTTGAAATAGAAAGTGTTTCAAATAATTCATCCCGTTGTTTATCAATAATTTTATCCTCTAATCCTTGCTTCTTGATTGTATTATATAATTCTTTATACATTAAAAAGTTTTTTAAATAATCTTCTGCTTCTTCTTGTGATAAATAAATAATTGGAATTTTGATTAAATGCTTTAAAGATTCAAATGTATCATCTGAAGGTGAACCTGAACGGTTGATATAAATTAACACATGTGAATAGGGGGAAGTGTTAGCAATAATGATAATTTGTTTTAATATCGTTAATGTTTTACCTTTATTTTGTTTACCAATTGCTGCAGTGATTGAATTTAAGTAACATTCAGAATATGGAATTTTCATTAATTTTTCCTTAGATAGAGCATTTCTATTATCACTCAATGCTTCATTAATCATATCATCTATGTATGTATTATATACTCCTGCTAATTCTTCATAAGGAGTGTATGAATTTAAATCCATTTAATCAAAAATAAATTTATAATTTTAAACATTTCTATTCATCAATATTTCATCATATGAACTTCTATACTGTGGTGGTGTACCTGTTGGATGATATTTCAAACCTTCATCCGGTGTCCATGTCCAATATGTAGTCCTAGTAAACCAAACCTGAGGAGGATTTGTCACCTTTGAACAGTAAGTGTCATTTTCACCCTGAATGATTGGATAAGCTTTCACTTGTACTGTAACTTGTGAGTTGAAAGTTTCTAATCCATCAAAGAATATACCCGCTCCATCACGTTGAACTGGAATAGTGCATAAGAATGAAGTTTGGTCTTTCCATGTTCTAGCTAATGGCGTGCCATCATCTGCATTCAGTGGTCTAGTTAATGAGTCCTCGTATTCTTCTGTGCATTCATTCACTCCATCTAAATCAGAAGCTTGAAGCATACGTGTAAAGAATATGTCACCCACTGTGGTCATCGCTTGATCGGGGAAGTTTCTGGAATCTATAGTGACCTGAAGACCTCGAAGCATTGGATTTTCTAAAACTGTTCTTTGCATTGCATTCTTCGGAAATGCTAACACAACATCTGTAACATTATGAAGAGCGTATGAGAAATCTGAGCTAATACCTTCAGGAGTGATGCAACCTCCATTTAGTGAACGAACGTCAATATGTTGAGCTGGAATCATGAATGGATCTTCCTTACTGAATAAACGTGGTATTGCTTTAACTGATTCTTCAATTAAACCGTATCCTGGTGTAATGCATTTATCCTCTAAAACTTCCATCTTTGTGCATGAAATAATAACGTCATCAACTGTTGCGTCAGCAGATGTAGCGGCTAAGCTTGTAATTAATTTGGCAGGAAGTCCGATTTGTTGGAATTTGCGATCATATTTATAAACATGATTCATAATCTTTTCATAATTTTCATCAGTTATCTTTTCATAAACGTAATTTTGTAAATCAGCAACTCTTAACGGGTCAACCTGACAAAATACTAAAGTATCCCTGAAAACATAATATTTAAGAATGATATCACCAAATGATTTAGGATAATCATCGAACGCCTGAAATGCTAACAAATCATTTACCGGAATAATCATATCAAAAGTGACATCAACTTCTTCATTTGCTTTCTTGAAAACTTCTGAAGGGTCAATATATTTACCACATACTGAGTTATCATATTTTTGAACATTATTATATAACGAATGAACAAACTTTTTAACTTTCCTTTCTGATTTTGGTTTATATGTTGCAAATGCGAAAGATTCACGGGCGCAATCCATCTGAAGATAACCGGCATCACCTCTTTCGGTTTCTACTTCTAATTGTTTAAAGCTTTGATTTGATGATTTGTAACCAACGAATAAACGCATGCATTTAAAAGCGGCATCACATGTGAAAGCTTTATTTGAAACTAGAGTTGCTTTAACTTTGCGTTTAATATATGTGTCACCTAATTGGTTCACATCATGAGCCGGATTTGTAATTCTTAAATGAGTTTGTTTATCATCAAAATATGGAGCATCAGAGTCATAGCATGAACTTTCAAGTTCTCTATAATATCTTCTACCGTCATTCTTTGCGAATATTTCATTTATCTTTTCGAATGAATGAAACACATTTCCATTAATCGGTTTAGTGTTTGGCACCAAATAGTTAGTCGTCATTTATTAATAAATAAAAAATCAAAATTAAAAGATGAAAATGAATTTTTAATTTTAATGAAATAATCAACTATGGCTGCAGGTATATTTAAGAAACTGTGGGATAGAGTAAAAAGAGGAGCGAGTAAAGTTTGGGAAACATTGAAGAAGGGGCAAATTGGATATTTAAGAATAAAGAAGCAATTAGTGACGTTGCTGAATCAATAACACCAAAAGCTGCCCCAATAAGAGAAGTTTTAAATAAAGGAGAAAAAGTTTATCAAAGACTACAACCGATACTAAGATAAAAATAATTTTAAGCCGCTAAGCGGCGAGATGATCCATAGGATCTCATATTTATTTTTCCACTATCTACCTCCTATTTTATTAAGTATTCCTTCAGCATTCCACCAACTGCGTTACCTGCTTGTGCTCCCATCGCCGGATTACCTGCTTTAGTACCTAATACTCCACCTATGATAGTTCCTGCCGTTTTCGCTACTGGTGCCAAAAAGTTTGCAACGGGTTTAATAATCTTTTTATAAACCCAACCCGCAGCTTTCTTAATTCCATCCCATAATTTTTTAAAGAATCCTGCCGCCATTTCTGATTTAATATTAATTAAAAAAATATATTTCATCACTTATATTCTAATTTTTATTTAATGATAAATGAAACCGATTTTAAAAATAAATGAAACAGAGGAGGAAGAAATAAATGAGAGTGAAAATGTTCAACAAAAAATAAACGTTGTTAAACCAATTACTGAAATAAAAATTTTTTCATCTGTTGAAGAATTTAATGACTATTATGCTAATAATAAAAAATTATTTGAAGAATTGACAACGTGTAAATTGAATAAAATGTTTAAAGTTGATGGATTCAAAATTTCAAAAATAAAAGGAGTGGTTAGTTTGAAATCTATTCCTCAATCAAGAATCACCTCATTAATGAAAATAGATGATTTAACAAAAAGAATAGAAGAGATTGAAGAAAGAATGAATCAAATAATTGATTTCATAAATTCAAATAATCATTAGTTTCTTAAAGTTCTATGTTGAACTCATCAAATTCTTCTTCATCATTACCATTACCTTTAGCGAGTTTATTTACTCTTTCAACTTTATCTTTTGATAGTCTTTCGTTTAATTTTTTCTGAAGTTTTTCGTTACCAAGTTCTAAAATTTTACACGGATGATATTTAAACCCGTTAAATTCTTTTTCCTCAGTTTTAATCATTATTCTACAAAGAACTTTAGTGAGGTGGTTTTGTTGTTTAAACCATTTATCCTTAATATTTGTTATAAATTCAATATCCGGAATTAATTCCCAAATTTTTGAATTTTCGATTAATTTACCATCAAATGCAAAAGCAATAGGTTTAATATTAAACTTACCTTTATAAAATAAACTTTGTATGTAATCATCAAAATAAACGTCTACTTGTTTAACCTGGGTGAGAATTGGTGAAAGTTTATCCATTAATTGATTCACAGTCACAAATTTGGATTCACTCATTTCTTACGAATTAAAAAAAATAAATTATTCAAAAATGTAAGACATGAATTTTTAAAGTTTATTTTTTATTCATGAAAATAATTATTTCTAATTTCTTTTACTCTCTCGTATATACTAGATTTAAAGAATTCAGAACATTTCCCATATTCTCCTAAATGTTTTCTTATCCCTAACGTGTGCCAATTATTATATGAAACTGAATAAACTTTATCTTTATCTTTACACCTTTCATCACTTCCAATATATTTATATCTCAGTTTTGATTTAGCATTTTCATATTCATTAGCGTTTAATAATTCACAGTCTTCCTTTTTAAATTGATGTTTAAGATATTCAGGATTTAATACTCTACGTTTATATGCTCCTAACTTAGTTCTAAAGGTTTTTCTACAAAATTTAGGAATTCCATCATCTTTAATGTCATCAATGATTTCCATTTCATTATTTTCAATTTCTTCTTCTCGTTTATGAGGTCTTTGATTATGACTCCATTGATTCCATGAAATTAAATATTCTTTATCATTATATTTATACCTCATTAGCTTATTTTGGCTTTCATATTCATTTAATAATTCACAATCTTCATTTTTAAATTGAAGTTTAACCCATTCAGGATTTAAACAATGTTTAATTAATCGCGGAATATCTGACATCATCTATATATAGCTTCTTTTATAAAAGATAAAAAAATAAATTATTTTAAAATTAATGTTAATTTTTTAATGATTTATAAATAAATATATTTTAATGCATCGTCTATATATAGATGTAACAAAAAAAGTCACTAAACCCGTCATATCCTACTACTTCGATTGGTGTAGGAGATCATGTATTGATTACGCATGAAAATATATAAACCTGGTTGAATCATATTAAATGCACATACTATGATTCATTAATCATTTAGTTTTCCATAAAAATTATTAAGAAATGTTAACTAATATACCTTTTCTGTATTAACCAAACATATCACACAAACCACACTATTAAAACACATCTATTTTGTTTTGAAAATGGATTATATTCCGATTTTAAATTTCTAATATTCTATTTCTGAGCTTTAATATGAATAATATTGTTTTCTATAAAATAATTTAGGAAATGTCTTTATGTTTTCAGATTCCTTGCTTCATGTTATAATAAATTCAATCTGAGATATATGTATATCATAATATTGATATATAAAAACGATAATATAGATAAAATAATAATTATTATACTATTTAAATTGCTTGAACTCCTTTTCTAGACCTCAAAAAAATCATTTGATTGAAATTTTTAAAATTTCAAATTTTTGATTTTCCATATTATTATTGGAAAAAATGCAATTATCTTTTTGAGAGTTCGAAAAAGATTCAAAAAACAAAAACCATTCCATTTGTTGTGGAAAACATAATTGAAAAATCTGCCATTTTGAAAATTTGAGAGGAAGAGGTTAATTTTTTATTTGATCAGAAATGGAAGCGGTAATATTTGATTTTAACGGAACTCTTTTCTCAGATACAGACAAACACAAGTATGCATGGAAACTATTATCCGAAAAAATGAGGGGTTACCCTTTAACTGATGAAGAATTTATGAAATTAACAGGGCGCACAAATGTTCAATTAGTAGAACATATTTATGGACATTCAGTTGATGTTTCTGAGGCAAATCGTATTGGACTTGAAAAAGAAGCATTTTATCGTGAATTAGTACTAAAAGATAAGGAGAATGCTCATTTAGCTCCTGGATCAATAGACCTTATAAACTACCTAAGAGAACACAAAGTTCCTTATACAATTGCTACTTCTTCTGATGAAACAAATGTGAATTTCTATATTGACTTCTTTAAATTGAAAGATTATTTCGATATTGATAAAATCGTATATGATCAAGGACAATTTCCTGGCAAACCAGCTCCAGATATTTACATCCTTGGTGCAAAAACTCTTGGCATTGATCCTTCCAAGTGCATAGTATTCGAAGATGCTGCAGCTGGAATTAAATCTGCGCATGATGCAGGAATTGGTCAGATTTATGCACTTGTTACACCTGATTCAAAAGATCGTTTGAAGAACTTACCAGGAGTTACAGGAATTATTGAAGACTTCACCCAGTTTGATCGGTCTGTCTTGAAAATTAATCAAAAATGAATTTTTTAATTTCATTTTTAATTCAAGCTATTTTCATTAAAAATTTCTTTTAGTTTTCACTTTCAAACTTTTCTTTGCTATATACAACTGGAAATTCGACCAATATACAATTTTTTTCCTGATTAGTGAATAAATTTTCTTCCATTTTATGAGTTTGCAGCAAATAATTCCTATATCCAGGAGCTACATGGGAAAACATAGTTATGTAGCCTGAATTCAGAATGGATTTCAGACAAGAACATCATTCTGAACAATACCTCTGCAGCTTGGACTTATTAGTTTAAAAATACTAAATAATGATAAGTCAGCATTGCAATATCAAAACAAGGAACATAAATTTGATTTTTTGAAAGGAAAACGTGACGCGATAGTTGGTTACTTCATTTTTTATCGATGCTTGTTGGAAAAGAGGCACCAGATTTCACTGCACAGGCCGTTTTACCAGATGGCGACTTCAAGGAAATATCCAGAAAGAACTACAATGGTGGTTGGCTCGTTCTTTTCTCTTATCCTCTTGATTTCACATTTGTCTGCCCAACCGAAATTATTGAGTTCTCAAACAAGTATGCCGAGTTCAAGAAGATCGGATGCGAAGTTTTAGGTATGTCAGTCGACTCAGTTTATTCTCATCTCGCATGGAGAAACACACCAAGAAAGGAAGGTGGCCTTGGCGAGATCAACTACCCACTTATTTCCGATTTAGGTGGAAAGATCGCTAAGTCTTATGGATTTTACATAGAAGAAGCTGGTCATGATCTTAGAGGCACAGTAATTATTGATCCACAAGGTATTGTTCGCCATGTACAAATGAACCATCCAGATGTAGGCAGAAATGTTGACGAAATTCTTAGATTAGTTAAGGCTTACCAATACGCTGCTAAACACGGCGAAGTTTGCCCATCTAAGTGGACTAAGGAAGGTGATGCTACAATCAAGCCAAATCCAAAGGAGTCAAAGGAGTTCTTTGAACATGAATATCTATAAAAACTTTTTTTTATGAATAATACTAACTATCGATTTATTTTTAATGAATATAACTAGCTACAAATTAAAATCCAACGTATTACAAAAGGATTTTAAAGGATATTTTTGTTGTTTATGTAAAAATTAGCGAAATATAATGAAATCGGATCCAAAAATACTAGTCTATCTTAATTAATCATGAATCATAATGAATTTGGTACCAATCTTTGCATTTTAAGATTATGTCAAATTCCGAATTTCATCCATTCAAATGCGTTATTTTAAAACTCTTACCTGTAATAAACAGAAATTCATCAAAAGTGACAGCTCTCAATTTTTTGACATTTGTAAATTCTAAATTGAATGAGAGAAATGAAATAATACTAAGCATAATACAATATTCTAGATTTAATTATAATTAGGAAAAAGTTAGTTTTGAGAGTACTTTTCATAGGCATATAGAATGAAATCTTCTGAAAAATAATATCACATAAACTCATATTATTTTCTAATATATAACTATTTTATATAAAAATCAAATTCAATGATCTTAAAAGCGAAGGATAAACCTCAAAATTTACGAATATAATGAGTGGGAATATAATGCTTATCTATCATAAAACCATATGAAATATCAATTTTTGCTTTACGCCTAATTTTTGACGACAATTAGCAAAAAATGTTAAATGTTAACACTCAGTCCATTTGAATATGAAAAATAAAATTGACTTTGATTAAATGTTTTTATTTATCATGCAATTCTTCTTGCGACCAAAGATTTGAATAAAAGTTCAAAAAATAAGATAGCTTAAAAAATAATATACGGTAGTGTTTACTAATAGATGAATAGTATATAAATTCTATTAAAATGGATTTGATCCAAAAAAATATATAAAATTTGATCATAAATAAAATCGTTTTAAATTACGAGAGAGGGTCAAAGTTGCTATTTGTCACTTTTCCACAAGAATATAATGGGGAAAAAGTTATCATATAGTTGATCTCATTCACTGAGGTGAGAGATGCATGTAGTGTAATTTGATAAACAATGGGATTGCTGCTCTAAGTCCTAGGTTCGAGACACATTGGCTTCATTTTTCACCTTTTTTATTGACGTAAACTATTCAATTTTTGTGTTATCCATTCAAATTTCAGAATTTTTTTTGCAGATTTCACGCTACATTCGAAGTTACCTTTTGTAACAACCACCACCGCCTACGAAAGACGAAAGTGTGTCACGATTTCACCCGGAAATCCGACGGTTGTTTAAGAGTAAGCACTTTTGGCACCTACTCTTTAAATTACTTCTTCATTTAAATTATAACAATTATTTTTGGTTTTATATTTTTTTGGATCAAATCCATTTTAATAGAATTTATATACTATTCATCTATTAGTAAACACTACCGTATATTATTTTTTAAGCTATCTTATTTTTTGAACTTTTATTCAAATCTTTGGTCGCAAGAAGAATTGCATGATAAATAAAAACATTTAATCAAAGTCAATTTTATTTTTCATATTCAAATGGACTGAGTGTTAACATTTAACATTTTTTGCTAATTGTCGTCAAAAATTAGGCGTAAAGCAAAAATTGATATTTCATATGGTTTTATGATAGATAAGCATTATATTCCCACTCATTATATTCGTAAATTTTGAGGTTTATCCTTCGCTTTTAAGATCATTGAATTTGATTTTTATATAAAATAGTTATATATTAGAAAATAATATGAGTTTATGTGATATTATTTTTCAGAAGATTTTGTGTTCTTCTTCAAAATTTTATTTTTTTATTAAAAAGAATCTCTACAAAATATACATTTACTTTAATTAATATTTAAAAACGTGCTCTATCAAAAGTTCCAAAAATTCAATATTTTAGCTTTTCTGAGGTGTCACTTTTGATGAATTTCTGTTTACAACATTACCTAAAAAAACGCTTCTATTACATCATTTGATCCTATTTTGGAAGCGTAGAAATCAGATAAAAAATTCAGAGAAATTTTCGACACCGGGAGTTAATCATTTATTATATCATTGTGGTGGTATCTGATCGATTGTTGGTAATGACCGAAGTTCTATTGAAAAATAATTTTTTGACAAATTTTATACTAACATTTAAAAAGAATTATATATACTATCATTTTTTGAAGCGATGAGTATCAAGCACGTTTCATAATTGAAATTATTTGAAATAGCGATTCAAATTTTTCATAGATTAGAAGTGAGTTAGAATCAATAAACAAAAGTTATTTTGCTTATAATAACTCGCTGATTAAATAATATAAGTAGATTCCGCAATTGTTCGTCTTTTTTTAATTGAGCTAAGTTCTGGTCAATATTGAGAGGACTAATGGCCCTTGGAATTTGTTTGTGAATCTTATTATAAATCTTCTGATTAACATTTATCTTTAAAATCATGATCTTAAAATTTTCCCATTCAATTGTCTTTTTCAAAGCGGAGAAAAAATCATTATAAATTTTGTTTGATTGATGTTTCCACAAACAGTAGTTAAAGCTCTCAGCGAACATGATTATGAGATTGTTAAATACCTCAATAAGGGAGGCTTCGGAACTTGCTATATCGTAAAAAGCCTCAAATACGAAATACAATTCGTTTGCAAAGTCTCAAATGATACAACTGGTGACTTTATTAGAGAACAGAAAGCTCTTACATCATTTGATCACCCTAATATTGTCCGTGTTTATGACGCATTTACTTATGAAAAGTACTTATTCTTGATTTTAGAATATTGCTCAGGCGGAAGTTTATTATCTCTTATAAACTCTCATAAGAAGATATCAGTTAGCCAGATGTTGAAGTACTCAAGAGACATTATTCAGGCACTTGACTACATGCACGGCCTCGGATTCGCACATTGCGATATCAAGCCATCCAATGTTCTTATTGATGAGTTTGGTCGTGCAAAACTCTGTGATTTCGGCTTAACAATTTTTACTAACCAAGGAAAGAAGCAAAACAACAGAATTTGCGGCTCCGTTAACTACATGGCTCCAGAAATGGCTCTCAATCGCGAATACGACCCAATTAAATGCGATATTTGGTCCCTTGGCGTTACATTATACCATTTTGCCACAGGAAAAGTTCCATACAACGGCAACCACTTAAAGTATATCAGTGCAGAACTCAAGTTCGATAGAGAAGACTTCAAACACGTTCCAGAACAAATGGCCTTCATAATTGAAAAGTGCTTGAGATTGAACCAAGACGAGCGTTACACATCTAGACAACTCCTTAAGTGCATTGATCAAATCCCACAGTTATCATCGCAATCAAGATCAAAGTCCGTTTCAAGACCGTTTACTTCTGCAGCTAGCCATATCATTAGACCTCATCCAAGAGTAAGAGGACTTACAAAGAGCATGATTGCCTAATTATATTACTTTTGTAATTTGTTTATATGTTTGTTTGTTTGTATAAATTTTTTTTATCGAAAAACAAAGATTTCTTTCTTTTAATGATACAAAAATTAAATATTATGATAACATTAATCATTGGTAGCTTCTCTTCCATTTGAGGATTTCTGGATAAATAGTAGTAGGATATGACGGGTTTAGTGACTTTTTTGTTACATCTATATATAGACGATGCATTAAAATATATTTATTTATAAATTATTAAAAAATTAACATTAATTTTAAAATAATTTATTTTTTTATCTTTTATAAAAGAAGCTATATATAGATGATGTCAGATATTCCGCGATTAATTAAACATTGTTTAAATCCTGAATGGAATCAATGGAGTCATAAACGAGTAAAATAAACTTTAAAAATTCATGTCTTACGAAAAATTAAAACCTAGTTATGTTTATTATTTTATTTTTTTTATTTTGTATGAAATGAGCGTCAAAACTAACAACGTTAAAAAATTAGGATTCACAAACGAGGAAATAAAGGATATATTAGAGGAGGTGGGTTATGAAGTTGATAAATATTATTTAAGAAATTGTCAAAAATTCGCGGAGTTATTAAATGATTTAGATTATGATGGAAAAATGAATAAAGATGATGTTATAAATTTCTTATATCCCACATCTGAAGAAGAAAAACCTAAAGAACCTGATGTTTTCCCCGAATATTATGAAGAACGGATTAAAGATGATGAATACAATGAAATTGAAAGACTGAAAAAAATAAGAGATGAAATAGATGAAAAAATTAAGGAATTAAGAGAAGTTGAAAAATATAATGAAAATGAAGTAGAGGGTTTAATGAATATCCCAGCTTCAGAATCAGAAGTTCAGAAATCTCATGAAGAAAGATATAAAAATTATGTCTCAGAATCAACACAAAATTTATTAGATGGTGAAATAGACGAAACACTTTCAGAAGAAGGTACTAAATTTATTCGTAAGCATAAGTTACAATTTATTGATAATGAAGAATACCCTTGTATCTTACTTTCACCACCTTTAGATTCCAAAAAATTCAAAAAAGCTCTTAAAAACGTGACATATGCAACTAATACGATTAAGAAAGAAGATCATGATATTTACACAAATTATTATTTAAATAAATGCACAGGTGTTGATAAAGTTTTTGATTTATTAGATAAAATATCAAAAGAAACCATTGGAACATATAAAATTTTATGTGATTGTGGTTTCATTATTGAAGATACTAATAATGTTTCATATGAAAGAACAGCACCGAAGGAAGACGAAGTTGAAAGGTCTATACCATTCGTTATTAAGAATATAAAAGATATGAAAACGTATAAGCATTATATTTATTCATTTATTTAGAAAAAATGGAAGCAACCCATAAAACATCTTCTCATCATTTTATAGCTATTCATACATTCCTTTTCAAAGTTGTGAAATTAAATAAGACAGGAATTAGATTTAATGTATCAGGGTACGCATTCTTGAGTAAATTAAAATGTATTCGTCACGTCGCAGATGATAAAAATTTATGTGTTCTTAATTCATTTTATGGGCTTTAAAAAATAAACTTTATTTTTATTTATTTTTTAATTTTTTATTCTTACATAAATGAACAAAAACGGAACAGCTAAAATGAATGATAATCAAATTAGAGCAGAAGGTAAAAGGTTATTTAAACGCTTCTATAACATTCCTGATGGTGCTAATCCTAAAACTCGTAGGAGCTATTTAAATGAAGCAATAGATGCATATGAAGGGTTTGACATTTCATCAGAAAGTGAGAGATTAGCGAGAATGTTAAATGTTAATATTGATTTCTATTATTGTGATCCTCAACCAGAAGACGTGGACATAAATAAGGTAGACTTTCCATTAGTGGAATCAATAATGATAGATCCAGAATTTGAAACAGTAAATATTTTATTAACACAGAGTCCACGTGGAAAACTTCACGCTGACAGAATAACAAACGTAGAAGCACTCACCGGCTATAAAGTTTGTCCATATTGTAAAGAAGAAGTTTATTCTATCCGCGATGATCCAGAAAGGAAAAACCAGAGAAGATTTTTAAAGCCTTGTGAGAAATGTAAAGAAAATAATGGGAGATTAATTCAAGACGTTCAGTTGCAAAAGACACAGCAACCATATGCACCACATATTACGAAACAGAAGATATATCAGTGGTTATTAGCTCACAATTTGCAGAAATATTATAAACCGACAAGATATTATATTACTTTTGACTTTGAAACATTAGAGACTAAAGAAGAATTACAACTTTCTGAGTGTGCAACTTTGAATGCTTACTTAAAACCATTCATGGTATCATCAACGGTTAAATTAAACGATAAAACATATACGAGGAATTTTTGCTTAACTTCGAGTGATTCTTTTATTTCTGATTGGATTGAGTTTTTATTTTCAACCTGTTCATTAGTTGTTGAATCAAATATGAGTCAATACAATGAATTATTGAAGTCGCAAACGGCGGGGACTTTGTCTCATACATTAAATGAAAAACAGAAGGAAGCATTTAAAGAACTTCTAGATGAGGAATTCAATAAAGTGAATATCATAGGTTTTAATTCGGGAAAGTTTGATTTAAATTTAATTCTTCGTGATTTAAACACTGCAAAATGGAAAATAAAATCAATGCTGGGTTCATCTTCACAATTTAAGCAAATCATTGTAAAGAAAACAAACGTTCCATATGAATTGAGATTTATTGACATCAGAAATTATATAGCGGGTGGGACATTAGACCAATTCACTCAAGATTTCGGAAACAATAAATCACGTGTTAAATCCTTTTTCCCTTATCAATTCATCACGTGGAAAAATTACGAAGAAGAATTATATAAAGTGGAACCATTCACGAAAGATTCATTTTATTCAGCATTAACTCAAGAAACTATATCAGATAGTGATTATCAAATATATCTCAATGATGCTAAAAATTTTAAGAATAGATTAGAATATTTTATTCATTATTGCAATAAAGATGTTGAAATTATGATTGACCCAATCGATAAAATTATTGAAGAAACATTTGTTTATAAAATTGACACGCTTCATAATCTTTCTTTATCATCGAATGCTTCAATGATTCGTTACGCTTTAGCATATAAAGACTTTAATCCTAATGAAAAATATCCTGAGGAAGAGATAGAATCAAGTTTTGAATTAACAAAAAAGTATTGGAAATATAAAATTGAATCATATAAGAAACAAGATGAAAAAGCAGAAAGAGATACTAAAAATAATGTTTCAATGGATGATTTTCAATACTATCACGATTTAATCCTTTCATCTAAATGCAAAATGTGTGGTAAAGCGTTTACATATGCAAATAAACCAACATTGGATAGAATCGATAATGAAAAACCACATACCAAAGAAAATTGTCAGTTAATGTGTTGTTATTGCAATGTCGTAAAATCAAATAAAGATGAAGATGTTCAACGTTTAAGAATCAATTTAAGAAATTATGCATTAAAAAATAATTTACCAATGACTTTAGATTCAGTTGAAGCTTATCACATTCTCCGTAATGGAATTACTGGTGGTCTATCAAATGTTCAACATAGAGTAAATCTTAAAGGAATCACGCACATTAATAAACTTTCATATAGTCCAGACACTAAAACTGTATCAAATGAGGACACCACCAACATTATGACTCATTTCGTTGGTGTTGATTTTAATTCATTATATCCTTCATCATTTTCATCTAATCCTCATGATTTCATTCAATATACTGACCATAAAATGTATATGCCGAGAAGATTGAATGGTGTTATCATTTGTGATACAGCAACAAAGAAAGCAAAAGCACTGGGAATTATTAGAAAGAAAAATACTTTATTCGTGGCTGAAGTAAAGGGTCACATTGATGAAAAATACATTAATGATTACATAAACTTTTTACCGATAATAAGAAACTTAGATATTATCACAGATGAAAAAACAATTGGCAGTTTTATGTATAATTACATGAAATCAAACAATCTACCAGTTGACCAGAAACAGAGGAAATTAACTCAGTTAGCATCAACACACAACCAATATCAACCATTTTCTTCTTATTATCTTTGGTATCTAATAGACAGATTTCATTTTATCATCGATGATATTCAATCAATTTTAACATTTACTAAAAACACTTGTTTTAATGAATTTGCGAACGAATTTATGAACGAAAGACAAAAGGCTGAATTAGAAGGAAATAAAGGAAAAAATTTATTTTGCAAGATTTCGCTTAATGGATCATATGGTTACGATGCAATGAATACACAAAATTACGCAAAGACTAAAATAATGAATGCACAGAAGGCACGCGTTGCATGTATGTCAAATAAGTTTAAAAACATAAGAGAAATAGGAGAGGATACGTATCAAGTGATGCTCAAAGATAGATTTTATAGATGTGATACATGTTTACAAGAGGCATTTTTTACTTTAGATAACGCAAAATACTGGTATTTAGTTTTCATTTATGATTTTATGTATAAATGCATGGATGTTAATCGTTTTCATTTCATTGAAGGTGATACTGATTCATCTTATTGGGCAATCGCTGGCGATCCAAATCTTCCTAACACTCAATCATTTCAAGCAATTGTTACCGATAAACAATTTTATGATAAAACATTTTCAAATTCGCACCATTTGATTTCTTCTGTTTTGATGAGAAATTTAAACCTAAATTAAAGAATAAAGCTGAAGAAAAAGCACATGAGAAGAAGTTATTGGGTTTAGCAATTGAGAAACAAGGTGATAACATGGTTGCTTTATGCCCCAAGTGTTATACATCATTCAACGGTTCAATTGATGGAAGTGATTTTAAAAAGATTGCACAAAAAATGAAAGGTGTTAGTTTACGACAAAATAAACAATTAACACCTAAAAATTATTTGGATATAATAAATGATAAAGTGATATTTGATGGTCAGAATATTAATTTACAACTTAAAAACGGGTCAATGACTCGCTTAACAATCGGTAAGACTGCATTAACAGGAGCACACACTAAGGCTGTATGTTGTGAAAATGGATGTTGTATGCCATTTATTTAATACAATTTAAAAACGTAGGGGTTGAGTCATGAATTTAAAATTTTATTTTTAATAAAATGCCACAGAAGAGACAAAAGGAACCGTTAATGATGTGATTCAATATGTAAATAATGATTTTGATACTATGATTCAAAGAGGTGGGCACCCTTAAAACATTTATTTTATTTTTATATAAATGGATAACGTAGATTTAGAAATTTTAATTGATGATTTAGTATTTTATCAAAATTTTCTTAATTATTATGAATTAAAATCATATCTCCAAAAACATAATAACAATATAACGGGTGATGATATGGGTTATTATTATCGGTATTATAAAAATGAAATTTGAAATATCATGATAAAATAATTTCTAAAATTAAAGACAAAATTAAAAATAATGAATATACAAAGGGAAAAACTAAATCACAACTTAAACAATTGAAAGATTTCAAAAATAAAGTATTAACAGAAGAAGATATTGATGAATTATATAAATTATATAATCCTGAGCCGCAAAAGCCAAAGGAACAAAAGCCAAAGAAGAAAAAGCCGAAAACAACACCAAAAGAGAAAGTAGCAAATGTTCAACAGCTAAAGGTGCAAAACACCCAGGTCCTTCAGACCATAAATGATGCACAAGCTTTAATTTATGATTCATTAGTTAAACCATATTCAGCCCGACTTTTAAATGAAGATCAACTTTGGAATTCATCCTTCAACATAAACTCGAAGCGGGAAAGTATATCAAACCTTTATATACAACATATTTAAAACAAATGAATAGAATACATCCAGAATTAATGAAGGGGGAATGAAATCCAAAACTTCATCATCCAAAATCAAAGCAGATAAAATTAAATCACTTGCAATACCAAAACCTCCAACGGTAGTACCTCCTCCTTCAGTTAATCCTTCATCATTCACTTTATTATATCCATTTCAAACATTAAAGAAGCAAAAAGATTTTAAAAAGGATTTCAAAATATTAAATAAACCAACTGACCCAAAAATTCAACCGTTAAAGGAAAAATTTAGTCGCCCTTCATTTGCACCATATCCATATTCATACGAAATCGATCATTTAGAATATTCAAAAGGAAACGTTACTTATTTATTTGCCATTAACATTAACACCAGATATTTATATTGCATTCCGGTGAAAGGGAAAACAGAACAGGAAACAAGAAGAGCTATACAATACTTACTAGATCATGAAAGAGTAGATAATATAAGGGGTGATGGTGATAAAGGATTTCAGGCAGCTATGGCTCATTATTTCCCACAAATTAATTTTTACTTTTCATCCTCTCCATATACGTTTCATAATAAAATAGTTGATGCGGTAATGAGAACTCTTAGAGATGCGTTAGGGTTAACGGTCAGATATACTGGGATGGAAATCATAACTCCATCATACAACAGTTAGTATATTATTACAATAATACATGGCATAGAACTATAAACATGAAACCAGTGGAAATGAAAAATGATATTTCAAAAGAATGGGAATATATTAGAAAGCAAATGGAAAGGTTAAATGATGTTAAACGTGAACAAATTAATTCGGGGCTCATGAATTTTAAACAAGGGGATAAAGTTTTGATTCATCTCGATTATGGAAAAACTGATAAATCAATGACAAAAAGAAGACGAAGATTTGACACAATAGCTGAATTTGTTAGATATATTAACGGCAATGCATTAGTTGAGGTTAACAATAAATTAATAGAAATTCCGATTTATTTTATTACTCCATTATATTTAAATAATATTTAATTTTTTTATTTCGTAAGAAATGAGTGACAACGAAGCATCCAAGAGTCCTGATTCAATTAAGATTCAGAGTCCAGACGATGAATATAAAAAGAAACTAAACAGAATTAAATCAAAAATATGCTATTACAAAAAGAAGCCGCAATGTGGTGGGGCTGAAAACGATAAAGAGAGGAAAGAAATAATCGAAAAATTAGAAACTTACCGTTCAATCCTTAAACTGAGTGAAGCAAAAATAAAAGAATTTAATAGAATAAATAAATTGATTGGAAGAGATGAATTTAATAAAGATGAATTTTTAAACTCAATCCAAATTTAATTTTTATTCCTCTTTGACAACGTATCTCTTTCCATCATTACTGCATAACCACATTTTCTCAATTTTAGTGGTTTGTTATTTTTAACATGTTCTTGCATCATTTTTATCATTTCCTCCCTTGTTATGATTCGTGGTAAATTTTGAGCTTGTGGGGTATTCATTTATGATAAAAATAAAAATTTAAATTATGCCGTTCTAAAGTTTGTGACAACATGACATTTTGACAACATCATGGGTTATTCAATAATTAATTATTTTTGAAGAACTGAAGGGGTCACCAGGTCACCAGGTCACCAGGTCATTTAACTTCTCTGAAAAAATGTGACAACATGACATTTTGACAACATCATGGGTTATTCAATAATTAATAAAAGATCTTGCTTTATCTTCTGGATTTCTGTTTCAAAAGTATATGAAGAAGGAATAAAGCTTTTCATCTCTACCAACATTGACGTAGGATTCATGACTAGCGAGTTTGGTGCTGTAGTTGTGGCTTGAATTGTTGTTGTGCCGATTGTTGAAATCATATCTTTTATACAAAATAAAAATAATTTTAAAACTAATTTTAAAACTAACTTTATTTTTTCTATCTTAAGGAAATTCATGAAAATTCACGAGAAAGCTAAAGCAATCTGAGCCGCTAAGTGGTGAGGGTGAAAAAACAGGTGAAAAAACAGGTGAGATCTCACCTCTTCACCTAAAATATATTTTTTTGGAATTTTTGTTGAAAACTCAACAGTTTGACACATGCCATATGCCATTTTACTCAGAATTTTGTGCTGAATTCAATAAAAATAAATGGTTCATTTACTCACAATATTTTTGTACAAAACGACCCCAAACTTTTAACTTCTTTTCTGCAGTTTCTAAATGCTATCTTAGCGAGTTCATATTCTCTAAATTCTCTCTTTAAATCTTCTTGTTCCCATTGATCTAGTTCGTATGGAGAATCTCTATAACCATAACATATCTCACGTTCATGTTCTAATTGTTTTTCGCACATTTTTCTCACTTCTTCTTCAAACAAATGTTTAGCCATTTTCTACTGTATCTTCGAGTTCTTCTTCATCTAAACTTCTTCATGAACTTTCTTGTCTTATGGAGTCCATAATTTTTCCAACTGCTATGCAATATTTTGGAGAAAGCCCACATTGCTATATAGTTTTATAAGTCTTGGGTCTACATACGTTCTCTAACCTGCTTTTGATTTCATCAGGAATTCCTGCATGAATTTTGTATAAAAAGCAACAGTCCGAATTCCGGCGGTTGCTATATTCTTTTCACAAAACGCCTTATAATACTCTTCCCAGGACTTATTTTCCAACAACTTTCTAAAGTCTTTCCTAAACTGCTGACACATCTTTGTTGCATTAATGTAACCATCCTTGTCTCTACGTAAGACTTCAATACCATTATAAGTGCCTTTTTGTGAATGTTTTCGCCATTAGATTTGTTCGTGAAACGTCTGTGCTTCGACTGACATTTCTGTTTCTTACATACAAAATAAAAAAAAATAAAAATAATTCATAAATGCCTTCCTCCTGAACTGTTGTCAAAATGTCATGTTGTCATCATTTTTAAGAGAAGTTAATTAACCTGGTAGCACATGGTAACATGGTAGTAGTGAAATAAAATTTGTTATCAGTTATTTTATCATCATTTTATTAAGTTCATCTTTAGTTAATAATTTGAATGGATTCGCTAATGTTCCACCTTGAGTCACAAACACTTGCCCCGGCTAATTGTGAAGAACCTGGGATAAGATACTCCATGAAATGATTTCATTGGTATCATTAATTTAGAAATTAGTTGGCTTAATTAATTTTGTCATTTATGATAAAAATAAAATGCATAATTTAAATTTTTTTCTTTTCTCATTTTTCTCATTTTTCATCCTGTTTGGTTTCAGCAACTTTTCAAGTTGTTGTCTTGTCAGTAACTTTAATTTTAACTTTGGATCAAATATTGGGTTTCCATCTTATATCTCTTCCATAACACCATATGGTAGAATCTTCATTTATACTTAAAATAAAAATTTAAATTATGCCGTTCGCTCTTTTGGAGCTCAGGACTTTCAGTCCGTTCTAAAGTTTGTTTCACAAACATTGAGCGTTCATTGAACTCTATACCATGCAAATACAGTCATAAATGGTGGCATATAATCTTCACCCGAGCCTGTTGGATTTGTTGTGAAAGTATGGGCATGATTTCCTGTGGTTCCACAGAAAATACCTGCGCTTGAATCTACTGGGTCGCTTGAAATCATATCTATCCATTCCCTGTCTATCCGAACCTGCTGCAAGATTTCTATAACCTCTTTTTGTTATTGAATGTGAATGATTACCTGTTGTGTTTGTAGTTCCCGTATGAGTGTGCGGTGGAAGGTTTGCTTCTTTAATTTTCTTCGAACCTCCTGTTTGCTTTGAAGAGTTAGCACAGTATAAGAATTTATCTACAATCTGCTTCCACGTACCAAAACCTAAAACTGTTACTGGATGTGTTGAGTTCATTGACGTATAAATAGAACCAATGGGGTAAATCATCTCAAGAATTGTATTTAATCCATTATGAATATTGAATTTATTATATAATATTGAATTTGGGTGAGTATTTAAAACTGGTCTTGTTATCAATATTAACGTATTATTTTTGAAAATTGCTTTTCTAACATCTTGAAATTTTGTGATTTCAGACCAGTTTCTTCCATCACTACTGATGTTTACTATATCACCACATCCTAAAGCAATGAAATACCCATCAATATAAAATAAATTTGTAAATCTATAATTTCGAGTAAGTTTTGGAGTGAATGAATAAACCAATTCCCAATTTGATAAATCCTGTGATAAATAAATATGTCTGTTATAACTTACAGGATATGAATAGAACCATCCCTGAAACGAGAACACAAACATTTGATCCATAACATAAAGCTTCAATGTCTCCATCAGCTTGAAAAATTTGTTCAAATTGACCTTGTGGTATTGAAGATGATCTATAAATTTTATCATTTTGTAGGATAAAATACATGTTGTTAATGTAATACCACTTACTTGTATAACAATTTCCAAATCTGATGACATCATACTAAACATATAATAATTTATCCCATCCTCACTAATGAAAATTTGATTGACTTCATAAATTAGTACCCATTTATTATTAACGCATCTAATAGGATTATTTGGATATTTAAATTTAGCATCTTGATTTAAATTACATTTGAACCATTGGATACAATCGAATGAATAACAAGGGCAAAAATCATCTCCAACCGTTATCATTCCCATAAATTTACCGTTATTATATTCAACATATAAAATTCTTGGATTAATGATTGGCTTTCGTGTATCAGGATTCCAAACAGATGGAGTAAATGATTCATAGTTTTTAAAATCATTTGTTTTAAAATAATAAAGCACTCCAGCTGTATAAAATAAATACATGGTCACTCCATCGAAACATATCCATTCAAAAGAATCTATATCAAAGGTTTTATCTGATGATTTCATAAAATTTAAAAATGGTGGAGTAAAATAGACCTCTGATTGTTTTATTTCTTCATTAACAAATGATATATCAGCTTTCTTTGCTAACTCAGTATTAATGAATGAAATAACTTTTTCCTTATCTGCTTTCTTCATTAACTCATTGTTAACATATGTTTTATCTGCTTTAAGGTCTAAACATCCTGAAACCCATTCTGTATCAGCTTTAACTTTAAAAGTCTCCAATGTCCATTCATGATACCATTCAACCTTTTCTTTAATTTCATTATCTTTTTCATCAACATAAACCAAATTTGCCTTCTTATTTAATTCACTATCCACATATTCCTTATCTGCTTTCTTCATTAACTCACTATCCACATATTCCTTATCCACCTTCTTCATTATGTCATTTAGGAAACCTTCTATGAATTCCTCATTTAAATTAAATCTTCCAATCTTCAAAACTTTAGGAAATGCATTTAATGCGTAATATCTCTGTTCTTCTGGTGGAATTGATGTTATATCATCCGTTATACCTTTAATTTTAGAATTCATAAATAAAATTTCTTTTATATTTGATATCACTGCACCACCTTTGCAAACGAATTCGAAATGGTCATTTTTCAATATACTATCTCCAAATCTCCATATTTCAACCTTTGCGTTTGTTCTGCCGTCTTTGAATTATATGCATATGTGGCGTATGTAATGGTCTGAAGGACCTGGGCGTTTTGCGCCTTAAGTTGCTGTTGTTTAATCATTTATTACGATTTAAAAATAAATATTTAATCCGTTATCTCATCAGCTATTTTCTCTATTTGAAATTGCCATAATATTTCATTTATAAATTCTAAATCACAATCAAATAGGTCAGTTATTCTAAATTTAATATTTGATAAATCTTTTGAATGAAGAATAAATGAATTCCCGGATAATTGAAACGGATATGATAAAGAAAATGTGTTTAAGTTGATGGATAAAATGTTTTGTATTGATGGGTAAGAGTTAGGGTCTAATGTTTGATGTGAAAATCTCATTGGGGTATTAACTTTATCACATTTGATTAAAATGAAATTGGAACCAGTGTCAGAATACAAAACATCCCCAACATCTTTTTCAAAATTTAATATCCCCAACAATGAACGAAGATGAGGAGTACAAAATTTAATTTTCAGCGGAAATTTAATAAGGTTATTTATTTCATCAAGTTCAAAAAGTTTATCAGGTTTTGATTTAAAATTTTCTTCATACCATACGATAAATGATTCATTTAAATAACTTAAAATCATGTTAATATCCCATTTCACTATCACATTATTTATATACATATCATACGTTTTTTCAAGGTCATCTTTAATAAATGATATATAATCTGAAGGGTCTAAAAGAATGGGATTAAATTTACCACTCACAGAAACGAGAGTAACATTATAAATTCCGCTAACTGTTAAATTTAATTCACAGTTATTATTCGAAATAATATTGATAATTGAGATTTTTTATTACGAATAAAAATATGGTAAAGCGTTATTTTCCAGTGATAAATAAAACTAGAATAAGATTATCTCAAGAATTCATAAATTCAACGAATAAGAAATTCATTCATGTTATAAATTTTAGTGTTTCAGAAAATATGAGTCAGTGTCATATTCATCAACAGGTTATATTTCACTTCATTCAAATTTAGTTCAATCAAACCCATATAATGACCATTTCATAAGATTTTCAGATGGTATTAAAAATGTAATTGATAGATTAAAATATGAACAGATTGACAATATCGAATTTTTGGAATTTTGGTTTAAATATCCCGATGGAAAAAAGATTGAAGTTAAAGATAAAGCTGATACTATAACAAAAACAATTACAATGACCGATCCGGATAGTGGGGAACAAAAAGAAATAAAACAAACGATAGAAACTGGTGAAAGGTCAATTATTATTGATTATGATTCAAAGGATTATTATTCGATAATGTTAATGCTTGAATATTAAATAGCCTTAACAAAGAATTTTTCAAGTGATATTTTATATTCATCAACTATTTTATTATAAATATCATTATATGTTAAATGAAGTTCAGTTGTTGTTCCGTTCTTTGATATCTTAATTGTGCTAATATCCTTTATAGGATTTATTTTTGCAACTGTTCCGCAGCATGAAACCTCATCATCTATGAAAAATTGAATCTTAACGTCTGAATCTTGAACATCACAAAGAATGGCGATAATGTGAATTAATGATTCATAAGGTAAAATAATTAAACCGGATTGGTCAATTAAATTTATTATTGAATCATAATTATTAATTATTATATCACGGTAAATTTTCATTAATTCAGAATTAATGTCTATTTTATATGGGTTCTCGATGTTTGATGAAAGAGGTGGGGGTATGTTGGATAAGTGGGAATTTCAACAGGTTCTTTACCGGGTTCAGATAAAATGATTGGGTCTCCATCTTCTTTATTTTGCTCCTCCTCCTTTTTCGGTAAGTCACGAGTTAATAAATTTGGTTGAGTTGCTGACCTTGTTAATTCGGGGCTAACATTAACTTTAACATTTTGAATAATTCGTGATTTATCATCATTTACGTTATAACCAACCGTAATCTCTGCTTTTGCGTTAGTGTTCTTTTGACTAGTGAAACGTCTTCTCATTTATATTCGAATAAAAAAATATATTTAAACTTTTATTTTGCTGGAACTTTTGAATCTATTATTCCCTGTATTTGTTCATGAAGTTGATTTTTAGCTGTTTCATTGTAATTAATAGACCTAATATATTCATTAATTGCATTCTTATAATCATCTGATTTCTCAAATTTTCTTTTATCTGATTCCTTAACTAAATCATAAGTTAAACCTCGTTGCTGATATAATGGTTTCTTAATTAAATCTTTGAATGCTTGAGATAAAGCACCTGATGCAATTCTTGCTACTATAATTGGTTGGAATTGCTGTTTAAGTTCATCTTTAACATTTGCGAAAACTGGATCGAATAAAGCAACTTTAAAGAATTTCTTAGCTGAAATTTCAGGTCTAATATTTGCATATTGACCATCAAACTGGTTAGAATATCGTGGTAATCCATCCGGTCCCTCTTCAATAGCATTTAATTCTTCATTGAAATAAGAATATGGATTATGACGGTATGAATTAATTGGACCATTTTCACCTTCTCCAATGTATTGTTTAACAGCTTTTCCATTTTCATCAAATTGCATAGGATAACGTTCATTATATGCTTTACGTTTAGGATAATCAGATATAGTTAATTTGTAACCATTTATGACTTTAATATTACCTTGACCATCAGTAACGAAAACTTCATTTATACCATCAGGTTTTCCATTTGGACCCGTAATGTCTGCTTCGTGTGCTTCCCAATTTGGACCATGACGTTTGGCATATGCTTGAGCTTCTGGTAATGTTAAAACGTTTCTCATTTGTTTAACATCTTTTTGAAGACCAGCAACAATATGAACTAATTCTTTCATTCCATCAGGAACTTTCATAGTTCTATTATATGCACCCTTTTTGTTTGTCCCTTGTTTTAATGGAACCTGTAGAAGATTTGCTATTTCTGTCATGTTTAATTATAAATAAAAAATAAAAATTAATTATAAAAAGTTAATCAAATTTAACACTCCTTTATTTAAATCAACTATTATTTTTCCATGTTCACCTAATTGCTGATATTGTGTGTAAAGTTCATTAATGCTCATTGGTAAATTCACTTGATAAAGCATAACGTTCAACTGTTGACGACTAAACCCACTGAAAATGAAAAGTGTTGATAGATTTGATTTAATGTTTGTGCTTAATGCTTTGAAATATTGAACAGCCATAAAGAATGAACACTGAATGTGTCGACATTGAGTTAATAACTGATTAAAATATGATTTCTCATTTGTTATTAGTTTTGATTTCACTGCATCATCTAGAAAAATGAGTGAATGCAAAAATTCTCTATCAAAATTTGAAATAGAAAGTGTTTCAAATAATTCATCCCGTTGTTTATCAATAATTTTATCCTCTAATCCTTGCTTCTTGATTGTATTATATAATTCTTTATACATTAAAAAGTTTTTTAAATAATCTTCTGCTTCTTCTTGTGATAAATAAATAATTGGAATTTTGATTAAATGCTTTAAAGATTCAAATGTATCATCTGAAGGTGAACCTGAACGGTTGATATAAATTAACACATGTGAATGGGGGAAGTGTTAGCAATAATGATAATTTGTTTTAATATCGTTAATGTTTTACCTTTATTTTGTTTACCAATTGCTGCAGTGATTGAATTTAAGTAACATTCAGAATATGGAATTTTCATTAATTTTTCCTTAGATAGAGCATTTCTATTATCACTCAATGCTTCATTAATCATATCATCTACGTATGTATTATATACTCCTGCTAATTCTTCATAAGGGGTGGATGAATTTAAATCCATTTAATCAAAAATAAATTTATAATTTTAAACATTTCTATTCATCAATATTTCATCATATGAACTTCTATACTGTGGTGGTGTACCTGTTGGATGATATTTCAAACCTTCATCCGGTGTCCATGTCCAATATGTAGTCCTAGTAAACCAAACCTGAGGAGGATTTGTCACCTTTGAACAGTAAGTGTCATTTTCACCCTGAATGATTGGATAAGCTTTCACTTGTACTGTAACTTGTGAGTTGAAAGTTTCTAATCCATCAAAGAATATACCCGCTCCATCACGTTGAACTGGAATAGTGCATAAGAATGAAGTTTGGTCTTTCCATGTTCTAGCTAATGGCGTGCCATCATCTGCATTCAGTGGTCTAGTTAATGAGTCCTCGTATTCTTCCGTGCATTCATTCACTCCATCTAAATCAGAAGCTTGAAGCATACGTGTAAAGAATATGTCACCCACTGTGGTCATCGCTTGATCGGGGAAGTTTCTGGAATCTATAGTGACCTGAAGACCTCGAAGCATTGGATTTTCTAAAACTGTTCTTTGCATTGCATTCTTCGGAAATGTAACACAACATCTGTAACATTATGAAGAGCGTATGAGAAATCTGAGCTAATACCTTCAGGAGTGATGCAACCTCCATTTAGTGAACGAACGTCAATATGTTGAGCTGGAATCATGAATGGATCTTCCTTACTGAATAAACGTGGTATTGCTTTAACTGATTCTTCAATTAAACCGTATCCTGGTGTAATGCATTTATCCTCTAAAACTTCCATCTTTGTGCATGAAATAATAACGTCATCAACTGTTGCGTCAGCAGATGTAGCGGCTAAGCTTGTAATTAATTTGGCAGGAAGTCCGATTTGTTGGAATTTGCGATCATATTTATAAACATGATTCATAATCTTTTCATAATTTTCATCAGTTATCTTTTCATAAACGTAATTTTGTAAATCAGCAACTCTTAACGGGTCAACCTGACAAAATACTAAAGTATCCCTGAAAACATAATATTTAAGAATGATATCACCAAATGATTTAGGATAATCATCGAACGCCTGAAATGCTAACAAATCATTTACCGGAATAATCATATCAAAAGTGACATCAACTTCTTCATTTGCTTTCTTGAAAACTTCTGAAGGGTCAATATATTTACCACATACTGAGTTATCATATTTTTGAACATTATTATATAACGAATGAACAAACTTTTTAACTTTCCTTTCTGATTTTGGTTTATATGTTGCAAATGCGAAAGATTCACGGGCGCAATCCATCTGAAGATAACCGGCATCACCTCTTTCGGTTTCTACTTCTAATTGTTTAAAGCTTTGATTTGATGATTTGTAACCAACGAATAAACGCATGCATTTAAAAGCGGCATCACATGTGAAAGCTTTATTTGAAACTAGAGTTGCTTTAACTTTGCGTTTAATATATGTGTCACCTAATTGGTTCACATCATGAGCCGGATTTGTAATTCTTAAATGAGTTTGTTTATCATCAAAATATGGAGCATCAGAGTCATAGCATGAACTTTCAAGTTCTCTATAATATCTTCTACCGTCATTCTTTGCGAATATTTCATTTATCTTTTCGAATGAATGAAACACATTTCCATTAATCGGTTTGGTGTTTGGCACTAAATAGTTAGTCGTCATTTATTAATAAATAAAAAAATCAAAATTAAAAGATGAAAATGAATTTTTAATTTTAATGAAATAATCAACTATGGCTGCAGGTATATTTAAGAAACTGTGGGATAGAGTAAAAAGAGGAGCGAGTAAAGTTTGGGAAACATTGAAGAAGGGAGCAAATTGGATATTTAAGAATAAAGAAGCAATTAGTGACGTTGCTGAATCAATAACACCAAAAGCTGCCCCAATAAGAGAAATTTTAAATAAAGGAGAAAAAGTTTATCAAAGACTACAACCGATACTAAGATAAAAATAATATTTATTTATTTTTCCACTATCTACCTCCTATTTTATTAAGTATTCCTTCAGCAATTCCACCAACTGCGTTACCTGCTTGTGCTCCCATCGCCGGATTACCTGCTTTAGTACCTAATACTCCACCTATGATAGTTCCTGCCGTTTTCGCTACTGGTGCCAAAAAGTTTGCAACGGGTTTAATAATCTTTTTATAAACCCAACCCGCAGCTTTCTTAATTCCATCCCATAATTTTTTAAAGAATCCTGCCGCCATTTCTGATTTAATATTAATTAAAAAATTCATTTTCATCACTTATATTCTAATTTTTATTTAATGATAAATGAAACCGATTTTAAAAATAAATGAAACGGAGGAGGAAGAAATAAATGAGAGTGAAAATGTTCAACAAAAAATAAACATTGTTAAACCAATTACTGAAATAAAATTTTTTTCATCTGTTGAAGAATTTAATGACTATTATGCTAATAATAAAAAATTATTTGAAGAATTGACAACGTGTAAATTGAATAAAATGTTTAAAGTTGATGGATTCAAAATTTCAAAAATAAAAGGGGTGGTTAGTTTGAAATCTATTCCTCAATCAAGAATCACCTCATTAATGAAAATAGATGATTTAACAAAAAGAATAGAAGAGATTGAAGAAAGAATGAATCAAATAATTGATTTCATAAATTCAAATAATCATTAGTTTCTAATTTCTTTTACTCGTTTATGAGGTCTTTGATTATGACTCCATTGATTCCATTCAGGATTTAAACAATGTTTAATTAATCGTGGAATATCTAACATCATCTATATATAGCTTCTTTTATAAAAGATAAAATAAATTATTTTAAAATGATTTTTAAAAAATTTTATTTTTTATTTCATTATGGTAGTGAATCTTTTATTCATGAAAATAATTATTTCTAATTTCTTTTACTCTCTCGTATATACTAGATTTAAAGAATTCAGAACATTTCCCATAATCTCCTAAATGTTTTCTTATCCCTAACGTGTGCCAGTTATTATATGAAACTGAATAAACTTTATCTTTATCTTTACACCTTTCATCACTTCCAATATATTTATATCTCAGTTTTGATTTAGCATTTTCATATTCATTAACGTTTAATAATTCGCAGTCTTCCTTTTTAAATAAATGTTTTATGTATTCAGGATTTAATACTCTACGTTTATATGCTCCTAACTTAGTTCTAAAGGTTTTTCTACAAAATTTAGGAATTCCATCCTCTTTAATGTCATCAATGATTTCCATTTCATTATTTTCAATTTCTTCTTCTCGTTTATGAGGTCTTTGATTATGACTCCATTGATTCCATGAAATTAAATATTCTTTATCATTATATTTATACCTCATTAGCTTATTTTGGCTTTCATATTCATTTAATAATTCACAATCTTCATTTTTAAATTGAAGTTTAACCCATTCAGGATTTAAACAATGTTTAATTAATCGTGGAATATCTGACATCATCTATATATAGCTTCTTTTATAAAAGATAAAAAAATAAATTATTTTAAAATTAATGTTAATTTTTTAATAATTTATAAATAAATATATTTTAATGCATCATCTATATATAGATGTAACAAAAAAAGTCACTAAACCCGTCATATCCTACTACTATAAATTCCGGTTCGTTTTTTATTTCGATAGAACACCTTAAAAACTCAGATTTGTATTCCTTAGTACATGGGTATGCTGTTTATATCATGTAAATCAATTCATTTTGTTATTTTTTGCTTTTCTAAAGATTTGACAAGCCAATGACTTTAAATCTCTGAATTAATAATGAAATATTTCTTTCCTATCGATACACACACAGAAAAACTTGTGAAATGCGATTTATTTTTGCTAATTTTTAATTCAATATACAAACAATTTTATAAGTTTCTCAGAGAAACTTAAATATTTGATACTATAAGTCTTGGAACCGGGCTTTTACAATAAGTAAACTTTCCGCCCATATTCATATAAGACCTAACCTTAGGGATCATTGGCTTGACAATTGCATCTGCAGCTTTCTTGAAGTGAACAACATTATTCTGCACATGAGTTCTTGCAAATTGAAGGAAATACGGCATTTGAAGTAATTCAGTTGCATTTGGACGATTGGCTGGATTTGGTTGAAGACATTTAGCAATCAACTTTATGAGAAGTAGATCATTAATTTTATCAACAGGGAATAATCCTCTATTCATTCTTTCGACCAAGGTCGGAGTATCATCTGCATTAAATGGATATATTGATACGCCAAGTGCCCAAATATCTGCCAAATATTTATCATAATATTCTTTCTTGTAAATTTCTGGTGCCATGTAGTGTTTTGTACCTTTGAATAAATGGTCCTCTCCTTCCTCTTCATCAGTTCCAAGAGATGACAATCCAAAATCAGTAATTTTAATTCGTCCGTATTGATCAACTATGAAATTCTGTGGTTTGATATCACAATGTGCAATATTTCGGTCATGACAAGCTTTTACTCCGAGAATCATATCATAAATTATGCGAGCGCGTTCTTCACTAAGAATGCAATATAACTGTTCATCGACTAGTTGACACAGGTCTTTAGGGCAATATTCCATTAATAAATAAGCCGAGTTGCCACATGTAAAAAATCTGTATAGACTTACAATATGCTTGTCATCGATTTGCTTGAAGCACTCTATCTCGCAGTCTTTGAATCGATCAAGTGGAATTTTTTTTAGGGCAAATATCGTCTTGTATACATGGGAATAAACGCTATATACTAATCCATAACCACCTTTTCCAATTTCTCCTCTGATTTCAAGCCCTTGATCTTTGAGGAAAGAATTTTCTGCGGCATCCATGGTTATGCATTCAAAAATTTCCAATTCTAAAATAAAAGTTCAAACAATATGCAATGATATTATAATTAATATTTTCATCGTTTCACTGAAAAATAAATAACGCACTTTTCAAAGAATTGAGGATTTTATGTTGATAGCTATTTGAAATTTTCAGATATATTGAATCATGATAGTAATCAATTTAACCAAAAAGAGGTAAGCCAAAATATATAGGCTACAATTTTATTTGACATCGACTTCATATTTGTTTCTGCGTAAAATGAAATTTGATACAATCGATAAGAGCATTAAAACAAATAAGGGTTTCGTTTTGCGAAAAAAACGTACAATACGCAATTTCGCCAAAAAAACATTTAGCTAGCAATTTCGACCCTTGACTCCACTGAGGACGTCACTTTTTTGATATTGCGATGTGATATTTTTGGAAAATCTTTATGAATATTATATAAAAAGTCTCTTTAATATCTATATTTCATATTTTTATCGATTTTTAAAGTTTTTGCGAAAAGTATTCAATTATTTTTGCTATTTAGTCGGGTAAATGTCAGATTTGCGACATTTTCTGATATGATATTCAGATTCTACGTTGATAATAATGCTTATAGAACCCTCTTGCTATTGTGTCAAAATTGCGAAACCGATAGCAAAAATATCTCGCAATATCAAAAATGAGACATTTGGTGAATTATGCATTATACAGATTGAAAATATGATTTTTGAAAACATATCATCATTTTATAGCTAAATCGAAAGTAATTAATATCATATTAGATTAAAATGAAAAAGGAATAGTATCGTTATGCTTTAAGTGGCAGTTTTATAATATAATCATAATTTTAGCTCAATATACAACACCTTTTCGCAATATATGGTTAGCAACCTAAATTCTGATTGTTTTGAATTCATATATCTTACGTTTTCTATAATTACATCGCTATTCATCACCATTTCTATCTTTATCATTATTGTTTGTATCTAATAATTTCTCAAAAAACATTAATACTTAATATTTGTAAATATCATACTTTATAACGTAAATAAGAACATTACCTATTATGAAAAACAATAATTAAAGAAAAATATGGTAAGCTTTTATAAATGTAATTTTTAATATCTTATATTCAGAACATATAACTAGTAAATAAAGTACTTATTTTATACATACAACGTAGGGCATAACGCATCAAATGCTCAAATCTATTTTATTTTTATATAATATATCAATCAAAGCAAATTTACATTGTTTTGTTAGATATACTTTATTTGCATCGAAATTGGCGCGTTTCTTTACAAAAGAGATATTTTTTCGTGATAAATAATATCTACATCCCCTAAAAAATCGATTTCTGCAGTCAGAATCGAAAAATACCGATCAGACGTGGAAATATCGTCATTTCTTTTACTCCTTTTTTACTTTTCTTTCTCTCCTCTCTTTTCGGCCACTTTTTGAATACCTTGGTCGTTCATTTACTTTGATTAATGACAAAAAGACCACTTGGGAAATATCTCCATAAGAAATATAAGAAACTTACCTTGGCGGACTCTCGAGAGCCACCACCTGAAGGTTTTGTTAACTGTTACGATGAATCAAATCATGCATATTTACAGTGTAATCATTTTAAAAATGACATCCAGTGCGATTTCTATATCGCAAAATATCATCTTCAGATAGTGCCTACAGTAGATCCTGAAGCATATCCACTCAAACATCAGCACTATTTTGGCCAACCTACACTTTACGATGTAACAAGGCGTACAGATGTCCAAAACCAGAATCAAGATGACCATCAAGATCAAACACAACAAAATCAAGGCCAGCAAGGTCAAAATCCCCAGATTGATCCGGATGTCAAAGCATATTTTGAAGATTTAAAAGATTGTGATAAAAGTATAAAAGATTTAAATACAATGGAACTGGCAATTATGTACCTCTTTGCCTCAAGGAGTTTACCAATGGATTTGGTGGATGATCAATTGTTCCGTAATGTTCTAATTATGGCAATGCACCTTGGACGTAAACATATAGGAACTAGTAATATGAGCGCGGTTTTGGACAGTCACCTCCCAAGACGTACTTCCTTCCAAGAACGTTTTATTTGTGTGGCCAAAATGCACAAAGATCTTTGGCTAAAGGAGTTTAAAAAGGAAGAATCAGTGGGTGTTGCGATCGATGCCGGAAAGCTCGGTAAAAGATCATATCTTACGAGTTCAATCATGTGCGCAACATCTCAGCTCAAGCCAATGCCATTAGAGACATTCCCGAATTTTACAGGTACTAAAGTGGCGTATGAACATGCGCTTTCACACATCACAGATTTTCTCAAAAGATTTTACCAGATTGATGTTGCTGGTTTCGTAGCAGACAATCTCAGAGTCCAATGGTCTGCACTTGCATCAGTCCTTGAAAATGCACCAGAACATCTTGCTATTCCATGTGGATGTCATACATTTCACCTTTGTCTTAATGATGCAAGAAAACTCTGTCCAAAATTCGACAAATTTTGCCAAAATGTCGAATTGTTTTCAAAAATCTTCTCGAGCAAGCCTGTTGCATCACGACTTGGAGGTGGATGCCCAACAGTTTGTTTAACTCGTTGGACAAATTTGTATGACATTGCATCTTGAATAGTCTTCCATGTCGAATCAATCGTCGATTTCCTTGTTTCTGCAGATGTTCGTGAAGTTCCAGAAATTCACGAACACATTGAAGGAATCGTGAAAGTGCTTTTTGTTTACGCTCCTTATCTCGTATCCTTCTTAACAGCCTTCAAGCTTCTTTCACAGAAACTCGAAAGCGATAATATTACGATCGCTCAAGTATTCCCATATACACTTTCCGCCTTAATATCGACACAGGAAGTAATGCATCAAGATTTGCAGCTGTTCTATGATATCCTCAAAACTCAGATGGATCAGAGGATGTATCAAACAAAACATGGTTACATTCAATATGCGCTTTTTGTATTCACATATATTGGACGTGAGTTTCACAGAATGAAGAACAGTCAAAAGCGTGAAGCACTCGAATTAATCAAGACAAAATACAATCTTATGCATTGTGAGCAAGATTGTTTGAAAAAAGCTAATGCAATCCTTAATCATCAAAAAATCAAGAATTTAACATCAGCAGAACTCAAAAGAAAATTTACAGATGTAATTTCCAAAACTACTAGTGTTCCTCATTACAATCAGAGCAGCTTTGCCAAAATTAATGTTTACTCACTCGCGGTCAACGATAATAATTTGGCCGGACAATCGTCCAGTAATACGAGTTTGGCCGGACAATCGTCCAGTAACGAGAGTTTGGCCGGACAATCTGCCAGAAATGACGGTTTAGCCGACCAAGCAGCCCAATTTGTACGCTATCAAAGCCATCGTTTTGAAGATGATACTGACCTCCCAAATAATGTTGATGTCAATTATGAAGCAGAGAGACAGTTTATTGCAGAAACAGAAGTTATGCCAGAGCCTGCAATTCTCAACACCGGCTCAGATTCTGTTCAAACAGAAATGATCCTGCATGAGGATGCAGAAGAGATACATATTGAGCAATCAAGGCAAGCAAAGAATAGTAGTCTCAATCAAGTATTCTTTCCAGAAGCAGAGCTCAACTATGATATTATTGAGTTTCCCAAAATTGATAATAATGAAATTTATCAATTTATTGAAGACATTGCAGTATTCAATAATAAAACACAAGAAGAAAGGCAACAAATTAATTATATTGTCGACAAATGGCTAACTGGACAATTCAATCCAAATCATCCAATTTACGATATTAAAATGCTTTGGGACTACATGGAAGGGATTTCTCTTTCTATTGGAACAGATGAGATCGATGTTACCCTTTTATCAAGTTTGATCAAAAAATACGCATCAATATCAGCTTCAGAAGCAATGTGTGAAAGAGATTTCAAGGACTTAAGAGATCTTTTAACAGGACTTAGGGCAAGAACAGGCGATCGGCTTTGTAATGCAATAATGATTTTGAAATTAGCTCCTCTTTTAGTGAAAGATAGATTCCGGTACAATTACATTAGACCTGGTTCAGTATGAAGTTATTTTATATTGTTATTTTTGTTATTTTTGAATAAAAAATTTTATGAATCACGAAAAATATCTCTTTTGTAAAGAAACGCGCCAATTTCGATGCGAATAAAGTATATCTAACAAAACAATGTAAATTTGCTTTGATTGATATATTATATAAAAATAAAATAGATTTGAGCATTTGATGCGTTATGCCCTACGTTGTATGTATAAAATAAGTACTTTATTTACTAGTTTCTGAATATAAGATATTAAAATTACATTTATAAAAGCTTACCATTTTTTCTTAATTTTTTTTTCATAATAAGGTAATGTTTTTTTACGTTATAAAGTATGATATTTACAAAATATTAGTATTAATGTTTTTTGAGAAATTATTAGATACAAACAATAATGATAAAGATAGAAATGGTGATGAATAGCGATGTAATTATAGAAAACGTAAGATATATGAATTCAAAACAATCAGAATTTAGGTTGCTAACCATATATTGCGAAAAGGTGTTGTATATTGAGCTAAAATTATGATTATATTATAAAACTGCCACTTAAAGCATAACGATACTATTCCTTTTTCATTTTAATCTAATATGATATTAATTACTTTCGATTTAGCTATAAAATGATGATATGTTTTCAAAAATCATATTTTCAATCTGTATAATGCATAATTCACCAAATGTCTCATTTTTGATATTGCGAGATATTTTTGCTATCGGTTTCGCAATTTTGACACAATAGCAAGAGGGTTCTATAAGCATGACTATCGAATTTTTTTTTTAGGTTTCGCAAAACAACCAAAAATTAATTAGCTATAAAAGTGACAATTTTAGCAAAACGAAACCCTTATTTATTCCAAATATATGATACTTTTTAAAATTCATTTTTCCATTCGTTATTCATTATTGTTAAAACTTCAAATATATTGTAACATATAATTTCATACAATAATCCAATCTAAATATTATCCGATGTTATATTCTAAATTCTTTCTTTTCATCTTTTGTCATGGTTAGGCGACAAATATATGTACAAGATCTATGAATCTTTGCTGCCTATAATATATTCTCATTATCTTTGCTTATTATATCCCCTTTTTCTTTCAACCATTAACAATGATCTTGTTATATCAAGATCAGACCAATGACGTTCAGATAAAATAATCAAACTAATCTATCGAATATTATGCACTAATCCACTAACGCCATTATTGAAGATATATTTTAAATATTTAATTTGAATTTAAAATTGATATTTTATTAAATATTATATGTCACTTATATTATAGGGCATATTCCTAATAGTATTCTACAATAATTTTTTGATTTTAATATCTTTTGAAAATTTTTTTGTTATCTCCAATTTTTTAGTAATTTTGTAGACATAATTATTATCAATTATTAAAATCCGGTTACTGATTGAACATAAAGTTATTGTTTTTAAAATAATTCATATTTTTCCCTTTAAATTGCATATTAATAATATATGTTAATCGAACAGTAATGTATTCAGGTAATTCAATCATTATCTTCCATTCATGCTAATTGAATAGAAGATACCAAACAAAAACTATACTCATTGAATAATGAAACTCAAATTTTGATAATATTTCAATTTTTGCCGTGCTTGAATTTAAATTGTAACCTTTTTAACGAACATTTAAAATTTATCTTCATTTGATAACTTTGCTAAAAATTTATGATCATTACGATTGAATAACTATTTGAAATTGTTGAATAGGTAATTTCCCATATTAATTTTTAAATATTCCTTCAGTCATATGCATTCATTTCGAATAGCAGAATTTTTATTTGAATGGATTACAATGAGATTGGATTAATATCGCTTCAATTATCCGTATAACCGTTTCCATATTTTTAGAAGATGAACCCAATAAAGTCCTCTCAAAAAGGTGAACTCAGCAAGAATAATAGAAGAATGTTCACACTTGAAGAAGATATGATCATTTACTCAATGGTGAATATGCAAAAGGACAAAAATTGGAAATTAATTGCAAATGCATTAGATGGAAGGTCTCCGAAGCAGGTACGTGAAAGATACAAAAATTACTTAGCTCCAGGAATTGTCAATGCTCCTTGGACACACCAAGAAGATGATTTGTTAAAAGATTTATATAAAAAAATTGGACCCAAATGGTCTCAGTTAAAGGGATACTTCAAAAACCGATCAGAGATAAATATCAAAAATAGATGGTCATCATTGGCAAAATTGTCTGGTGAATGCCAATCAAATGTTAATTCTCCACTAATTGAAACAATTTCAAGCGAAGTTCAAATCGATGCATACAATGATGCATTCGGAGATTTGTTTGATGCTTTTAATTTGGATTTTTAAATGCGAATTTCCATGTTTTTTTAATAAAAATATTTTTATTACCAAATTGAAACATAAAAACTACTTTTTCATTAGGCCTGTTCATATGGTAACCGATGATAAGTCCATGTGTATTCCTCATCAAAAGCGATTTTTTTGACTCTATTTTACCACACGGTAATGTTTTTCTCGATTTTGTCCAGGCCTATTTTCATAGATAAGATTATGATTTCAATGATTTTTTATAATATTATTATTTTTTTATAATTTTAGTATCAATGCAATTTGAATAAATCAAGAGGGTGAATAACGAAAATAGTATTAATCGATTGCTAGATTTATCAAAAACAAACTAAATATTAAAATGAAAATTTATATATAAAACAAAAAATACAAATTTATAATTCTATTTTGGTATAAGTTCCGTTAACAAGTTAATTTCATAATTTTCTTCCGCCTTTGTATAAATCTTTTGGACAATTTCGTCAAAATTGAGTCTACAAACAGAAGGGAAATCCCAAATGAAGTAGAAGTCATCTTTGCTTCCATCCAAACCACTCAAAATGCTCGAATCCCTTCTTGGCGAAGATTCCAAGTTGATATTCGCTCCGGAAGAGCTGGAAAGTATCCTAGACGACCCGGAATGTCCCGAAGAAGATCTACTCTTCTTCTTTGACGATCCTTTTTCTGAGGTCGAAATTTCAGATCCTTTATTTGAACTCGAGCCTTTGTTTTGAGAGTTGTTTGATGAGGACTTCTCTTTCGATGAGGATTCCCGCTTACGTTTAACCACTTTCTTCTTTTTGGAAACCACTTTTTTCACATTAGATGATTTTGATTTTGGTTTTTCTTTAGGAAGATCGGCTGTTTCAAGGGTTTTGATATCTTCCGATTTTTGTGGTTTGATTACCGGTGAAGATTCCTTTTCTTTTTGGATCGGAATTAATTTAATTTCATCTCCATCGACAGAAATCGTCAACTGAGTCCTTTCATCGGACAAGAAGTCAGTATTAAACATGTCCTCAGTCTTTACGCCATCAGGGGAAGGTCCAACAGGCTTTAAATACAAAGGAAAGTATGGTTTCCAATTTTCTCGGTAAATTTCAAATGGAAACTCCAAAGGAGACATTGTTTCTTTAACAGTCGGTTGCTGGTGTTTATATAATGTCTTTATCCAGTCAACTTGGCCTTTTGTGACTTGTTTTTTCTCAAATAATTCGTTGATATCGTCCAAAGGGAACGAAACAGCAATTCCACGCTCTCCGCCGGCCGCTTTATACAAGAAGAAAAATAATGACTGGGGATATTTGGGGTGGGACCCTTCCAAATTCAAAGAACAAATTGGAGTATCCGAAATCAAAATTTTTTGAGCGGCAAAGAGGCCTTTATCGCCACAATAACTTCCTTCTAGGTTAATATGTTCCAATGTCTTGGACAAACAGGCGGAATTAATGATGGGAATGATTAATTCGCCAATGTGATTTTTTTCATCGCCTTGGATTGATATTGCGTGGACATTGGATGAAGAAATGAACTTACAAAGACTATCCACGTACTTTTGGTCCTTCTCAGAGAAGCAATAGTTCAAAGATAAAAATTCAATTTGGGGATTTTGATTTAGAAAGACAAAGAAGTCAGAATTGATGTAGTTTTCATCCCATATCAATGCTTTGAGTTGTGGGAATTGTTTTTCTTTCATAAAATTGTATAATTTGGTCATATCTTCTTCTGAAGCTTCAATTGCTGATAAATCAATTCTCTTTTGAAGATCATTGATCGTAATAATTTTGAAGAACTCAACTAACTTACTTTCGGGCCATTTAATACCTGCGGCGACGATTGTCATCAAAGTTGGCGGTAAATCGTATAATCCGTCCGCGGCTTTGGTACATTTGTTGTAAGAAACGTCTAAACCTCTTAATTTCACGAAATGTTCTCTGTTTATCGCTTTTAATATTTCATAAATTTCTAAATCGCATTCTTTCAAAGAAATCATCTCGAGATTGGTAAATTCGAAGTTGAGTTTGCTTAAATTGAGGTTTTTCGTATGATCTAATGAAAGAGCTGTTAATTTATTGCAAAATTTTGGGAAAAATGCGGAATATAATGAATCTATTGAGCTACTGCTTATTGCATTGTGAAATCCTACCGAACACAAGTATTTATCCGTAAAACATTTGATAATCGAAAGAATATTTTTTTCGGAAAAATTTGAATTCGTAAAAGTTAAGCCTGCGATTGGGATATTTTTGTTCTGAGTCAATTTCCTTAGAAAAGAATCAAAATGATGAGTTGATGGTCCAACTATCTCCATATGCTCTAAATTCGATGGTTCTGTGATTACATCGCGAAGAACTTTATAAGCATTGATGCTTTCGCTTGAGGTGATCTTAATACTTAATATATTGTAGCATAATGGCAATAAATCGAAAAATACAGGGAAAGCTTCGGATTTGTTTGAAAATGAGTTTAAATCAATGTATTCTTCGGAATATTCTAAGATCTCTTGGATCCTTTGTATGGTTTGGGATGAATATTCTTTTCCAAGAAGCTTTTGTCGAAGATTTAATCGAATCATTACAGAATTTGAAGTTGGAGGCGGCCTTTCATCGGGATCTGTAAAATATCCTAGAGATATGAGTTCAGTAGGTCTAAATATTCTTGGAAGAATATCCCATAAGACTTCAAAAATTTCATCAACTTTATCTGTTTCGAATTTGATCTGATTTTTACCAAATATCATACTTATGGTATCTTCTGTCTTGTATAATTTGGTTAGCAGCAACCAACAATAGATTGAATGCTTGACATGATCTATTTTTCGCGCAAACCAAAAACTTTGATCTGTTATCAAGACATATTTCTTGGATTTGCTTTCTAGATCAATGGCATGAACGAAGAAGCGAGGATTTTCGCCTTGCTTTCGTGCAAGAGCGAAAAATTCCTTCTCCATTCTGAATTTTTTTTTCTTCGATTTGGGAAATCTGATTGAACTAAATGGCGAGAATGATATGCTTAATATGTGATCAATGGTTTTTCAAATTACGAAAAAATACTTCAGAGATGGGAAAGATTTGCTCACATTTCATAAACTTTCTTGCTCTGATATGCAAGCCAAAACCCCACTTAGTTCTAAAGTATGACAAGGGCCTTCTTTCTTAAATAACCAAATCAATATTAAGAATCAGAGTCAAAATTGCTTTGGATAAGAAGTAACGTGATTGGTTTTAATAACAACAGCTTTTCAATTTAATCCCAATAACTTTAAAGGCCGCCTCAACCAGCTGATTTATGAATTATAGAATATAACATTATCAGAAAGTTATGATATAATGAAATATAATTCCTGTACCAAAACGTAGCACTGCAAAAATTTTTTCCCACAGTTTTCGATTCTAATATTTTCTGATGATGGATCTATAATACAAACCTAATAGGAAACTGTTCTACGAAGAACATCAAAATTCTGGCTAAGCAACTTAGAGAAATCATACTATCAAAAATAATATTTGTTGATTTACATGTAAAGATCATTTAATGAATGATTATTCTAGATTTGTACAATGTTCTAATATTTATCCTTTTGTTGGACTAACTTCCTATTAGTTAGTTTGAATAGTAGTATATGTTGAAGGGTTTTGTGACTTTTTTTGTAAACGTAAGAATTCATACATTTTTGAGCGATTTTGTATCATTTTTTTTTACATATGAAGTAAAAAATGTATGATTTTTACGGTTTTTATTCTTACGTTTTTGAATAAATCAAGATTTAAAAATTTTCAGAATCGTAAGAAATTTTCACTAAACCCATACATAATGAAATAAAAAAAAATAAAAAAAATAAAAAAATAAACTTTAAAAATTCATGTCTTACATTTTTTGAATAATTTATTTTTTTAATTCGTATGAAAATGAGTGTCAAGACTAACGACGTTAAAAAATTGGGATTCACAAACGAGGAAATAAAGGATATATTAGAGGAGGCGAGTTATGAAGTTAATAAATATTATTTAAGAAATTGTCAAAAATTCGCGGAGTTATTAAATGATTTAGATTATGATGGAAAAATGAATAAAGATGATGTTATAAATTTCTTATATCCCACATCTGAAGAAGAAAAACCTAAAGAACCTGATGTTTTCCCTGAATATTATGAAGAACGGATTAAAGATGATGAATATGATGAAATTGAAAGACTGGAAAAAATAAGAGATGAAATAGATGAAAAAATTAAGGAATTAAGAGAAGTTGAAAAATATAATGAGAATGAAGTAGAGGGTTTAATGAATATCCCAGCTTCAGAATCAGAAGTTCAAAAATCTCATGAAGAAAGATATAAAAATTACTTTTTGGAATCTACTAAAAATTTATTAGATGGTGAAATAGATGAAACACTTTCAGAAGAAGGCACAAAATTTATTCATAAACATAAGTTACAATTTATTGACGATGGAGATTATCCATGTATATTACTTTCACCTCCTCTTGATTCTGAAAAATTCAAAAAAGCACTGAAAAATGTAACATATGCAACAAATACGATTAAGAAAGAAGACCATGATATTTACACAAATTATTATTTAAATAAATGTGCAGGTGTTGATAAAGTTTTTGATTTGTTAGATAAAATATCAAAAGAAACAATTGGTACATATAAAATTTTATGCGATTGTGGTTTCATTATTGAAGATACTAATAATGTTTCATATGAAAGAACAGCACCGAAGGAAGACGAAGTTGAAAGGTCTATACCATTCGTTATTAAGAATATAAAAGATATGAAAACTTATAAACATTATATTTATTCATTTATTTCAGAAAAAATGGAAGCAACCCATAAAACATCATCTCATCATTTTATAGCTATTCATACATTCCTTTTCAAAGTTGTGAAATTAAATAAGACAGGAATTAGATTTAATGTATCAGGGTACGCATTCTTGAGTAAATTAAAATGTATTCGTCACGTCGCAGATGATAAAAATTTATGTGTTCTTAATTCATTTTATGGACTTTAGCCCTGGACTTTAAAAAAAATAAACTTTATTTTTATTTATTTTTTAATTTTTTATTCTTACATAAATGAACAAAAACGGAACAGCTAAAATGAATGATAATCAAATAAGAGCCGAAGGTAGAAGGTTATTTAAACGCTTCTATAACATTCCTGATGGTGTTAATCCTAAAACTCGTAGAAGTTATTTAAATGAAGCCATAGATGCATATGAAGGATTTGACATTTCATCAGAAAGTGAGAGGTTAGCAAGAATGTTAAACGTTAATATTGATTTTTATTATTGTGACCCTCAACCAGAAGACGTAGACATAAATAAGGTAGACTTTCCATTAGTGGAATCAATAATGATAGATCCAGAATTTGAAACAGTAAATATTTTATTAACACAGAGTCCATGTGGAAAACTTCACGCTGACAGAATTACAGACGTTGAAGCACTCACAGGATATAAAGTTTGCCCCTTTTGCAAAGAAGAAGTATATTCTATCCGTGATGACCCAGAAAGGAAAAACCAAAGAAGATTTTTAAAGCATTGTGAGAAATGTAAAGAAAATAATGGAAGATTAATTCAAGACGTTCAATTGCAAAACACACAACAACCATATGCACCACATATCACGAAACAGAAGATATATCAATGGCTATTAGCACATAATTTGCAGGAATATTATAAACCAACAAGATATTATATTACTTTTGACTTCGAAACATTAGAGACTAAAGAAGAACTTCAACTTTCTGAATGTGCAACTTTGAACGCTTACTTAAAACCATTTATGGTATCATCAACTGTCAAAATAAAGCCGCAAACGGACTCTTTGAGTCCTGAAGGTCTTTCAGACCGAAGCGGCGAGGTCGTAGACCGTGATAAAACATTTACGAGGAATTTTTGCTTAACATCAAGTGATTCGTTCATCTCTGATTGGATTGAATTTTTATTTTCAACCTGTTCATTAGTTGCTAAATCAAATATTGAACAATATGAAGAATTAATGAAGCCGCAAACGGACCAAACGGCGGGGACTTTGTCCCATACATTAAATGAAAAACAGAAGGAAGCATTTAAAGAACTTCTAGATGAGGAATTCAATAAAGTGAATATCATAGGTTTTAATTCGGGAAAGTTTGATTTAAATTTAATTCTTCGTGATTTAAACACTGCAAAATGGAAAATAAAATCAATGCTGGGTTCTTCTTCTCAATTTAAGCAAATCATTGTAAAGAAAACAAACTGTCCATATGAATTAAGATTTATTGACATCAGAAATTATATAGCGGGTGGAACATTAGACCAATTCACTCAAGATTTCGGAAACAATAAATCACGTGTTAAATCCTTTTTCCCTTATCAATTCATCACATGGGAGAATTACGAAGATGAATTATATAAAGTGGAACCATTCACTCAAGATTCATTTTATTCAGCATTAACTCAAGAAACAATATCCGATTCAGATTATCAAATATATCTCAATGATGCTAAAAATTTTGAGAATAGATTAGAATATTTTATTCATTATTGCAATAAAGACGTTGAAATTATGATTGACCCAATTGATAAAATTATTGAAGAAACATTTGTTTATAAAATTGACATGCTTCATAATCTTTCTTTATCATCGAATGCATCAATGATTCGTTACGCGTTAGCATATAAGAACTTCAATCCTAACGAAACATATCCAGAAGAAGAAAATGTGGAATCAAGTTTTGAATTAACAAAAAAGTATTGGAAATATAAAATTGATTCATATAAGAAACAAGATGAAAAAGCAGAAAGGGATACTAAAAACAATGTTTCAATGGATGACTATCAATACTATCACGATTTAATCCTTTCATCTAAATGCAAAATGTGTGGTAAAGCGTTTACATATGCTAATAAACCAACATTAGATAGAATCGATAATGAAAAACCACATACCAAAGAAAATTGTCAGTTAATGTGTTGTTATTGCAATGTCGTAAAATCAAATAAAGATGAAGATGTTCAACGTTTAAGAATCAATTTAAGAAATTATACATTAAAAAATAATTTACCAATGACTCTAGATTCAGTTGAAGCTTATCACATCCTCCGTAATGGAATTACTGGTGGTTTATCAAATGTTCAACATAGAGTAAATCTTAAAGGAATCACGCACATTAATAAACTTTCATATAATCCAGAAACTAAAACTGTATCAAATGAGGACACTTCCAACATTATGACTCATTTCGTTGGTGTTGACTTTAATTCATTATATCCTTCATCATTTTCATCTAATCCTCATGATTTCATTCAATATACTGACCATAAAATGTATATGCCGGGAAGATTGAATGGTGTTATCATTTGTGATACAGCAACAAAGAAAGCAAAAGCACTGGGAATAATTAAGAAGAAAAATACTTTATTCGTGGCTGAAGTAAAGGGTCACATTGATGAAAAATACATTAATGATTACATAAACTTTTTACCAATAATAAGAAACTTTGATATTATCACAGATGAAAAAACAATTGGTGGTTTTATGTATAATTACATGAAATCAAACAATCTACCAGTTGACCAGAAACAGAGGAAATTAACTCAGTTAGCATCAACACACAACCAATATCAACCATTTTCTTCTTATTATCTTTGGTATCTAATAGACAGATTTCATTTTATCATTGATGACATTCAATCAATTTTAACATTTACGAAAAATACTTGTTTTAATGAATTTGCGAATGAATTTATGAACGAAAGACAAAAGGCTGAATTAGAAGGAAATAAAGGAAAAAGTTTATTTTGCAAGATTTCACTTAATGGATCATATGGTTACGATGCAATGAATACACAAAATTACGCAAAGACTAAAATAATGAATGCACAGAAGGCACGCGTTGCATGTATGTCAAATAAGTTTAAAAACATAAGAGAAATAGGAGAGGATACGTATCAAGTGATGCTTAAAGATAGATTTTATAGATGTGATACATGTTTACAAGAGGCATTCTTCACTTTAGATAACGCAAAATACTGGTATTTGGTTTTCATTTATGATTTTATGTATAAATGCATGGATGTTAATCGTTTTCATTTCATTGAAGGTGATACTGATTCATCTTATTGGGCAATCGCTGGCGACCCAAATCTTCCTAACACTCAAGCATTTCAAGCAATTGTAACCGATAAAAAATTTTATGATAAAAACATTTACAAATTCGCACCTTTTGATTTCTTCTGTTTTAATGAGAAATTTAAACCTAAATTAAAGAATAAAGCTGAAGAAAAAGCACATGAGAAGAAGTTATTGGGTTTAGCAATTGAGAAACAAGGTGATAACATGGTTGCTTTATGTCCTAAGTGTTATACTTCATTCAACGGTTCAATTGATGGAAGTGATTTTAAAAAGATTGCACAAAAAATGAAAGGAGTTAGTTTACGACAAAATAAACAATTAACACCTAAAAATTATTTGGATATAATAAATGATAAAGTGATATTTGATGGTCAGAATATTAATTTACAACTTAAAAACGGGTCAATGACTCGCTTAACAATCGGTAAGACTGCATTAACAGGAGCACACACTAAGGCTGTATGTTGTGAAAATGGATGTTGTATGCCATTTATTTAATAAAATGCCACAGAAGAGACAAAAGGAACCGTAAATAATGGTTTTGATACTATGATTCAAAGAGGCGGGCACCCTTAAAACACTTATTTTATTTTTATATAAATGAATAGCGTAGATTTAAAAAATTTAATTGATGATTTAGTACTTAATCAAAATTTTCTTAATTATTATGAATTAAAATCATATCTCCAAAAACATGATAACAATATAACGGGTGATGATATGGATTATTATTATTCGTATTATAAAAATGAAGTTTTGAAATATCATGATAAAATAATTTCTAAAATTAAAGACAAAATTAAAAATAATGAATATTCAAAGGGAAAAAGTAAATCACAACTTAAACAATTGAAAGATTTCAAAAATAAAGTATTAACAGAAGAAGATATTGATGAATTATATATATATAAATTATATAATCCTGAGCCGCAAAAACCAAAGGAACAAAAACAAAAGGTGCAAAACGCCCAGGTCCTTCAGACCATAAATGAAGCACAAGCTTTAATTTATGATTCATTAGTTAAACCATATTCAGCCCGACTTTTAAATGAAGATCAACTTTTGGAATTCATCCTTCAACATAAACTCGAAGCGGGAAAGTATATCAAACCTTTATATACAGCATATTTAAAACAAATGAATAGAATACATCCAGAATTAATGAAGGGGGGAATGAAATCCAAAATCAAAGCAGATAAAATTAAACCACCTGCAACACCAAACCCTCCAACGACAGTACCTCCTCCTCCTTCAGTTAATCCTTCATCATTCACTTTATTATATCCATTTCAAACATTAAAGAAGCAAAAAGATTTTAAAAAGGATTTCAAAATATTAAATAAACCAACTGACCCAAAAATTCAACCGTTAAAGGAAAAATTTAGTCGCCCTTCATTTGCACCATATCCATATTCATACGAAATCGATCATTTAGAATATTCAAGAGGAAACGTTACTTATTTATTTGCCATTAACATTAACACCAGATATTTATATTGCATTCCGGTGAAAGGGAAAACAGAACAGGAAACAAGAAGAGCTATTCAATACTTACTAGATCATGAAAGAGTAGATAATATAAGGGGTGATGGTGATAAAGGATTTCAGGCAGCTATGGCTCATTATTTCCCACAAATTAATTTTTACTTTTCATCCTCTCCATATACGTTTCATAATAAAATAGTTGATGCGGTAATGAGAACTCTTAGAGATGCGTTAGGGGTTAATGGTCAGATATACTGGGATGGAAATCATGACTCCATCATACAGCAGTTAGTATATTATTACAATAATACATGGCATAGAACAATAAACATGAAACCGGTGGAAATGAAAAATGATATTTCAAAAGAATGGGAATATATTAGAAAGCAAATGGAAAGGTTGAATGATGTTAAACGTGAACAAATTAATTCGGGGCTCATGAATTTTAAACAAGGGGATAAAGTTTTGATTCATCTCGATTATGGAAAAACTGATAAATCAATGACAAAAAGAAGACGAAGATTTGACACAATAGCTGAATTTGTTAGATATATTAACGGCAATGCATTAGTTGAAGTTGACAATAAATTAATAGAAATTCCGATTTATTTTATTACTCCATTATATTTAAATAATATTTAATTTTTTTATTTCGTAAGAAATGAGTAACAACGAAGCAGTCAAGAGTCCAGACGATGAATATAAAAAGAAACTAAACAGAATTAAATCAAAAATATGTTATTACAAAAAGAAGCCACAATGTGGTGGGGTTGAAAACGATAAAGAGAGGAAAGAAATAATCGAAAAATTAGAAACTTATCGTTCAATCCTTAAACTGAGTGAAGCAAAAATAAAAGAATTTAATAGAATAAATAAATTGATTGGAAGAGATGAATTTAATAAAGATGAATTTTTAAACTCTATCCAAATTTAATTTTTATTCCTCTTCGACAACATCTCTCTTTCCATCATTACCGCATAACCACATTTTCTCAATTTTAGTGGTTTGTTATTTTTAACATGTTCTTGCATCATTTTTATCATTTCCTCCCTTGTTATGATTCGTGGTAAATTTTGAGCTTGTGGGGTATTCATTTATGATAAAAATAAAAATTTGTTATCACTTATTTTATCGTGAATGTTTTTAGGTTATTCAATAATTAATTATTTTTGAATAACTGGGAAATAAATTTACGTCAAATATGCAATTTATAAAATCTTATGTCGACAGGCTACGTAGCACAGTGGTCTAAGGTGGTGTTATGGAGGGGTCAAGGTCTGTGGTTCGAACCGCGACAGCGCCGTATTTTCTTATTTTCTTTATTTGTCTTGTTTGTCGTGAATAAAAAGTATCATAAAAGTGCTCTATCTTCCACGGGAATAAATAAAAAATTTACTTTATTTCTTCTTTATTTCTTCTTTATTTCTTTGTTCCCGTGGAAGAAGGGTTTTGCTGTTTTTTCTCAGCCGAAATCAATGATTTTTTCATTTTTGGAATCCTTAGCGAATGAGGAATCTTTTCTCTCGTGGAAGCTTTGACCTAAAATATAATTTAGGTGAAGAGGTGAGATATCACCTGTTTTTTCACCTGTTTTTATGGTAGTAGTGAAATAAAATTTTGTTATCAGTTATTTTATCATCATTTTATTAAGTTCATCTTTAGTTAATAATTTGAATGGATTCGCTAATGTTCCACCTTGAGTCACAACACTTGCCCCGGCTAATTGTGAAGAACCTGGGATAAGTACTCCATGAAATGATTTCATTGGTATCATTAATTTAGAAATAGTTGGCTTAATTAATTTGGTCATTTATGATAAAAATAAAATTGCATAATTTAAATTTTTTTTCTTTCTCATTTTCTCATTTTCTCATTTTTCATTCTGTTTTGGTTTCAGCAACTTTTCAAGTTGTTGTCTTGTCAGTAACTTTAATTTTAACTTTGGATCAAATATTGGGTTTCCATCTTTATCTCTTCCAATAACACCATATGGTAGAATCTTCATTTATACTAAAATAAAAATTTAAATTATGCTGTTTGCTCTTTTGGAGCTCCTAAAGTTTGTTTCACAAACATTGAGCGTTCATTGAACTCTATACCATGCGAATACAGTCATAAATGGTGGCATGTAATCTTTACTTTGTCCCGTTGTTTGTGTATATCCTGAAACGCGATGTGTATGGTTTCCTTCTCCCTGAGTGTCACTCCAGTAACAATTTATGGCAAATTTAACATCATCTTTAACATCATATCCTTTACCTTTTGTCATTCCTGACCAATCCCAATATCTATGCTTATGCCAACCTGCTTGAGATGTGCTTAAATCTATGTAGTGACTGTGTGCAGGTAAATTTTCACCCGTAATTGTTTTACTTCCCCCTGTTTCCTTTGAAGAGTTTGCACAATACAAAAACCTGTCGACTATTTGTTCCCATGCACCAACACCAAACATTGCTTGAGGACCTCTCACATCCATAGATGTATAAATAGAACCTACTGGGTTCATTAAATCAAACATATGAGATATTATAGGATTGTCTCTTTTGAACTTAAAATATAGTGTAACTATTTCGGGTTTCTTCTGGTTTGTGTCAGAATATTTTTTATAATATAATCTTATGTTTTCAGGGTATGTAAAATCTTGACTATAATATTTATTTTTGTCATCTTCATAATAGTATACTATTCTCGTTTTTTCTATTGCATTATATCTTTTATATCTATAATAATCTAAATATAATGTTTGCTTTTTTGGGTCTACATGTGCGTCAACACCATAGTCATAATAATACGGTGCTGGAGCTACGTTAGACAATGTCATATCCGTCATTTCATAAACTCTTAAATATTTCTTTTGTTCGTCTCCATATAAGTTTAAGTAGCAGTTGTTGTCTAATGGAACTTTAACTTGTGTGCCATTATTCTTTATATAGCCTACATACATTTCATTGTTATTTTTCGGAATGAGTTTATACCGTATACCATTTCTTAAGGACTGTACAAACTCCCATCTAAAATATTTGTTTTCTTCATTGACAGAAAAGTCGCCAACAATAGTTTCAATATTTTTTGTTCCAACTAAACTTTGGTATATTTCGTTAACAAATGATATATCTGCTTTCTTTGCTAACTCATCGTTAACATATTATCTGCTTCTTTGCTAACTCATCGTTAACATATTCCTTATCTGCTTTCTTTGCTAACTCATCGTTAACATATTATCTGCTTTCTTCCCTAACTCATCGTTAACAAATGATATATCTGCTTTAAGGTCTAAACATTCTGAAACCCATCCTGTATCAGCTTTAGTTTTAAGAATCTTCGATGTCCGTTCATGATACCATTCAACCCTTTCTATAATTTCATTATCTTTTTCATTAACATATTCCTTATCTGCCTTCTTTGCTAACTCATCGTTAACAATTCCTTATCTGCCTTCTTTGCTAACTCATCGTTAACAAAGTTATCTGCTTTCTTTGCTAACTCATCGTTAACATAAGTTTTATCTGCTTTCTTTGCTAACTCATCGTTAACAAATTATCTGCTTTCTTTGCTAACTCATCGTTAACAAATATTATCTGCTTTCTTTGCTAACTCATCGTTAACATATTCCTTATCTGCTTTCTTCATTATGTCATTTAGGAAACCTTTTATGAAATTCCTCATTTAAATTAAATCTTCCAATCTTCAAAACTTTAGGAAATGCATTTAATGCGTAATATCTCTGTTCTTCTGGTGGAATTGATGTTATATCATCCGTTATTCCTTTAATTTTTGAATTCATAAATAAAATTTCTTTTATATTTGATATCACTGCACCACCTTTGCAAACGAATTCGAAATGGTCATTTTTCAATACTATCTCCAAATCTCCATATTTCAACATTTGCGTTTGTTCTGCCGTCTTTGAATTATATGCATATATGGCGTATGTAATGGTCTGTGGTTGCTGTTGTTTAATCATTTATTACGATTTAAAAATAAATATTTAATCTGTTATCTCATCAGCTATTTTTTCTATTTGAAATTGCCATAATATTTCATTCATAAATTCTAAATCACAATCAAATAGGTCAGTTATTCTAAATTTAATATTTGATAAATCTTTTGAATGAAGAATAAATGAATTCCCGGATAATTGAAACGGATATGATAAAGAAAATATGTTTAAGTTGATGGATAAAATGTTTTGTATTGATGGGTAAGAGTTAGGGTCTAATGTTTGATGTGAAAATCTCATTGGGGTATTAACTTTATCACATTTGATTAAAATGAAATTAGAACCAGTGTCAGAATACAAAACATCCCCAACATCTTTTTCAAAATTTAATATCCCCAACAATGAACGAAGACGAGGAGTACAAAATTTAATTTTCAGCGGAAATTTAATAAGGTTATTTATTTCATCAAGTTCAAAAAGTTTATCAGGTTTTGATTTAAAATTTTCTTCATACCATACGATAAATGATTCATTTAAATAACTTAAAATCATGTTAATATCCCATTTCGTTATCACATTATTTATATACATATCATACGTTTTTAGGTCTACGACCCCGCCGCTATGCGGCTCATGGTCATCTTTAATAAATGATATATAATCTGAAGGGTCTAAAAGAATGGGATTAAATTTACCACTCACAGAAACGAGAGTAACATTATAAATTCCGCTAACTGTTAAATTTAATTCACAGTTATTATTCGAAATAATATTGATAATTGACATTTTTTTATTACGATTAAAAATATGGTAAAGCGTTATTTTCCAGTGATAAATAAAACTAGAATAAGATTACCTCAAGAATTCATAAATTCAACGAATAAGAAATTCATTCATGTTATAAATTTTAGTGTTTTCAGAAAATATGAGTCGATGTCATATTCATCATCAGGTTATATTTCACTTCATTCAAATTTAGTTCAATCAAACCCATATAATGACCATTTCATAAGATTTTCAGATGGTATTAAAAATGTAATTGATAGATTAAAATATGAACAGATTGACAATATCGAATTTTTGGAATTTTGGTTTAAATATCCCGATGGAAAAAAGATTGAAGTTAAAGATAAAGCTGATACTATAACAAAAACAATTACAATGACCGATCCGGATAGTGGGGAACAAAAAGAAATAAAACAAACGATAGAAACTGGTGAAAGGTCAATTATTATCGATTATGATTCAAAGGATTATTATTCGATAATGTTAATGCTTGAATATTAAATAGCCTTAACAAAGAATTTTTCAAGTGATATTTTATATTCATCAACTATTTTATTATAAATATCATTATATGTTAAATGAAGTTCAGTTGTTGTTCCGTTCTTTGATATCTTAATTGTGCTAATATCCTTTATAGGATTTATTTTTGCAACTGTTCCGCAGCATGAAACCTCATCATCTATGAAAAATTGAATCTTCACGTCTGAATCTTGAACATCACAAAGAATGGCGATAATGTGAATTAATGATTCATAAGGTAAAATAATTAAACCGGATTGGTCAATTAAATTTATTATTGAATCATAATTATCAGTTATGATATCACGGTAAATTTTCATTAATTCAGAATTAATGTCTATTTTATATGGCGCATTGCGACTGTAATCGTAGATTCCTGGGTTCTCGATGTTTGATGAAAGAGGTGGGGGGTATGTTGGATAAGTGGGAATTTCAACAGGTTCTTTACCAGGTTCAGATAAAATGATTGGGTCTCCATTCTCATGGTTTTCTTCATTCTCCTCATTCTTCGGTAAGTCACGAGTTAATAAATTTGGTTGAGTTGCTGACCTTGTTAATTCAGGACTAACATTAACTTTAACATTTTGAATAATTCGTGATTTATCATCATTTACGTTATAACCAACCGTAATCTCTGCTTTTGCGTTAGTGTTCTTTTGACTAGTGAAACGTCTTCTCATTTATATTCGAATAAAAAAATATATTTAAACTTTTATTTTGCTGGAACTTTTGAATCTATTATTTCCTGTATTTGTTCATGAAGTTGATTTTTAGCATTTTCATCGAAATTAATAGACCGAATATATTCATTAATTGCATTCTTATAATCATCTGATTTCTCAAATTTTCTTTTATCTGATTCCTTAACTAAATCATAAGTTAAACCTCGTTGCTGATATAATGGTTTCTTAATTAAATCTTTGAATGCTTGAGATAAAGCACCTGATGCAATTCTTGCTACTATAATTGGTTGGAATTGCTGTTTAAGTTCATCTTTAACATTTGCGAAAACTGGATCGAATAAAGCAACTTTAAAGAATTTCTTAGCTGGAATTTCAGGTCTTAAATTTGCATATTGACCATCAAACTGGTTAGAATATCGTGGTAATCCATCCGGTCCCTCTTCAATAGCATTTAATTCTTCATTGAAGTAAGAATATGGATTATGACGGTATGAATTAATTGGACCATTTTCACCTTCTCCAATGTATTGTTTAACAGCTTTTCCATTTTCATCAAATTGCATAGGATAATGTTCATTATATGCTTTACGTTTAGGATAATCCGTCATTGTTAATTTATACCCATTTATGACTTTAATATTTCCTTGACCATCAGTAACGAAAACTTCATTTATTCCATCAGGTTTTCCATTTGGACCCGTAATGTCTGCTTCGTGTGCTTCCCAATTTGGTCCGTGACGTTTGGCATATGCTTGAGCTTCTGGTAATGTTAAAACGTTTCTCATTTGTTTAACATCCTTTTGAAGACCGGCAACAATGTGGACTAATTCTTTCATTCCGTCTGGAACTTTCATAGTTCTATTATATGCACCCTTTTTGTTTGTTCCTTGTTTTAATGGAACCTGTAGAAGATTTGCAATTTCTGTCATGTTTAATTATAAATAAAAAATAAAAATTAATTATAAAAAGTTATTCGAATTTAATGGAACCTTTATTTAAATCAACTATTATTTTTCCATGTTCTCCTAATTGTTGATATTGTGTGTAAAGTTCATTAATGCTCATTGGTAAATTCACTTGATAAAGCATAACGTTCAACTGTTGACGACTAAAACCACTGAAAATGAAAAGGGTGGACAGGTTTGATTTAATGTTTGTGCTTAATGCTTTAAAGTATTGAACAGCCATGAAGAATGAACACTGAATGTGTCGACATTGAGTTAATAATTGATTAAAATATGATTTCTCATTAGTTATTAGTTTTGATTTCACCGCATCATCTAGAAAAATGAGTGAATGCAAAAATTCTCTATCAAAATTTGAAATAGAAAGTGTTTCAAATAATTCATCCCGTTGTTTATCAATAATTTTATCCTCTAATCCTTGCTTCTTGATTGTATTATATAATTCTTTATACATTACAAAGTTTTTTAAATAATCTTCTGCTTCTTCTTGTGATAAATAAATAATTGGAATTTTGATTAAATGCTTTAAAGATTCAAATGTATCATCTGAAGGTGAACCTGAACGGTTGATATAAATTAACACATGTGAATAGGGTGAAGTGTTAGCAATAATGATAATTTGTTTTAATATCGTTAATGTTTTACCTTTATTTTGTTTACCAATTGCTGCAGTGATTGAATTTAAGTAACATTCAGAATATGGAATTTTCATTAATTTTTCCTTAGATAGAGCATTTCTATTATCACTCAATGCTTCATTAATCATATCATCTACGTATGTATTATATACTCCTGCTAATTCTTCATAAGGGGTGGATGAATTTAAATCCATTTAATCAAAAATAAATTTATAATTTTAAACATTTCTATTCATCAATATTTCATCATATGAACTTCTATACTGCGGTGGTGTACCTGTTGGATGATATTTCAAACCTTCATCCGGTGTCCATGTCCAATATGTAGTCCTAGTAAACCAAACCTGAGGAGGATTTGTCACTTTTGAACAGTAAGTGTCATTTTCACCCTGAATGATTGGATAAGCTTTCACTTGTACTGTAACTTGTGAGTTGAAAGTTTCTAATCCATCAAAGAATATACCCGCTCCATCACGTTGAACTGGAATAGTGCATAAGAATGAAGTTTGGTCTTTCCATGTTCTAGCTAATGGTGTGCCATCATCATCATTCAGTGGTCTAGTTAATGAGTCCTCGTATTCTTCTGTGCATTCATTCACTCCATCTAAATCAGAAGCTTGAAGCATACGTGTAAAGAATATGTCACCCACTGTGGTCATCGCTTGATCGGGGAAGTTTCTGGAATCTATAGTGACCTGAAGACCTCGAAGCATTGGATTTTCTAAAACCGTTCTTTGCATTGCATTCTTCGGAATGTTAACACAACATCTGTAAACATTATGAAGAGCGTATATGAGAAATCTGAGCTAATACCTTCAGGAGTGATGCAACCTCCATTTAGTGAACGAACGTCAATATGTTGAGCTGGAATCATGAATGGATCTTCCTTACTAAATAAACGTGGTATTGCTTTAACTGATTCTTCAATTAAACCGTATCCTGGTGTAATGCATTTATCCTCTAAAACTTCCATCTTTGTGCATGAAATAATAACGTCTTCAACTGTTGCGTCAGCAGATGTAGCTAAGCTTGTAATTAATTTGGCAGGAAGTCCGATTTGTTGGAATTTGCGATCATATTTATAAACATGATTCATAATCTTTTCATAATTTTCATCAGTTATCTTTTCATAAACGTAATTTTGTAAATCAGCAACTCTTAACGGGTCAACCTGACAAAATACTAAAGTATCCCTGAAAACATAATATTTAAGAATGATTTCACCAAATGATTTAGGATAATCATCGAACGCCTGAAATGCTAACAAATCATTTACCGGAATAATCATATCAAAAGTGACATCAACTTCTTCATTTGCTTTCTTGAAAACTTCTGAAGGGTCAATATATTTACCACATACTGAGTTATCATATTTTTGAACATTATTATATAACGAATGAACAAACTTTTTAACTTTCCTTTCTGATTTTGGTTTATATGTTGCAAATGCGAAAGATTCACGGGCGCAATCCATCTGAAGATAACCAGCATCACCTCTTTCGGTTTCTACTTCTAATTGCTTAAAGCTTTGATTTGATGATTTGTAACCAACGAATAAACGCATGCATTTAAAAGCGGTATCACATGTGAAAGCTTTATTTGAAACTAGAGTTGCTTTAACTTTGCGTTTAATATATGTGTCACCTAATTGGTTCACATCATGAGCTGAATTTGTAATTCTTAAATGAGTTTGTTTATCATCAAAATATGGAGTATCAGAGTCATAACATGAACTTTCAAGTTCTCTATAATATCTTCTTCCGTCATTCTTTGCGAATATTTCATTTATCTTTTCGAATGAATGAAACACATTTCCATTAATCGGTTTTGTGTTTGGCACTAAATAGTTAGTCGTCATTTATTATTAAATAAAAAATCAAAATTAAAAGATGAAAATGAATTTTTAATTTTAATGAAATAATCAACTATGGCTGCAGGATTCTTTAAGAAACTGTGGGATAAAGTAAAAAGAGGAGCGCATAAAGTTTGGGAAGGGATTAAGAAAGGAGCAAATTGGATATTTAAGAATAAAGAAGCAATTAGTGACGTTGCTGAATCAATAACGCCAAAAGCTGCCCCAATAAGAGAAATTTTAAATAAAGGAGAAAAAGTTTATCAAAGACTTCAACCGATACTAAGATAAAAATAATATTTATTTATTTTTCCACTAACCACCTCCTATTTTATTAAGTATTCCTTCAGCTATTCCACCAATTGCGTTACCTGCTTGTGCTCCCATCGCCGGATTACCTGCTTTAGTACCTAATACTCCACCTATGATAGTTCCTGCCGTTTTCGCTACTGGTGCCAAAAAGTTAGCAACAGGTTTAATAACCTTTTTATAAACCCAACCTGCAGCTTTCTTAATTCCATCCCATAATTTTTTAAAGAATCCTGCCGCCATTTCTGATTTAATATTAATTAAAAAATATATTTCATCACTTATATTCTAATTTTTATTTAATGATAAATGAAACCGATTTTAAAAATAAATGAAAAAAGGAGGAAGAAATAAATGAAAGTGAAAATGTTCAACAAAAAATAAACGTTGTTAAACCAATTACTGAAATAAAAATTTTTTCATCTGTTGAAGAATTTAATGACTATTATGCTAATAATAAAAAATTATTTGAAGAATTGACAACATGTAAATTGAATAAAATGTTTAAAGTTGAGGACAGAGTCCAAGACCCGGAGGGTCATGGATTCAAAATTTCAAAAATAAAAGGTGTTGTTAGTTTAAAATCTATTCCTCAATCAAGAATCACCTCATTAATGAAAATAGATGATTTAACAAAAAGAATAGAAATTATTGAAGAAGAATGAATCAAATAATTGATTTCATAAATCATGACTCGTTGAGCCCGGGTCCTTAAAGCCCAGGACTTAAAGTCCATCACTGAGTTCAAGGTTATATTCATCAAATATTTCATTATTAAATGCAACTTCTGCTAGTTTATTTATTTTTTCAATACGATCATTTGAAAGTCTATCGTTTAATTTTTTCTGAAGTTTTTCATTTTCTAGTTCTGAAACTTTATTTGGATGATATTTAAACCCGTTAAATTCTTTTTCCTCAGTTTTGATCATTAATTTACAAAGAACTTTTGTGGTTGGAATTCGTTTAAACCATTTATCATTAATATTTGTTATAAATTCAATATCTGGAATTAATTCCCAAATTTTTGCATTTTCAATTAATTTATTATCAAATGCAAAAGCAATAGGTTTAATATTAAACTTACCTTTATAATATATACTTTCTACATAATCATCGAAATAAACATCTACTTGTTTAACATTTTCAAGAATTGGTGAAAGAACATCCATTAATTGATTGACGGTTACGAATCTTGATCCACTCATTTTCTTACGAATTAAAAAAATAAATTATTCAAAAAATGTAAGACATGAATTTTTAAAGTTTATTTTTTTATTTTTTTTATTTTTTTTATTTCATTATGTATGGGTTTAGTGAAAATTTCTTACGATTCTGAAAATTTTTAAATCTTGATTTATTCAAAAACGTAAGAATAAAAACCGTAAAAATCATACATTTTTTACTTCATATGTAAAAAAAAATGATACAAAATCGCTCAAAAATGTATGAATTCTTACGTTTACAAAAAAAGTCACAAAACCCTTCAACATATACTACTTTGAATCCATCATCGAAAGAAAGATGATTTTTGTTGATCTCTCAAAAGAATAATGATTAGCAAGATTATGATTTGAAATTGATATTACACTGGAAATTCATGTTTTAATATTTCACAGATAACCGTTATTAACCGTTAACAGATATTTTTTTTCGAAAAAGTGAAATCATGATGAGATTATTTTTTGTCGCATATTTGCGCATATTATGACACTTTTTCTGACATTTTTCTATAAATTGAGAGCAAAAGTATTCAAAATTTTGTCAAAATATGCGCAAAATTGAGAACTGCGCATATTATGACACACGATTATTTTTGTCCGTTACTGGAAACAAAATCTCTATGCATTGCTTTTCTTCATGTCTTTCGCCTAAAGGTATGTTTAAAACAATATGTATGAGATACGTATTATAAAAGATTTGAAAAACTCACATATTATTATCAAATTTCAAATTTTTATCGAGAAAATATTGAAATCAAGACGAAAAAATATTGTTCATAACAAAATATTATAAAGATCTAGCATCTACAAGAGTTTCAAAGAAAAACAACCAACTTAAATTTTCTACTTCAAAAATAAGAACATCTTTCAAGTGTGACAAGCAAAAAAAGAATACATACGAATAGTTCAATTTGAAATGAATGATATGTTTATGTATAAGCTAGATTTACCTACATTCGATAATTGCTAAACGTTCATAACTTTGCGAGATATTAAAGAGAATTTATCGCTATTTACGTTATTTTCGACAATATATCAATATACGGCGATTGTTAAGTGAGTAACTGAGAAAAAAAATAAAAGATTTGATTAATCTGAAGATCAAAAGAAGATAACAAGAGAAAAATATGAATAAATAAATGAATAATGAATAGAAAAAGAAAGAAGAATATTGAAGATGATTAAATGAAGTTATTATAGGAAAATTAAAAAATATTACTAAAATTAAAGATATCTGACATGTTTACATATCTAATAATAATATATTTGTCATTTAAATCTATTTTGAATCATAGTAAACTATGATTGTCGTATGATTTAAAAGAATCTCTAAATTTGCTTACTAAAATTAAAGATATCTGACATGTTTACATATCTAATAATAATATATTTGTCATTTAAATCTATTTTGAATCATAGTAAACTATGATTGTCGTATGATTTAAAAGAATCTCTAAATATCAAGTCAATTTCTTATAAAATTGTTATCCATCTCTTACATTTTTTCATAATTACTACCTATATTATCAATCTCAACGATGACAATATCTTGTTATCAATATATTAAATTTAATTTATAACTTAACATTCAATGTTTCCATCTATTCTTTCCATATATTAAATTCTAAAAACACTTTAACAATTGTTCAATAAACACAATATTTATAACATTTAAAAATATTTCAATTGAATACATCTGATTCATTTAATGTAAATTCGTGATTTTTCCATCTTCATCATTTTCTAAGTTTATTTTAATTGAATCATTTATCTCTGAATCATTCCTGTTCATAAATTTCTCAATTTCAATATCACGATAATCAATATCTCCTGGATGAAATTGATTTTTGTATTTGTCAATTTCTTCTTTTGGTATTTCTGAAATTTCGAGATTAAAATTTCTTTCAAAAGTAAATAATTCTTCATTAATTTTAGTTAACGAGATATAGTACGATTTTTTATGATCATACTGGTTTCGTTGATTGGTTAAATATCTATGAGCGATTACTGTATCAACTTGAAGTAAAGTATATATCATATGGAAAATTGTTGGATGTGGATATATTATGTGTGAGTTCAGTACCTTGTTAAATGATTCCACGCCATTATTCGAAAAAATCATATCCTTCACATTCATTTTATTTATTTCTTCGTATTTTATTTCCATGTGCGAAGGAAATAAGTGGCAAATTTTGAAGTATCTTGGAACAGATAAGTTTAAAAACTGAATTAGGAACGAATGGGCACCCACATAATAATTTTAATAAAGATTTGGATGCATGATCATCTTGATTGCACAACTTCTTAAAGTTCTTTACAAGCGCAGCAATGTAATGAAATATGCATCCAGTAAGAACTGTCTCTTTGCTGATCTTTTCTTTGATAGAGTTCATCAAAGCTGCTTCAAAATCTGTTGTGATGATGGAAAATTGATTAAGACCAATTTTAATCTGTTCATGTGTTAACATCATATTGAAAACAGTATTATAATCATCAGCACTTCTTCCCGTCATCAAAACATGTAGAAAAGGGAGATATAAATTTGTAGCATTATCAAATACCAAGAAATTCAATAATTGACCATTTGAGAGATTTATTGGTACCACTTTGAATGTACCATCTATGAACAAATGTTTTAAAGTTCGTGCACGATTAATGAATAAAGGCAATCCAAAAAAGTAAAACTTAGAATCATCAATATTGGAATAAATTTTTGTAATATAGAAATTTTGATTGTTATAATGTTCAAGTAATTTTTTAATCAACTCATCTTCGTTCATTTTCATTTTTGGTTTAATTTCCTGGTACAACCTTCTGATAACATCAGACGATATTTCAATAATATCATCGTGAGATTCGTTATATTCCAACACAAGCTGATTTGCAAATGCTATTACCTGACTTAATGAAACAATAGGATTAACCTGAATGAAATTTTGTATCTCACTCTCAAGTTCTAATTTATTTTGGTTAGTACCATCAATAATTGAAGATTTTGTATGTTTTGGACATCGATGTGGAGGATTAATTTCACAAACTTCAGCTTTTTTGCCTGTATTTGCTGGGAACAATGTAACAAGTTGAGAATAAGAACATCTTTTCTTTTTGGCGCAATAATAAACAATTTCCAATCGATCAATTTTTGAATAATATATTTGAAAGCGAATAGGGATCCCTTCTGGATATATAACACTTTGATATTTCAATTTATCTGAATCAGATATTTGAAAAGTATGATATGTTCTTAGAATGTTTTTTATTCTTATTTACATTTGTCTTGCTCATCTTGATTCATGATAATATAATTAGGAACACATTGTTTGCATGTATCTTCTGTAATGGCAGCTTTTGGACTTTTGATTTAGTTTTTTGATATTGAAATGCATTTTGAATTAGAATGTTTGAATTGAGTAGATCATCAATGGGAAGATTATCAGTAAAATGAGTAATGTTTGAAAGTGATGGCAATGGAACTGTACTATCTACAGTTGGAGGATTAGAAACAATCCTTTGTACGGAACTCTGATTTGCAGCAATTGGAGGATTAGAAACAATCCTTTGTACGGAACTCTGATTTGCAGAAGTTGGAGGATTTGAAGGTATCCTAAAAATTGCCGTTCGATTAATTCTTTTAGAACGAGAAGGTGAAATTTGAACATTTCCATGAAGATTTATCAAATTTTGATTTCTTTCAATGGATTGTAAACTTCTTTCTTGATTTGTCAAATTTTGATTTCTTTCAATGGATTGTAAACTTCTTTCTTGATTTGTCAAATTTTGATTTCTTTCAATGGATTGTAAACTTCTTTCTTGATTCCTATCTTTATTTTGTAATATATTATTACAACTTTCATTTTCAAACTCAAATTCATTAAATGGTTCTTCTTGTTCAGATTGTTTTTGACTGTTTTCCGACGAATGTTTTTCAATAAATTTTAATATTTGGCATTCCGTATTTTTCAATTCTGCCAATGATGATGGTGATTCATCAGAATATCCTAATGGCCATTTATCTTCCATTGATTTTGTATCACCATTATCATTATCAGCAACATCTATAGTAGCATCTTTACTTTCCGATTCCATTTTCTTACATTCTGTTCCATTTTCTTTGGATTCCTCCTCTTCTGACTCATCCTCCGATTTTTGATCAAAATTAAAGTTTAAAATTTTTAATGCTGCTTGTAAATTACTTTTCGTTATAATAAGCGCTATTTTTGCAACATTTTTGTCGAATCCCATTGATGTTAATGAATTATATTCTTGTGATTTACTAATTTTTAATTGATACATATCAAAAAATGGCAAATTGAAAACATCTGTGGGTGGATCAACATTTACAACCTTTAAATCAATATCATTGAAACATTTAATTATATCAACTGAATGAAATTCCCTTCTTTTATATTTAATAACAAAAGAATATAAATTCAGATTGAATTTCCTTGCTATATAAAGGTATAAACTTAAACAATGAACATCTTGGTTAGAATGAAGTAGAATTACATTCTTTTGATATCTAATTGTTAATTTCATAAAAAAGTAATTTTCAGATTTAAAAAAGTGAAAACCTTATTTATTAATAATTATTTAATTTGTTAATTAGAAAAAGAATTAATGAAAAATTATGTAATTAAAATAGTTAAAAGATGATGAAACGATGAATAACAATGAAATTAGAAATATTACGATGCGATAGTATTAATATAGTAAAATCGAGTATGAGACAAAAGAATTTTATAAATTAAATTTAATATATTGATAACAAGATATTGTCATCGTTGAGATTGATAATATAGGTAGTAATTATGAAAAAATGTAAGAGATGGATAACAATTTTATAAGAAATTGACTTGATATTTAGAGATTCTTTTAAATCATACGACAATCATAGTTTACTATGATTCAAAATAGATTTAAATGACAAATATATTATTATTAGATATGTAAACATGTCAGATATCTTTAATTTTAGTAAGCAAATTTAGAGATTCTTTTAAATCATACGACAATCATAGTTTACTATGATTCAAAATAGATTTAAATGACAAATATATTATTATTAGATATGTAAACATGTCAGATATCTTTAATTTTAGTAATATTTTTTAATTTTCCTATAATAACTTCATTTAATCATCTTCAATATTCTTCTTTCTTTTTTCTATTCATTATTCATTTATTTATTCATATTTTTCTCTTGTTATCTTCTTTTGATCTTCAGATTAATCAAATCTTTTATTTTTTTCTCAGTTACTCACTTAACAATCGCCGTATATTGATATATTGTCGAAAATAACGTAAATAGCGATAAATTCTCTTTAATATCTCGCAAAGTTATGAACGTTTAGCAATTATCGAATGTAGGTAAATCTAGCTTATACATAAACATATCATTCATTTCAAATTGAACTATTCGTATGTATTCTTTTTTTGCTTGTCACACTTGAAAGATGTTCTTATTTTTGAAGTAGAAAATTTAAGTTGGTTGTTTTTCTTTGAAACTCTTGTAGATGCTAGATCTTTATAATATTTTGTTATGAACAATATTTTTTCGTCTTGATTTCAATATTTTCTCGATAAAAATTTGAAAATTTGATAATAATATGTGAGTTTTTCAAATCTTTTATAATACGTATCTCATACATATTGTTTTAAACATACCTTTAGGCGAAAGACATGAAGAAAAGCAATGCATAGAGATTTTGTTTCCAGTAACGGACAAAAATAATCGTGTGTCATAATATGCGCAGTTCTCAATTTTGCGCATATTTTGACAAAATTTTGAATACTTTTGCTCTCAATTTATAGAAAAATGTCAGAAAAAGTGTCATAATATGCGCAAATATGCGACAAAAAATAATCTCATCATGATGTCTTCATATCTATAAGTGTATTCTTATGAAAACACAAATAAAAGAATTTCAATGAACTCACAAAAATATACGTTTATGGAATTTCAATTTTATATATAAAACCAACATAAAACGCATTCAAAAATACATATTTAAAAGATTTTTCGAGCTTTTTCTGAAATATTGAAATTGATAGTTGGTCGTGAGAATATATGTTGGGTGACAGATATCTAAACATAATTATTTAAATAAAATTTCAAAGTAATTAGTTCTCAATTTTAATTCAAATTGCTATGATTGTTATAGTATTGATTCTATTAATATTAATTTTTTATCAAACTTTACATTTATTGAATTCGATAATGCTTTGAAAATTTTAGTATTCAGAATTTATGCTTAATTTCTTATTATATTTATCCATTTCAAACAAATTTTCATATGATTTTGCAAACACAGAGTATACACTGCAAATGAATTATGATGGAAAACGAATTCATCAAGGAATAAAGACATTTTGGAAAATCTCCGGACAAAGTGATAGAGTTTTATCACCATCTGCAAGAGGATCTGATTTTTATCAAGGAATTATTCTTGATACAAACATTATTTTGCCAGAAAATGAAGATAAAATAATTTTAGATTATACGCTTCAGAATAATGGCACAACAGCAAAGAAAATTGATTTATATTTTAGAACTCGTCTTTACTTTGGCAATGAAGGTAAGCTTCAAATCGAACCTTTTGGGGATTATCAAGGATATCGTTATTCTAATCCTAATACAAATGAAGAAATGTATCTGATTTCAAGAGGTGGAGAATACGCAAATGCTTATTCAAATTATCATAGTCAGTATTATGAATACAATTTTTATACAAATATGGATCCAAGACGATATATTCAATTTACCAATCTTTTAATATACTGGAAAGACAAACTAATCGATGTTGATGAAGTAGTTCACTTATATGTCACTTTTACTCCGAATCTCCAAATTAAGCAATCTCCAAATGTAATAATGAATACACCAATAGAAGATACATATCCAGTTAAACATAATTTGTTACTAGAAGGCCGATGTGAAGGATATGAAAATGGCCAAACAATTGCTTTATATTATCAATATAATTGGGGACAAGTCGTCAAACTAAATGAATTTAATGTCTCAGAGGAATTGAGGACAATTGATTTTTCATTTGAATTAATATTGGAATCATATAGAACGTCCAGGATTATCAATGTATGGGCAGTCACGAAAGATGCTATCATTACAAATTATTTTTCAAAGTTTCTTTGTACAGGAAGAAAACCAGTTTTATACATCATAACTCCTCCGAAGCAATTATATTACAAGGATAGTACAATTTATGTTGATTTTGTAGGAAATAGTGATATGTACGCATATCTTTATTATAATGTTGATAACAAATACTATTCATCTTTTAAATATATAAATGATGGATTCAGAAATCTAACATATTTAGGATATTTTCAACGATGGGATATTTATGAGGGAAAACATAATATTACATTATACATTAAAGATGATTATCACTATTCAGAATCATTCTACTATGAATTTGATGTGATTACAAAGCCACGGCCTTCTCTTTCATTATTAAATGGATTTCAGGGAAACAGTAGATATTACAATTATTATCAGAACATATCAATTCCGATAAGCATGAAAGGTGGAACAGTTGGTGAAAATATAACCCATTATGGTTCAGAAAGAATGAAAGAGATGTTTTCACCCCTGTATACAGTTTTAATTACAATGGAACAAACGAGGTATTTACACATAATTTTAAATTACCCTATATTGTTGCAGATTATACCCATTATTGGACTATAACAAATGATGATGGTGTGAACTCTGATATTCCTTACACATCTTCATATGTAAGAAAAGATTTGAGAATCCATTTTACAACTCCAATTCAACAATATTATTCACCAAGCTCAATTATTAATCTCGAAGGTTTTGCCTATAATTTTGATCCAGGACATATGATTGATTTAAAGTATACAATAAATTATAGTCAATACATATCTCTAAATCATAACGAAATAGTAATGGATGATAATTACATATCTAATAATTTCATTTTTAACATCACGATGCCAGAAATTCCTGGATCTTATAGATACAATTTTTATTCATATGACAAAAACTCAACTCAAACTGGTTATTGTTATGAAATTATATTTAAAGTTTCAATTCCAGGGTCAATAAACGAAGTTTCAAATTTAGAAGACACATATTCCCTTAATGCATTTATTGAAGTTACATTTACTGGATATCAATACAATAGAGGATATTTATATTTCCAATATGATAATGGTCCAATAAATAAACTTGATGAAATAATCAATTTTAATCGTCAAAATGTAACAATTACAAAACAAGTACCAACAAAAGATTATAAACTTAGTATTGGCGAACATAATGTAACATTTTATTTATATGATGAATATGGATGCCCATCTGAGAATAATTATACTCATGTTTTCAATTCCGATGATAGGAATGTACCTTATTTAGATCTTTATTATTATTCTTATGGACATCCAATGAGATATTCAGATCCTTTTAGTATTGAATTTAGATATGGTGACAAGGATAAAAATCAAAAAGTAAATATTACGGTACATTGGGATGATCAAGAACCTTATTCAGTTTTTGAATATACTTCAAACGGATATGAAGGATATTATGTAACAAGAACATTTTCCCCACCAAAAATAGACGGTATTCATACAATAACATCAAGATCTTATGATGAAAGTGGTGCAAAATCCAAAAAACATGTTAGAGCTATCAATGTTAAAAGACAACCATATCTTTACTTTACTCTACCAGACAGACTTTATATTGTTGGAGAAACTGCAACTCTAACAGGATATGTATTGGATTTGATCCCAGGAGAGGAAATTCAATTGGTTCTAAAATTTGATAATTATTTATTAATAGAAGATATCCCGAATATTACAATGGACGAAACTTACAGAAAAGATTTTACAATCAATATCACTATACCAAACTTCAACAAACACACATTTATTTCTATGTATGCTAAATGCCAAAATTATACAACAAATACAAAATGGCATTATAGATATATTACTCAAAGGCCTTACATTTATGATTATAATCCTTTTGATCCTCAGTATTCAATGGGAGAAATTATAATATTTGAAGGTATAGTTTGGGATGAAGATTATGTAAATTTGTATTACAAATTTGATGAAATGCATGACTATGAATATATTAACCAAAGAATTGATTGCCAAGGTTCCAATAAAAGTATAAGAATTCAGATTCCAACAAGCAATAAAATTTATAGTGTTGGAGAAAAGACTCTCCAAATTCATGTCAGAGATAGATTTGGAGCCTGGTCAAATACTATTACACACAAATTTATTCTAGAAAGTTTAAGAGCACCAGAAATAGAAGTAATAAGAGCTAATCAAAACAAACAAATTTATTATTTCCATGAAAGTGTGAAATTAATTTTAAGGATGAGAGATAGGAATTATGGTGATGAAGTTCAAATATTCATGAAAGTTAATAGTGGAGATTTCACAAACATCATCAATTATACATCTCATGGAACATATGAAGATATTCCATATGATTTTGAATATGAACATATTAATGGTAAATATGACTTAGTCTTCAAAGCGATTGACAACACAGATTCAGCATCACCAGAAGTAAGCATTAGTTTTGAGGTAAAACAAACACCGATCACTGTTGTTACTAATATACTCGAAGGAATGTATGAGCCAGGAACTAAAGTCAACATCACTTGTTTTGCTGGTGATTTCAATCCAGGAAGCACAATACAATTTTATTACAGAATTAATAGTGAAAATACAGTGTATCTTCATGATGTTTTTGAAATATCAGAAGATTTCAGAACACCAGAATATACTTTCACAATCAAGTTGCCAGAGTCTGCAAAAAGAAACACAATATATGTTTATTCGAAGGATGAAAACAACAGAGAGAGTCAATACGCAATTCTTTACACAACAACTAATTATAATCCTAAAATTATTAGAATTAATGATTTGAAACCAGAATATGCAAGCAACGAATATATCGATATTGATGGAATAATCTTTGATGATAGTCGGGTAAAATTATATTATCAATATGATAAGCGAGCTGTTCAATATCTTAGTGATTGGATTGATTGTACAGGGGCAGATCTGCAGATTCACAAACAGATTCCAGTTCCAAAGGAAAGTTTCAGAGGAGGTGAACACAAAATAACAATATACTTAATTGATCAGTATGATATCAAGTCAAACGAAGTTTCATTTAGATTTATTTACAATGATAGGCATGCACCAGAGCTCGGTGTCAAACTATTAAGTGGCTCAAAAACATATAGTTTTTATGATATAATCAAGTTTAACTGCAGTGTTATTGATCCAGATGTTGGAAACACAATTTCTCTTCGTCTCAAAATCAACAATAGTGATGAACAAACAATTTATGATTATACATCAGATGGCGAAATATCTCATTATTTATATGATTTTGCAGTTCCAAATGTCAATGGTGTTGTTAATTTTGTATTCAGAGCAGAAGATAACTTTGGTTCATTTTCAAATGAGCAATCATTCGATATTAAAGTGAAACAGACTCCAAGTGTTATCATCACAAGTGGTATCTCTAGTTACTACAATGGTGGCGAAGAAGTTGAAATCAGTGGATTTGTTGTTGATTACGATCCAGGACAGGAAGTTCAAGTATTATACAGTATCAGTGGAGGAAACTCAGTTTTCGCAACACCTCTCATGATAATGAATGATAACTATGTAACAAATCAATTCGAGTTCGTCATCAGTCTTCCAACAAAAGTTGGAACACACTCTGTCACATTCTGGGCAGAGAATAGTAATGGTATCAAGAGTGAGTACTCTCGACAGTTCTTCACAGTGAATGTCAATCCGAAGATCATTACATGGAACGAAATTCGTCCAACATATGCAAAGAACGGATTTATAGATTTTGACTCAGTGATCTTCGATGATTCTACATCAATGATACATTACTACTTCGACACAATGTCTATTAACTCAATCAATGAGTGGATCAATGCAGGTGGCAAGAATCTAAGTATCAGAAGACAGATTCCAATTCCAAATGACTTGTCAATTGGCAGCCACACAATCACAGTCTATCTTCGAGATTGGTATGGTGCAGAGTCAGAGAAAGTCACAAAGAATTTCAGATTCACAAATAGTTATGTTCCAACATTGAAAGTATCTCTCTCTGAAAATCGAAATACATATGGATTTCATGAAAGTGTCACATTCAACGGATCTGTTCATGATTTAGATGCTCAAGATAAAACTTATGTCTTCGTTGAGATTGACAATGATGAAGAAACGCAAGTTGCTGAATTTGACTCAAATAATGAAGTTCACAACTTCACATATACAATTCAGCTTCCTCATGTTGATGGTGATCACACTGTTATATTCAAAGCACGTGATGAGAGTGGTTCATCATCTGGTGACCAGAAATTCACAATCTCTGTTAAGCAGTCACCATCTGTCATCATAACATCAGAACTCTCACCAATGTATCTCCCAAACGAAACAATATCAATCAGTGGATACATTGTAGATTTCAATGTTGGCGACGAAGTCCAACTCTATTTCCGTGTCAATAACGACATCACAGAGTATGCAACTCTTCCAATGATTGTTGGCGAAAATTTCAAGACAGACATATTCACATTCAATACGACACTTCCTATTGAAGTTCGAAGGAACCAAATCATCATCTGGGCATCATCTAACAGTAGTATGACGAGCAGAACTAGTTACATCAATATCATCACAAACAGAGCACCAGTACTGGATATGTGGAAACCAATCAAAGGAAATTACTCAATGAGCGAATACATTGACATCGACTGCAACATCACAGATGATTCAAACTGCAGAATTTATTACTCATTCGATGACAAGAAAGCAAAATACATTGATGAGATGCTTCCAATAAGGAGTCCTATGTTCCCAGTTATCAAACGTGTTCCAATTGATGGCAATGATCTTGCATTTGGAACACATACAATGAAAGTATGGATTGTTGATGAGTTTGGTGTTAAGTCAAACGAAATCTCACAAGATTTCGAATTCCGAAATATGCATGCACCAGAAATTGTTCTTAATCCTCTTCCAAAGAGAGGTCCATACAACTATCACGAGAAAGTCACATTTAGTGGAAGTGTTCGCGATCTTGATAGTGGTGACCATGTCATTGTTATTTTCAAAGTCGGCAGCAGCGAACCAACAGAATTGTATGACTCTATCTCGGATGGTCAGTGGCATGACTTCAGTTACACGATCAATGTTCCTCGTGGTGATGCAGAGTACACAATCTTCGTTGCAGCAATGGACCAGACACTTTCTAAGTCTAACGAGGCTACACTTTCATTCAAAGCACAGCGTGCACCAGCAGTCAAGATGTTGAATGAGATGCGTCAAGCATATGGTGCAAGTGAAACAATGGTTTTGTCATCAATGCTTATGGACTTCAACGAAAACAGCACAATCTCATTCTGTTACAGCATTGATGGTGAAGATAAGAACTTCATCTCATATGTTGAAATATACGACAACATGACATCAGGTATTGTTAATTACAACATTACACTTCCAAATTCTAAGAATGATCACTACTTGATTCTATGGGGTGAGAACGAACTAGGGCATGTTTTATGTCCTTATAATGAGATATACATCATTGTCAGTCAAGCACCAGAACTCAACATTACGAACACACTCCTTGGTACATACTACAGCCATGCATTCATCGAGGTTGATGTCAGTGTATATGATGACACTGAAGGATATGTTTACTGCAAGATTGATGATGGTAAGGAATTCAAAATCTCAAAACTTATCCAGAGTTTCTACGAGATTGAAGAACGAGTTCTTCAAGTCGAAATCAAAGAAGGAACTCTCTCAGAAGGTAGCCATTCATTGAGCATCTTCATGAGAGATGAGTTCGGAAGTGACTCAGTAGCTGTTGTTCATAATTTCGAATATTCACTTTCTAAGCAAACACCAGAATTATCAGTTGAAAGTAAAGTTAAAGGATACACATATGGATATTTCGAAAGTATTAAAATCAAATGCAAGGCTAAATCATTTAACGAAGGTGACAAGATTTCTCTGAAGATCAAATTGAATTATGATGATTATTTCACAATCCATGAGTTTTCATCAGATTCAACTAGATATATTTTGAGTAATGATGATGAATCGAGTGATGGAATACTTGTTTATGATTATGATCTTAAGATTCCTCCGTCGGATGGTTTCTATACAGCTTCGATCAAAGCTGTCAATCAAGATGGAATAGAATCTAAGATCACATTTGTTGACTTCGAAGTCAGAAGACTACCTGGAATCGAATTCACACAACCATTCCGCGTAAACTACAATAGTGACGAAACAATTGTTGTTAGTGGACATGTTGTTGATTACGAAATTGGACAAGATATCGATATCTTCTACAATGTTGACAATGGAAACAAGATATTTGTTGATAGAGTCAAAATTGATGGTGAATATAAGTCGAAAGAGTTCAGCTTTACAATTAATCCATCACCAGATGTCAACATTCACTCTTCGAAAGTTTGGCTTGAAATAAACAACAAAGTCATATATCAAACAAATGGAAACTTCCTTGTAAACTCTCCTCCTCAGATATCTTTGCTTAACAGCACACAACTCCGTAATGTATATTATGATGGAGACCATATCAACTTGGACTATAAGATCAAAGACAACACACAAGCAGTTGTTTGTTACAAGTTCGACAGTCGTCCAGAAACATGCTTCAAAGATACAGTTTACTCATACGAACGTGAATACAATTACAGGAAGCAAATTTTAGTTGATCAGACAGTTCTTTCACATGATGAACACACAATCACTATTTATGCACGTGATGAATTCAAGATGGAGTCAGAAATCATCACACACCGTTTCACACTTAGTGAAGGAAGTTCACCAGACATCACAATTGATGGCTTTGCAAGACAATACGAGTACAACTTCTACGAGAGCATTTATATCAAGGGCAGTGTTATTGACACATCACCAACAGAAGGTGGCAAAGTTACAGTGTATTGTAGATTCAATTTCAGTGATCCAATTCCTTTGCACGAGTTCGAAAGTTATGGTCACTCACATAATTTCGAATCATATGTTCCTGTTCCAAGGAATAACTCTAAGTATTTCATTGTTGTTTATGCAGTTGACAACATGGGATCACACTCTCGCGATTTCAGACATGATTTCAAAGTTCAACACAAACCTTGCATCAAACTGCACAACTCCATCGAACACTCATACATGCCAGGTGACAATGTTACAATTGAAGGCTTCGCTGGTGATTTCACACCAGGAATGTCTCTTAACATATTCTACCAGCTAAAAGGAAAAACACCAGAACGTATTGGAACATTTGAAGTCAATCCTAATCTGACAACAAATGTTTTCTCATTCACAATCCAAGTTCCAGACGAAGTTACTCCTCAGTCTCTTAAGATCTGGGCAGAAGATAGAGGAAAAGTTGTTGCCACTCTCGACAAAGGATACAGTGTCATTAACCTTCGACCGATGTTGAAGATCACAAACAAAGTCAACCAGCGATATTACAACCGAGGCTTCATTGATATTGAATTCCGTGTTTGGGACAACACTCGTGTTAGGCTATGGTACTGCATTGACGATGGTCGTGAAATCAACATCACAGACTACATTGAATGTAACGGTGAATGGAAAGAAGACTTTGCACAAATCGAACTTCCAGCAGGTTTCTATGAATTTGGTTCACACAAACTGTATATCTTCGTTCGAGATGAATTTGGCGCAGAGTCAGCAGACACTCCATACGACTTTCTCCTCATCGATCAGAATGCACCAGATATGGAATCCTTAGTGTCGAAACTAAGGAAGAATACGAATATAACGATATAGTTCTTCTTCAAGGTCGTGTTCGAGATATCGATCCAGGTGACAAGATCTCAGTCAGTCTTCAACTTAACAGACAAGGATACAAAGAAATATTCAGCACAATTTCAACAGGTGACTGGCAGTATTTCAACTATTCATTCTCAGTTCCTAAGAACGATGGTCTTCATATCGTTACATTCCAAGCACGAGACAATATGTCAGCAGCATCACGTGCATCTTGTTACAAGATCAAAGTTCGACGTCCTCGAGGAATCTCTATGCGAAAACAACTACCTAGTTATGCTGAACCATCACTACCGATAGAGATCGGAGGTTATGTTGTGCCTTCGACTTTCAAGCCAGAAATTACTAAAGTTCGAGTCATGGGACGATTCGGGAACTCAGGTACAAGGTTCTATATCGATGTATTCACAATTCATAATTCGATGTCAGCAACAGATTTCAATTTCAATTTCACAGTTCCTCGAGATGCGAAGAGTGGCATTGTCGAAATTATATTCGACGATGACAACAATGATACAGATGTCTTAGAGAATTTCACACAGAATATTATCATCAATGAGCGTCCCGAGCTTAAGATTCTGAAAGATATTGGTGAAAGATTCCCAGCACATGCATTCATAGACATTGACTCAGAAATCAGAGATGATACTAAAGCAAATATTCGATATAAGATTGATGATGGCGAAGAGATGAATGCAAGTGATTTTATTGAATGCCTTGGAAATGATAAGCGTGTCCGTACACAGATAGAGATCAAACCAGGTTCACTTACATTCAGGAAGCATACAATCACAATATATGCAGTTGATGAATATGGATTGACATCAAATTCTACTACCTACAGTTTCTATTATTACAATAGTAACACACCAGAACTTACTGTGACAAACATCGAAGAAATCTCAGATCACACATTCAAGATCACAGATAAAATCACAATTTCTGGTATTGTTGATGATGCAGATATTGAAGACAATCTTCGTGTTCGAATGAGATTCGATTATGAAGAATTTGAAATCATTCATTCATGTTCATCTTCAGATCGTGATCAATGCAAGAAATTCAATTACACATTCAACGTTCCTCGATCGACAGGAAACCATGATATTATCTTACAAGCACTTGATGATAGAGATTTTGTATCCAAAGATGTCAAGATTAACTTCAAAGTTGAGAAGCATTTTGTTTCCCCTGCAAGAACTCCTGCAAGTTTCCCAGTCTTTCCAAAAATACCTACAGGATACACAGGAAGAACGACTTACACAACAGCAATCACAGCAGTAGAGACATTCATAACAGATATCAATGGTGACATATTCGTCACATACACTGACATCATCACAACATATGAAATCACAGTTATCGATCCAACTACTGAACAAGTTGAAATTGGCTTCTTACAAACCACTTTTGGAAAGTACATTCTTTGGCCAATCATCGCTTGCATTGTCATCATTGCTGTTGTTATCATTATTGTTCTGGTCAAATTGAAGAAGAATCAAAATGACGAAAGTTCAACTGATCTCGCAGGAAACAACGAAGAACAGTTTGAAATGGAACAAGAAACAATTATCATTAGCAAGACAGAAGAGAGCATGGTAACAACCGACAATCCTCTTTTCACAACACAAAACAGTGCTGCAGCAGATGATCCATTCCATGAAGATTTCGAAGACAAAGGTGGTCTTTTCTCCGATTCAGATAATGGTGTTGTAGATGCAAACATTGATCAAAGTGACAGTGATATTGTTGATGATGGCTAAGAAATCAAAACTATTCAATTGTAATCAATCTTGAATGTATAAAAATCTAATTTTTAAATATTTTGATTATAATTTAGAATTTTTCAATAATACTATATTTAAAGTTCTTCCATTAAGCTATGATGCAGCTTATTATCAATTTGAACGTGAAATTATTCTAATAAATGGTTCAACACTATTATAAGTTTAACGACGGTGAATGACATGCAAATAGAGTGAACACACCATTATTCATATGTCATAGTTATCATTTCTGTTACATTTATAATTGTTTTAATCATAATAATTCATCTGATAATATAGACAACGCAGATCCAAATAACATGGATGAAGAAATAGCAGTTATAAGTAAAACAGAAGATACAATGATGATTTATGATAATCTTACGTTTACAGGAGAAAATGATAAAGCGGCAGATGATACTTTTAAAGAGGACTTCGAAGAGAAAGATGAATCCTCCGAAGACCAAGAACAAGAACAAGGTGAAAGCGATAATGATGACTCTAATGATATAATTTGTTTTTTACGAATAAATCTTAGGTGGTTAACTTCTTATTTGCTGGATCTATTATTCATCTAATAGTAATAGAAGTGTTTCTTAATAGTCTTATTCTATAATTACTGAGCAATTGAATACAAAATTTATTTTTAATTGATCTGTTCCTGTATTTTACTAAAAAACATCTTAATTTCGTATTAATATGGGTGTGGTGCCAAGCATATTCTAAATTAATAAAGAATTGTATGAAGTTCAATAAGCCAACTAACAATGTAACTGTAAAACAAGTGTATTTTTGATTAAGTTGGTATACATATCATACACATTGAGTATCATCCCTTAAAAATCAATCTAAAAATAATTAATTTGGTCAGATGAACATTCAAAAAAAAAAAAAAAAAAAAAAAAAGGTAGTGGGGCTTCCAGGCACTTCGTGCCCTCTAGCCCCGAAGATGTTTAGTATAAATGAAGTTTTTATTCGGAAAATTGTTAGTCTTCTGGTGTGAATTCGGAGGACTCTTCTTCTTCCTCCATTGCTTCTGGGAAGAAGCCTTCTTCTGGGTCGAAAACATTATATAATGTTTCACTTTTCACAAATTATATATGTTTTCATGTTTTGTCACTTTTCTGTCACTTTTCGGGTAAAAACATTTTTATTATTATATATAAATGAATTTTACAAAACCTCCGTTACCGTTCTTTGGAAATAAGAGTAAATGTAAAGATATTATATTGAGAGAACTTAAGAAACTACCGAATGGTCTAACATTTGTAGATTTGTTCGGTGGAAGTTTCTATATATCCCATTTGTGCCATACAATATTCCCAGACTCAAAGATTATATGCAATGACTTCGACAACTATATGGACCGTCTCAAACATATACCAGACACAAACAATATATTGAAAGAGTTAAAAGAAAAGATACCTATAGGTAAGATGGAACGTATACCATTAGATAAGAAAAATATTGTGAGAGAGGTTTTGAAAAAAGCAGAATATATAGACTGGAATAGTATATCTGCTAGACTATTATATAGTGGTGCTATAAGAGTTCATGACATTGAAACACTTATGTCAAAAGTTTTATATCTTAACTATACAAATGTTTTCAAAGAGGACATAGATAAATATATAGAGGGTATAGAGTTTGTGAGATGTCATTGGACAGATTTGTATGAAAAATATAAAGACAAGGAAAATGTTTTCTTTATAGTGGACCCGCCGTTCTATAACACATGGGATTTTCAATACCAAGTAGACTGGACTTTGAGAGACTCTTTAGAAACTTTAGACGTTTTACATAACCATCCATGCTTTTACTTTACATCCGATAAAAGTGGTTTGGAAACCGTTATGAGATGGTTAGAGGATATACATGACTATGAGTTTATATATGACAAGATAGAATATGAGAGAGGACCTATAAACTGGAGAAAGTGTCATAACAAAGAAATTTTATTAGTAAGTAAATGTGGTTTGAAATCGGACTACTTGTTTTAGGTTTTTTCCATTGTGTCATTTATTTATTTGACGTGGCAGAAAAGTACAGAGAATATGAAGATGAACCAATGCCTGCAAATGTTCAGTATATGTACTCGTAAGAGATATTTTTATCTAATATTAAATGGACGCACAGAACTTAGCGAATGCACAGCAACCTGGACAACCAAACCCAGAGAATATTCCAAATGAAGTTAGAATACAAACTGCAATGGCAAACTATGGTCAAGTGCCAACAGATGTACAAATGCAAACTGCCATGTCAAATGACGCTGCGTTAGGTTTGCCACCATGGTATGCAAATATGAGATGGAAAGAGTTTTATACAAACCCTGAAGTGGGATATAACAACTTTATGCAGATGACGCGAACACAGGAGTTGACCCAGAATATGTTTTCTACCAGAGGAGAAACAGAATGTATGAGCTCCAGTTAAAGAATGCTATGGAACTCAACAGGAAACGTAAGAGACTAGGCGGACATTAGATTTTTACATATAGTAAAATGGGTTTCTTCAGTAAGATAGGAAACTTCTTTCGAAATGTTGGAAGAGGTATATGGAATGGAATAAAAACCGTAGGAAGAGGAATTTGGAACGGAGTCAAAAATATTGGTAAAAGAGTAGGTCAGTTTGTTGGTATTATACCTAAAGACCCTGAACCAGAAGAACAAGCTCCTGTTATACAACAGCCTGAACCTGCACCACAGTCTAGTTGGCAACCAAATCCAACACCTCAACCGTATTAAAAAATTATATTTTTACGTTCGATAGTAGTTGTATATGAAACTAAGTTCTAAGTAAAACGCATGGTATAATGGAATTATTCTTTTTCTTCATCTGTAGTAAACCATACTTGAAAGTCTGAAATACTTCCACTTGGTGGTTCGTATAACTTTGTAGGTTTTTCGTAAAAGTCATTTGCCAAGCATAAGAAAGAGTTTTGGGCGCCAGAAAATGAAGCATGAAAATAATAGCAGCTGGGTCGAAACATCTTTAAATAAATATGGTTCATCTCTTGCATATCGACTGTAAATATTTGCTAAAGGAAGTTCGACTTTCTGATTTAACATTCTTTGCAAATAATACCATGACATTGCAGTGAATTCTGTATATATTTGTTCGTCTTTCTTTGGATTGTCTTCGTAGATTTGAAATGACACTTGTGAATTTTGTTTGTCATATACAATTCTCACATAAAGTGTGCTCTCGGTATTTGCATATTCATCAGCATATTTTGCATAACATGAATTTATTTTATCTTCTATATTTTTTAACGCAGTCTGTAGAGAAGATGAAAGGTCAACTTGTATTAGCTCAATTTCTTCCCACATTTTTCGTTTCCCTTCAGATATATAATCTATATGAAACCTTACAATAAATGGAAAACTTTTATCTTCTACAGACACAAACTTCATTCTACGAAAGCCAATAGCTTTTGTGACAGATGGGTCTCTTAGCCATCTTAATGGGTAGTCAAACGATAGCCTTCATGCTTTACGGTCTCTGTCTCAAACTTTTGACCGACATTAGTAAAAGTTCATCTAATGGTTTAGTTGTAGCAACTCTTGAATTTTCTTTTTCTATTGAAAGCATATTTTATCTAGAATAAAAATGTCGAAAGATATTGCTTCCATGAGAGAAATACAACACAACCGACAACTCATTATGCAAGCTCTAAATAAGAACACAACAAACTTTTCAAACTATTCTAAGATATCTGAGTCATTGAAAGAAGGAAACTTAAAACTGACATTAAACCCAATGACAGATGAGTTTCTATTTCAAGACAAGAAGAACAATACTGTCTGTATAAATCCAACAAAAGGAACTTTAAACGAGAAACCTATAAATGAACTTCTTTTGAAAGCAGATGTTGACAACAAAGCTGACAAAGAATATGTAGACGATGCAATAGCAAAAGAAGAAGAAAGAGCTAACAATGCTTATGCAACAAAAGAACATACTCATCCTGAACTAGCAGACAAAACATATGTTGACAATAAAATGTCAAGTGAAGTGACAAGAGCTGAAAACGAATATTCTAAAAAGACTCATACACATTCTATATCTGAAATAACAGACTTAAACGTTAGCCTTGAAAATAAGGTAGATAAGGGACTTATGGCTAGTGCGTTAGAGAAGAAAGCAGATAAGGAATATGTTAACGAAAAAGATAAAGAAATTATAGAAAGGGTTGACTGGTACCATGAATGGACATCGAAGACTTTTAAAGTTAAAGCCGATACAGGATGGGTTTCAGGATGTTTAGACCTTAAAGCAGATAAAACTTATGTTAACGATGAGTTAGAGAAGAAAGCAGACAAGAACCATACACATACAAGTTTTACAACTGTTGCTATAGAAAGTATTGAAGGAACGGTTGACGTAACTGGTGGGGATGTATTATATTGTAAACCTCCTAACTTTCCACACGGTTTAACATCGGATGACGACATAACGACGATGAGAAACATTAGATGTAAAGATGTTTATGTCATGAAGGATGAATATAATACTAAATTCACTGCTCAAGATTTATATGACAAGAAAGCAGACAAAACAGAGCTTCAAACATTAAAGACAGAAATGCTTCAAACATTATATCCTATAGGCTCTATTTATACGTCAATGAACTCTACCAGACCAGAAGTAGTACTTGGTTTTGGAACTTGGACTCAAATAGTCGACAGGTTTTTGTATTGTGCAAACTCTTCAAAGGAAACAGGTGGAAGTAAAACGATTTCAGGTGAAAATTTACCTGCACATAGTCACTACATAGATTTAAGTACATCTCAAGCAGGTTGGCATAAGCATAAATTTTGGGATTGGTCAGCAATGAAAAAAGGTAAAGGATATGATGTTAAAGACGACGTTCAGTTTGCTATAAATTGTTTCTGGGGTGACACTCAGGGAGATGGAAACCATACACATCGCGTTTCAGGATATACGCAAACAACGGGACAAAGTAAAGACTACATGCCACCTTACATGACAGTTTACGCATGGTATAGAAATGCTTAGTCGTCATTTTCAACTTCTTTAGCATATTCGTCAGGAGTTGTCTTATATTTGTTAGGAACTGTCTTTGAAAGTATACCACCTTGAACTTTGACAAGTTTGAAACGAGGTCTGACAATAGTAGTTTTATCTTCTGCTTGCAGTGTGTACATTTTGCCATGTTTGCCTAAAACTTCATAATATTCTCTTGTATACTTTCTTCTATTTTTACGAACACGAATGTGAGTACCTGTCGGGTTCCCATTGTTGTCATAGTCAATAGTATTTTCATATGGGTCGCGTTTAGGTATTTCTATTTTTACTTTGTCACCTTTCTTAAGTTTGAAGCCCGGCATTCTTTCTTGTTTGTCTCTTTTGACTAAATTATTAAATATATAGTCTTTCTCTAAGTCAGGGTTGTTTTTCATTTCTTCAGGGGAGTGGTTTCCCAAACCTTTTTGTTTACGGTTATTGTAAATATTTAAAACTTGTCTCATCTTTGCCATGGAGAAGTGTCTATATTTGTCGTCATATGACATTTCATTTGCTTCACCACCTTGTGGTTGGTTTAAGTCTCTTAACATTTTTATACAACCGTCAATGACACAAGAGCAGAATGGTTTTGGTCGACAATGAAATATTGGTTTACATTTTTTGAACGCAGATAGTTTTTTACATCATCTGATTTGAAAGAACTTTCACAGTCAGATGTCAGTTTTGTTGGATGGTATTTGTCAACGAATATTGTCAAAGCTGCTAAGATATCTAAAATATTTTTGGACTGTAATGTGTATGGCTTCACAGTATCTTGTGTTTTGACCGACAAATATTAGCCAGTATGGTGGTCCATCTTCTCTATACCTCGGAATGTTTTCCAAGATATCCATAAACCAAGCATTTGGTGTTGAACTAAAGATTTTTATCATGAGTGCTTTCTTTGTTGCCTTAGAAACATAGGGGTCCTTGTTCGGATTCGTCATTTTTTAACCCATAAGAAATGGGTTTATTTGGCGCATTAGCAGGAGTTGCATCCAGATTTTTGCCCGCAGTGGGAACAATAGCCAGAGGTGTATTTGGAGTTGGAAGGAAGATTTTGAGTACATTAGGTATACTTAAAGAGAAAGCACAACCTATTATACAAACTGTACAGAAAGGTTGGGATGTAGCACGAGATGCAGCAAATCTTATTCCAAATCCTGAAACAAGAGGAAAAGTTCAAGGATGGATGGACAATGTAGGAAGACAAGCAGGAAACTATTATAACAAAGCAAATGACTACTATAACCAAGCAGGACACTATATGGACCAAGGTGAAAGATTCTTTAACAGAGGATATAACCATGCACAACAATGGGTAAACAATAACCAACCTCAACCGCCTCAAACGTGGGGAATGTAAAGTTTTTTACTGAGATGAAATGAACAATACAGCATTGAGACAAATGGGTTCAAGATGGATTTGTCGACTTCCAGCAGTTACACAACGTGTTTGTCAAGTTCTTCCTATACCTCAGGAAGTTTTAGACCGACTTAAAAAACAACAACAACCAGTTGAAAACAAACCAAACTAAAATTTTTTACTGAGATGAAATGACCGAAGAGTTGAAACGGTAGATTTGACACCACAAACAAAAGTTCAGAACCATTGTCAAAACCTGTCAAAGAACTTACAGATGAAGAGAAAAATTCAATAATAGAAAGTGCCAGGTCTGGAAATACAAACCCTAACTATAAGTCACTTTTCATAGAAATGGAACGGCTAGTATTCAAAAAAGAAACAGACTCTCACAAATAAAATATTGAAGTCTGAAGGAGCTTTCGAGACAACAGATGGAAAAGTTTACTTCACTGACCAACAGTTCATTATAGAACATCTCATTGACTTAGAGTCGAAATATTCTAAACTTTACAACAAACACAAAAAGTTGAAAGGAAAACAAAAACAAATGGCATATGATATTTATGAAGATGTTGACAACACAACTGTTCCTGCAGGTGAGGTAAAGTCAGAGGAACCAAAAAGTGACGAAAAACCGATAGAAGAAGAAAAACCAAAAACTGAAGATAAACCAAAACCAAAGTTTAGTTTGGAAACTAAACCAAGTCAACCTTCATTAGCTGGTATGGGTTGGCGTCAAAGACTTATGGCAGCAGGCGGTTATGTTAAGTAAAGAAAAAAACATTTTTTTATTTTTATAAAAATGCCCCCATATAGAATGGATAGAAAGTCTGCTAGAATAAAAGCAGAGTTGCAAAGATATGGTTGGAGAGTTTCGAAGAAGTTTAAATATAAGAAAGGAAGACCCATAAAAGTCTATGACAAACTGGCTGGTCTTCGCTACGAAATGGATTTGGAAACAGCACGTGCAAATTATCCAAACAGACTAGAGAGGTTAGAAGAAGAACGTCTTATGGACATGCCTTTCGATGTTAGTGAACCTCAAGTTGAAGGACACGACGGCTTTGCCAGATTCTACTGGAAACATGACGAACAATTGCATCCTTTGAGAAGGAAAAAAGGAAAAGGTGAAGACGCACATGCTCCCATGGAAAGAACAAGATATGCATATGAGAAGTATCGTGAAGTTAGAAGTCAAATTACATCTAGTCGAACCTTTACAGTAAACTTTGACGAAGGAAAGAACAAAGAAGGCTTCATGGGTGTACTTGCTGCCATACAAGATGGAAATAAGAAAGGATACAATCTCAGATTGACCATAACAGATTTGGATGGTCACATTTACTATGCAAATGGCAATGAACAAACAGCTGCAAAACTTCTTGACGCTTTCAAGACTACAAAGAGAGAACAAATGGTTGACTCCGACTCAGACATTTTGAATGCAATTGAAGGAATTGCAAGTGTCAAGTTCGAATGGTACCAACCTAACCCTCAAGCAGTCAGACAACATGCTGGATACTTTCCGTTCATAAATAAGTCTGACATTGACTTGACAAGGTATGGAATTTACAATTCAATTGAAACAATTGTCAATGAACCTTGCATTCTTACATGTCTCAGGAACTCTGGTCTTGTTACAGATGAGAAGATGAAGTATCTTGAGTCATGTGTGAAGACAAGGTACATGCTCAGAGGTCAATTGGCTAAAATTGCACCGTTGGCAAATGTGAATATCCGAGTCAACATTCCGACTGAGAAAGGTTCTTCACATGACGACTATGTTGTTGACAAAGACTTACCATGGTTGAAGATTGTAATTGTCCACAACCACTTCATGTTGAACGAAAGTCTTACAAACCATTGTTCGGAAAAGGCAAGTGCAACATTGTCAGAGCTGTTAACATTCTTTTCGAGAAAGGTTTGTTGGAACCAATTCCAGATGACAAGCTGACAGAAACTTTTGTACCAAAAGACGAAACAAACTTTTCACTGTTAGCAAGACCAAAAGTTGTTCCAGACAAAGTTCTAGTACAAAAGAAGTACACAGTTCCAAAAGGAGTTGGATTGTTCGGATACCAACCTGAACCAGAAGAACTTCCAATGAGGTTGCAAGAACTTCAAGATGCTATAAACAAACTCCATTGAGACATCCAATTGACGTCAAATTGTATTGGAGAGCATCTGAGTTAGGTCAGAAGGTTTTATATGAAACAGGTTGCTTCGACGATGTTTATGAGATAACAGGAGAAGTTTCTCAGAAGATAAGAGACTCGCTTGAATTTCCAAAACTGGTCCGATTGGATGCGATAAGTTCGACTCAGATGAAAAAATATACTATGTCGACCTTAACGCCGCATACATGAGGTTCGTCCAATATATCCCGACTGGAATTCCAAACGAAGATGGTGAGTTCCCGGGAAGGAACTATACAGTTGGAAAAGTCATACAACAACTGTATGATATTAGGAAAGCTTCAAACCCCAAACTTGCAATGACACTCAAATTGCTTATGAATTCGACATGGGGATATTCCATTAAGAAACCTCAAGAGATGAAGAGTAAACATTATGAGAAGGTCGACAACTTTGTTGAAAGGTTTTCTCCTTTTGTTTTGAAGTACGAATTCACTCAAGGTCAAAGTGGCTTAGTAACCACATTAAAACCTATTGTCGAACATTGGTCTTACCCTCAGTTCGCAAAGGCAGTCCTTGACAACTACAACAAATTCTTCTCGGAAGTCAAATCCAAAGTGAAGGTTTACTATGAGAACATCGATGCACTCATGACGAACGAAGAAGGCTATAACAAACTCATTGAAATGGGCATGGTCGGTGAAAAGATGGGTCAATTCAAATTGGACAAAATTTTCACCGAAGTTCATGTAATATCGAAAAGGAAGTACTGGGGTGTTAAAGAAGATGGTGAAATAGTTAAACATTGCATGAAATAAAAAATTTTTATTCGAATTTGAATCGGACAGGTCGAGTTACACCATTCTTGGTCTCAAACTCATATATAACCTGTTTGTTTGTATTTTCGTCGACTATGGCACGAGACACAAACATTGACCAAACGGACAAAAAGTGTCATTTCAGATGGTCACGCAGCCAATCGCATTCGAGCACTTCGAAGAAGCCTTACGTTCCAAGGGAGAGGGTGTCTGGTGCAAGGCAGAGGTCATGAGACTCTACGAGCAGTACATCCTCAATGCCTGGGAGGACAAATCGTCCTTGGATTGGCAATTCTACCAACTCCTCTGGGACGACCTCCTACGCAACTGGGATGACGAAAGAGTTCAATTCAGGGGTCAGGAACTACTTGTCCAAATTCTCATTAATTTAAGCTACTTAACTAAATAAACACCTAAATTTACTCGGGGTTTCCCCCTAAAATAAAATTTTTTTACTCTTAGAACCACTCGAGGTTCTCCTTACGGTTGTTGAGCTTGTCACCGTCAATGTGTCTGACCTTCGTCTTCTTGTTTGGATTTGGAACCATTGCATACCGACAAGCCTTCCCATGGAAATTGTACCGTAATTTCGAAGGGTAAGGGTCAAGTGTCCCAAGTTGTTGAGGACTGGGGTAAGAACCTTGCCGGTCTCCTTGTTGCGGATTTTGTATGGGTAGGGTTGGGAAATTTCATAACTGTCATCGGCAACAAGGGTTGCCCAAACTTCTTTTCTTCGTGTTTCTCTTCTTCTTCCTCTCTTCTTCGTGTTCCTCTTCTTCCTCGAAAATTCCTTCTTCAATTTGGTGCTCACGAATTACGGTGTTGCATGTTCTGTCCTTTCCGAGTACCTTCCAGATGGCATCTATCTCTTCGAAGAAACGGTAGATGAGTCTGGCAAGGTCTCGGTTCTCTCTCGCGTAAATGCGCAAGGTTTCCGTCAAATCATTCAGGACTTTCTCATTGGAAGCTTGGTTCATGAGGAACTCACCTTTAAGTCCCTTCATCTCTTCCATAGACTACTTTGGAGAGTCTTAACGGTGTTTGTCAGATGAGCTTTCAAATTCAAAATTTGAATTTGAACTGGGCGCTTGTCTGGCAACATTGAAAGGACATCTGCCATTGTGTTCGGCTTCGGTGCTTGTTCGGACATCGAAAAAATGAAGTGGTTTGAGAATGACGGTTTTACTTCAAAAAGCTTGTTATGACGGTTAAGTCATACAACAAGTTTAAAATAATATCTTGTTCTTCTTCTGAACGTTTGTTGTCTCTTCCGATAAAAGTTTGGAACATGAGAACCAAAAAACGTTTTTTGAGATTGCGGAAGAGTTCAGGCAAACGTTCATATTCTGGATATGTTGGGAGCAGTTCAAAACATCTGAGCTGACTTTCGGACAAAATTGGGACAATGTCAGAAAATTCATCTTTGGTCGGACTGCTTGAAGGTAAGTCCCTTACATGTAAGTAGCTCTGGTAAAGTCTTCTCATTTCTGCTAACTTCTGGAGTATAGCTTCGTATTTAAGAGTTTTAATTTTAATTGTCTTATTCCACTCTTGACATCTAAACGGTAACTATCCATGAGGTCAAGAGTAGCTTTGGTAGCTTTAAGTGGAGCTATCTGTTCCTTGACTTGTGCAATTTTGGTTGCAATTGTGGTTTGAGCTCCTTCAAGTTCGCCGTCTATGTCGTTCTCAACGCCTTCAACCATGGCTTGAAACTCTTCATCGGTCCATTGAGATTGGTGTGGGACGAATTTAACTTGCTTCATTCAAAAATGAAAAAAATGTTTTTACTCAAAACGTTAAGGTTGACTGAACTGGTTGGATGTCGCCTTCACAGGTTATGTAGAACGGCTGACCCGAGAAGTGAAGGAGAGACTGAATTGCCAATTTCATATGGGGTAGGGGGTTCTCCTTGTTTGGTATTTTTATCCAAGGACGTTTGTTTAGGAACTTAACAAGAGCTTCTCTTTTGGCGTCCTTTATGTCGTCGTAGGCTGTCCCGTCTGGTATTTGAATTGGAATTCCAGTCGAAGTCTCGAGCTGAAGTGTAGACCTTCCAGAAATAGTGGTGAACTTGACCTTGGGCTTCATTACCCTGCGCAAGTACTGCTTAACAACTTCATTTATCTCTATAAGGTAAATTGCCTCGTCAAATCCTTCTGGTATTCCGAGTCCTTCCATCCGACAGGAAAATATTTTCCCGACAACTGGAAAAAATTTTCCCGACGACAGGAAGGACTCTTCCAGTTGTCCGTCCGTAAACCATTCAAATTTTCGAAAATTGAGAACTTTTGGTCGAACTTCAGAAAAAGTTTTTCCTTCCGACAGGAAAGGTTTTTCCTTCCGACAGGAAAGGTTTTTCCTTCCGACAGGAAAGGTTTTTCCTTCCGACGGTTAAGCCACAAACAGATGTCCGACGTACCACCAACCGAGCCCATTCCCAAACCAGAGGAACCTAAAGCACCAGCCCCTGCACCTCAGTTCCAGCAAGTACCTCCGATTTACTACCAATTTCCACCTCAAGGTTACTACCTACCACAAGGCTTCCCGAACTACCCTCCTCCTCAGCCTATGCCTTACTTCCCCAACCCTTGGTTGTTCCAGCAAGCTCCACCCCAGCAATCTCAATCTCAATCTCAATCGAAGAGAGACCAAGACTTCGAAGAAGGTCTGAACCGCTTACGCAAAGAGTATGCCACAGCCCCGATGGAAGATGACAGGCTTTCAGTCTCTTCCCTCAAATCGACCGATTCGACTCGTACCACAGATTCGGTTCGTGACCGTGAAGACTACCTCAAGCAGTCTGAGAGACTCTTCATCCTACAACCATTTACAGTTGGAGCTCTCAAGAACATGCGCAATTACGAAGGTCAGACACCAGCTGGAGACCGCAAAACAGACGTACTCGCAAGAGCAGTCCAACTGGTCAAGACAAAGACGGAGATAGTCGACTTCATTCTTGCAGCTTGCCCATACAAGTAAAAAAATAAACAATTACGAGTTAAACTTTTTACTCTTTCTTTTTCTGAGTTGTTTAGAGCTGGTTTCTCTTGTAGGAACCTTTCGTACTCTTCCATGGTCATGTAATTGCGAATTTGGTACGCAATTCCAGGTTCGTTGTTTTTGAACCTTACGTATGTAACGCTTCCATCCTCCTCAGGGAAGTAAGCTGCTAACATCTGACCAAGTTTTCTCGGTGACTCGGAGCTCATAAAAATGTCACTTTTTAAACGTTAAGTTTTTAGTCTTATTTTACCCTTTGTTTACCCTTTGTTTGTCAATGTAGTATTGGAGTGCAATTTCTCCAAATTCTCTGTGTCGGAGTTCTTCAGCATTTTCCAAGGTGTGCCTGGAGAACTCAAAGAAGTTGTCAAGAACATACTGCCATGCTGCTCTTCTGAGTTCGTCGGTATTTTGGAAGTGTTGCACCTTCGAGTCTTCGGACATGAAAAAATGACACTTTTTCTATTAAACCGTTTTGGCATTTCTCATGAGTGAGTATAGTTCTGCCGAACCATTGGAAGAGAAGAAGTACCCTTGCTGGCAAAAGACAAAAATAGTTGCCTTAGTTGTCATTGCAATTGTACTCGTAATTGAATTCATTGTACTTCTCTTCACGTACATAAAACTCAAGGACGGCATATGCTTTAAGAAGCTACCATCTTACTAAGACTAAACACTTAGATTTTTCAAGCTTGACTTTTTACAATTTGAACTTTGTTGCTGAATTCAGCAAAAATATATTTTAGGGTAGAAGGGTATATCTAACCTCTTTTCTAACCTCTTTTCTACCCTCTTGAATTTTCATGAAATTTACACCAAAAATATATTTTAGGGTAGAAGGGTATATCTAACCTCTTTTCTAACCTCTTTTCTACCCTCATGAATTTGTCATGAGTTTTCCCGAAATAAAAAATAAAGTTGGTTTTTTTAAAAAAATATTTTTTTATTTTTATTGTAAGAACATGTTAGCAACAACAGCACCAAACTCTTTAGTCATGAATCCTACGTCAATGTTAGTAGAGATGAAAAGCTTCATTCCTTCTTCATATACTTTCGAAACAGAAATCCAGAAGATAAAGCAGGAACTTTTAACAAGTAATTTAGACTGTAGTGCGAAAGATGAAACAAATGAACAGTATCTTTATGAAATGCAGGATATTATTGACCATTTACCCAAATTGCCTGAAATCCAACAACAAAAGCTTACTATTCCAGAATTCGATGAAATAGAAGTCAAAGCAACTGACTCAGTAGAAATAAAGAAGTTCATACGAAAGGTTAACTATGAGTTTCTTGGATTTCATTGCAACCACAAAGTCATGGACAAAGATTGCGATATGGTATATAAGAACATCTCTGACATATACAAATCTGGGGAGTTTAAGACCTACGACAACTTTGTTTCGTTAGTTGCAAAATGTGTATGGCAGATAAGAGATAAAGATAGAAGAGGTAAGATATGGAATGAACAGATAAAACCCGCAACTTTTGAGTTAAAGAGAGCAATTGACGCCTTGGTTTTAGCAGGTAAGGTTTCAGAATATAACGCAAAAATGAACCCACAATGTTCTAAATGAAAGCAGCAATGAGGAAATATAACTACTCCGTCAAAGAGATAGAACGTATGCGAAACGACTATGCTGACTTAAAGAGGGAGCAGAGAAACCAGTAGAGGATAAAATGGACATGTTGACATTTCTAAACAAAAACTATCCAACAGCTGACGATTTCCTTCTTTCAGATGTCAAGAAGAAATATAAAGAAACTTTCGGCATTGTGAAAACATTCGATATCCTTCGTGAAGAAATAGAAGCTACAAAACTGTTTAGAATTTCACGAATTCACAATGTTTACCATGTAAACGCTTATAAAATAACTGGGGTAGAAATGAGGGTAGAAAACGGGGTAGATATACCCTTCTACCCTAAAATATATTTTTATTGAATTCTGAGTAAAATTCTGAGTAAATATATTTTAGGGCTTGTGTCAAACCGTTGAGTTTTCACAAAATTTAAAAAAATAACGTTTACCATGTAAAACGTTTATAAAATAACTGGGGTAGAAATGAGGTAGAAAACGGGGTAGATATACCCTTCTACCTAAAATATATTTTTGCTGAAAAAAATGACCAAATTTCATGAAATTTTCTCTAGACCGACTTTTACAGGGGTAGCCAAAACTCTATGAAAATCGTGAAAAATAACGAGAGTATTTTGACAACTTTCAAACAAGCAGAGTAAATGAACCATTTATTTTTCAAGCTTGACTTTTTACAATTTGAACTTTGTTCGCGTAGATGTGAATTCTGAAAGAAGTATGAGGGTCTTGTATGACTTTGTACTTCTCCCATAGTTCATGTCTGTCAAACTTACCTGCCATGGACTCTTTCATAAGTTCCATGAAATCGTCTTCGGACAATCCAGGGAAAAGTATGATATCAGTAAGTATTCTTTTAACATCCTTACTTAAACTCTTTGCTGTCTGTACACAAATGACAAACTGAGATGTTAAAGTGTCTGAGCTTCTTAAGAATTCGACACATATCTTGTTCTCTTTCTTTAACAAAGGATGAGAAGCAAAGTCATCTAAGATAAGAAGACATCTGTGAGGGTAAGTCTTCCAATCGTAAGATTGCAATTTCTTCGAAATGTATTCTATCTCTTTCTGTTTGTTTCTGAAGTGTTTCTTCTCTAATATTCTCTGCATTTCCTCATTTGGTCTTTAAACTTCGAATTGACATACTCATTTATAGCATTGTACTTCAAAACTCTTCTTTTGGTACTTCTTTATCCAATCTAACAACTCAGAGTCTTTTATACATACTAACTTAGACTTTTTTATAATATCTTTGAACGAATTGACGGTTTGGTCAAATTGACCAGAAGTACTACAAATGACTACTAACTCATAGAATGGGTTCTTCTCATCTAGTTCTTGTGTTGTGCAGCCATTTTAAGATAAGTAAGTCTTACCCGACCCAGGTGGTGCGATTAGACCTGTTATACCATTCTGAGCAAATAAGAACTTGTCATGTATAGGTTTTATCTGAGCATTTTCTAACTTCCTCTTGTTCTTGTTTAAAACATTCTCAAATTTCTTGTCAATGTCAGCAAACTTTTTTTCTAACATATTTTTAGAAAAATTAAAATTTTTATCTTTTTGAAAATGTCTAGCGATTTCGCTATCTATATTCGAGACAACTTTTTGACAGCAAAACATCTGATAGACCATAAAATCTTACATAGTGTAAACAAGAAAGGTGAATTTGTTCTAAAGTTCTGTTTCTGGGAATATGACAAGAACCATAAAACATTAAGCAGAGCAGTCTTAAAATTTGTCAATGACAGACTTGTTGACAGAGATGACGCCGATTGGAAAGATGAAGTCCAACAAAAGTTCTTAGAATGCAAAGAAGACACATGCGCTGTTCTTGAAGATGAAATAGGAAACAGAATAGATGAGCTATTAAAGGACAAAGAACTTTTACAGAAATATGGTTCGGAGAAATTTGACATAACTCCACCAGAGAAGAAGAAGAAGAGAGAGAAGAAAGAAAAGAAAGTAGAAGAAGAGAAGAAAGAACCTGAACCAGAGAAAAAGAAATTTGACATGTAAAAATAAAATTTTATTTTTAGAACATTTCTGGGTCAATGTCAATGTTCTCTTCCTCTTTAGGAGCAAACACTGGCTTAGACTCTAAAATCTTTTTACCCAATTTACCTTGAACTTCAACTATCTTAGACTCATAATATTCATAGTCGTCTGCTTTCTTTGGTTCATAAGGTATAACAAGTTTGTATGCTTTGCCTTCTTTAAGGTTTGAGAACCTTCTGTCAAAATTTTCTTTGACTGCTAACAAACCTTCTATGTCTAAGTCTTCAAATTTCGCACCATTTTTAGTCACAATAGCAAACTTAACTGGTTCGATGTTCCAAACTTTGTCAAATGTAGACTTTTCAAAATGGTAGAAGTAAACATTCAAATATGCGAATGGGTCTAGTTCTTCTTTGACTTCTGTCATGTACTTGTTGACTGAAATATATTTCGTCATCTTTTCTATCGGATAAAAAAATATTTTTTTTAAATTTACTCAGAAAAATTTTTCTTTGTATATACGCCGTTCTGAACATCTAAAAGATTTTTGACATTTGCCAAGAATGTTCGTTTAGACGCTGTCATATAACCATACTCTTGGCAATATTGTTTATATTCATCGTACAATGACCTTTCATCTAAACACTCAAAGTTAGTCTCATCTATAAACAGTTCATAACACTCTTGTTTGCTTCTAACAATGTTTGTCTTTCTTCGGTATGTGGAATTTGTCTTGGATTGAACTTAGAAATATCTAATGTCATGAAATATGAGAACAAGTGGTTGTAAAAGTCAGATGTCAAAGTTTCTGCTAAGTCGTCAAAATATTCTGTATCTTGCATATGAGAATCTGACGTTCTGACAACTACATATCTTCTGTCAGAACTTTCTAACTTCATCGGAACGGCATTGTTTGAAACCATAATGAAATTTGCAACATTTTCACAAACTCTTTGGTCTTTATATTTTCTTTCAACAACTCCAACTTTGTCTGTTATAAGACTCTTCAAAGCATCTGAGTTCAAAACTTTTGTTGTATCTATACTTTGAAGTTCATTGCAAACTATAAGTTTCATATTCTCTATTGAGGAGTTAAACTTGCCACAGATGTTTTCTAAGTTTGTCATATTCGGGTTCGAATAACCTTCTAACAGTTTGCACAAAATATCTGTAAAGAATGTGTTCTTACCAGTTCCTTGTTTTCCAATTATAATGAGAGCAGTTTCATTTTTAGCACTTGGATGTTGTAAGATGTTTGCAAACCAACATAAGATATACTCATAGACTCTTTCGTTTCCATTGCATATAATTTCTTTGACATGGTCTAACCAAGCTTCTATAATATTTTCTTTCCATTCTACTTGTTCATATTTATATCCAGTGAAGATAGAATAGAAGTTTGGAGATGGTGTATAGAACTTTATACCACGAACTGAAAAATCTTCAAGTTTTGACAATAAGATATCCCAAGCATCTAACATCTTCATACCAACTTGTACGACTTTTATTTTCTTAAGTTTCTGTCTACATTCTTGTTCTGAAACTATTGTCGCTCTTGGTTTGTTAAAGACAACATCCCATTCTTTCATGACATAACATTCTGGGGCAGAGTCAACATAAATGACTAAACGTTTCAAATTCTCGACTGCTTTGTTATAGTCTCGAAATGGACACATATTTCTGAACGCTTGGAAGTCATAAAAATCTGAAACGTCTATTCTGTACATTTTTTTATATAAAAATAAAAAAAAATATTTTTTTTATTCTTGAGCTATTTGTTGTTGCATTTGTTCCATTTGTTGCATTTGTTGTTCTTGAGCTATTTGTTGTTGAAGTTGTTCTTGTAGTACAATACTTTCACCAGTTGCATCTTCCAATTCGAAACTTTCTGCCGTCATTGACAAATACATAGGACATAAAAGTTTTACAGGAACAAAGTTTGCGTCAACTAAGGTTAAGTTTATGTTTGCTAAAGTGTTTGAGTTTACTAAAGCTGAAAACTCTGCATTCGAATGAACAATAGGCAAACCAGCAGAGAAAGTGTTGTTTATACGCATGAGTATCTTTTGGTCATAGTAGTTTCTGTCAACATTCGAATAGCACTTTGAACCTAAGTTTGAAACAATATATAAAATAGGTGTACTTAAAGTCAATGGAACAGACATTCCTTGTATGACACCTTTTCCTGTTATAGGAAACTGTTGGTAGTAAAAACCAGAATAAGTTTTGTATTATAGCTCATATCGTTTATACTAAACTCAGTCGGACATCCAAACATAATGAAACCTGCTCTAGTTGCAGCACATGTTACATCCGTCCTTAAAGTATTAAATAAGTCAACAAAAACCTGTTGGTGGTATATCTGAGTAAGTATCTTCAAAGAAGTATTTTTTACCATTCACAACAACAAAGTCTTCTGGTGTCAAAAGAGCAAAACAGGCTTTAGTCGTCATTGTGTTTAAGGTTAGTTTACAATATCGTCCTTGAGGACTTTGTAAGTTTGTTGTTATAGAATTATATGACTCAGGGTTTTTAGTCGTAATAGTATAAACCACTATGTCTTCTGCCATTTACATATATTTAAAAGTTTTTCTGAAAGTGGAGAAGAACTTCATCTAAACTTTCACATGGCGTTTCTTGAAGTTCTCTGTCTAAGAAGTTCAAATATTTTGTAAAGACATAGAACTTTCCTTTGTCTACACGAACAAACAAAACAGGGTCTTTCATATCGTTCAAAAGCGTGTAAAGTCCTTTACATGAAATAAAGTCTATATTGTTTTTCTTCAAACATCTTTCAAGAAGTTTTGACATTTTTACTTAGCAAACAAACTTTAATGAAATGTTGTGGTCGTCAAATATTTTTATGACGTCTGGGAAACTATATTTTAAGTTCAACGTTTCACCTCCTTTCATAACGTATATCTTGTCAATGACATTATATGAAACACCACAGCAACTAACGTCGGGTTCTATTTCTTTGATGTTTATATCGTCTGCCTCTGTCAAAAGTTTCAATAGTTCTTTCAAAATTTCATGAGGTGCGATGACATATGAGTTCACTTTTACAGGGTTGTGCTCAACCAAGTTTAACATTATACCCAAAGCTTGACAAATCTTCTCCTGAGTTTTAAGTTTGTCTTTAAGTTGTTGGTAGTCATTTCGAATATCTGCAACAGAACTTAAGTCTCTGCTAACTTCAGGGTATGTTGGTTGTTCTTTTACAGGAACTATTGTTATACCATCTTCGTCTTCGTATGGTTTCCCCACTTCAACATCTCTTTCTTTGACATTGACAACAACACTTTGACTGTTTGTTTGAGTTGGTGAATTTAACTTCACATCTGCCATCGCCATTAAACCTTTTGAAACACTTACGCTTCTATTTTTCGGAAATGACATTTTACTTAGAATAAAAAGATGGACGTATTTGAGTATCTCTTCGAATTGAAGCAGAACAAAGTTTACACACACAAACAATACAAGTTCATTGATAGAATAGTTCTTTATACAAACAATGGAAAATGTTATAGAATAGCAATATTTGCTGAACCAAAATATTTTCATAAAGCAAAGAAAGTTGGTATAACTGAAATGGTGAAAGTTCTTGAAGCAGACAAAAATATAACAACAAAACTGACCGATATTTCTAAAGGAAAGTTTTTAATACAATACTATGTCAAAACTGGCGTACTGTCAATATTTGACGGAGAGAAGTCAGTTCAAGAACAACTTACTGACCTGCTGCCAAAATCTGCTCGATGGAAGCTGTCGTTATGCCAATCTGAGGAGCCCCAGCAGGTTTCATCGAACGAATCTTCAAAAGAGCATCTTCCGTGAAAAGTGCTATTGGTTTTGTAAACTTCTTTGCTTTCAATTCATCTGGACCGTCTCTGTCACCAGTATATTGTATTTGAACTGTACCAACAGTTGAAATACCACCCATAAAGTCTTCTGAGTCAGCAAATGGAATGCCAAGCCAAAAGTTTGAACGGTCTCCATTTGTATATTGAGTTTTTTGAGCTCCTGTATGGGTCCATACTTTCACATATGGCATAATAGAACTTTGCATTTCAGGGTTAATGGTTGTTGTGAAGTTGTTGTTAAAGTTCATAGCATCTAATGTCAAGTTGTATGACCTCATATCCTCAACTGTAGAATATTCTTCTCTTGGATAATATTTGCCATCTATGTTTATATGATATTTAATACCAGGGTTGTAGAAACAAGAATAGTCATTTATAGTTCGTCTGAACAGTACAAACATAGTATCTGCATGTTTCATTGCAGTTGTTAAGGCAATATCTGTTCTTGCACCTGGGTCAGCACTTTGGTTTCCAACTTCACCTGCAAAGTCTTTGACAGATATTTGGTGTATAGGGAACATAAGTGGAACTGCAATATATTTGGCAGCTAAAGCATTTGAAATATCTGGGTCCAACATATAGACTGCAAGTCTGCTTTCTATTCTCTTGCATTCAAACTTTTCGCATGTGAACTTAACTGGGTCCCAAGCATCTCCAGCAGCATTGAAATAATAGTTTACTTCAGTGTTGAGGTTTGAGAAACCAAAGTCTAAGTCAACTTTGTTTTTGCAAAAGTCGGCGAATGACATTTTATTTGTTCCCACTACTTCTGTAAGAGTGAATGGGTCTTGTGTTGGTGCAATGACTAAGTTATTTTTGCTTGGAGTAAGTTCGATAGAAATTTTTCCTGCCCAGTTTGGCAAGTATCTTAAAAACCTGAAGATGAGGAAAGATGACAAAGGAACTCTAAGTTTCAGTTTTACTTTGGTTACTGCTGCTGCAGTTTGTCCAGAAAGGTTAACATAAACTCCTGGAACGTTAGGGTCAAGTCTTCTTATTTTCTCAATAGTTGCATACTGGTCTGTTTGTTCTCTAGCTTGTGGTTGTACTGAGTTTCTCAAAGCGAACCATTCATAGTTTGCCCATGTTACTGTTTGAACTAAGTCAGAGTTAGAATATATCTTATATCCCATGAAAACTTCTGGAGCATATTGGTATCCGACATAGAAAATTCCATTGCAACCTTTCTTGTCAGACAACTTGGCAGAAGGTTTTATTTCAATGTCTTGTTCCACGTATAAGAAAGAGTTGTCAATAGAAATAATATGAAACCTGTCGCAAGCAATATCTACTGTTGTTGAAGAACCTTCTCCAAACTCACCTACGTTTCCATAAGAAACAGCAGTTGTATATTCGTAAGTTCCAGGAACTATTTCTGACCTTCTAATGGCATTGTCGCATTCGTTATACCATTCGGAAACATTTCCATTCATAGCATCCAAAACTGTTGGCGTTATATTCTGAGCGGCGTACATTTCATATGAGTAAAAATATAGAATAGTTGGATTTATATGTCATAATAGAACCCACTCCGACCAAGCTTTACTTTCTTCCTGACTGAGTTTTTAACTCTTCTTTTTCCTTCATTGCCCTCTGCTTGAAGTTGTTGCATCTTTGCATTATGTTCATCTAGTATGTTGCAAATTTCCCATGTCCTTTTTGCCTTTTGGCTCTGGTCGCCCATCTCAGGTAACCTATATCCTAGAAAGAGTTTGTCATAGTCTGTATTTGAGTCTTCGCGTATTGTTTGCATGACTCTTTCCTGAGTTTCCGGTTCAAGCTCTTCAAACAGTGCCTGTCCATATGGAATATGCTCGTTTCCAAATATATGTTTTTGTAGCCATTCTGGTTTTCTTTCCATGTTACCAACTATATCTTTTGTGAATGGGAAAGCTTCTACCCAATCTTTCAGTCTTGCGTCGTTTATTTCTGTAGTTGGTTTTATTTTGTCAAGGAACATGTTTTTCAATACTAACATTTCATTTGGTACTGTCCATTTGAGTTTTCTTAAATATTCATCCCTTCTCGGTTCATTGTCTGCAAAGTAAGTTTTTATGACATTTTGTAAACTTTCGTTTGCAAGGTCATGTACAATAGGTTCTCTTCCTTCTCTGTCCTAACTTTCTTTCTAAACTCTTCACCAAATATACCATCTCTATGGTTCTGTGTAGTTCTTTGAGATAAATGTTCTAGAACGTCAGGTGTTATATTTCCATCAGCCATGTTCATTTCATACTGGTCCAAAATATCTGCATGTTTCATATCTTTCAATGGCATTAAAGCCGCGCTTAAAATACCAGCTATATCTGGTTCACCATTGACTTCCATTGCGTCTACAACTTCTTGGAATTGTGGTTGTAAGTTTATGAACCACCTATCCGGATTAGCTTTATGACCCCATCTCATTGTAGTTCCATCGTCTGCAGAAACAAAAGTAGGTTTGTTTCCATCTTGGTTAGGTTCTGAATGAACTTTAAACAATGTTTCATTTCTATATGTTTTCTTGAAATTTAACCTTTTATCTTCACCGAGTTCATCCGAAGATTGAACGTTAAATGCTCGTAAGTAAAAAGGGTTGTTGTATTTGTGTACATTTTCTTTCAGTACTTCCATTCTATGCTGAATATTTTCATCTGGTGTTGGAGTCTTTTGTATGTCGGCAAACATTTTCGATATTCTTCTACTATGTCAGCCGAATTTTTTTTAGACTCTTGGAAATATTCCATATTCTCCGCATACTCTTGTTGAGGGTCAAGATTTTTCGGCTGTTCCAAATCTTCATCTAGTTCTGTGAAGTTAGTTTCCAAAGGAGTGACTTGTTCGTTTCCTTCAGGCTCTTCTAGCTGTTGTTGCTGAACTATTTCTTCCATGTCTGGTTGTATCTGAACTAGTTCTTCCTGTGGAGTTTCTTGTACCTCATCTGCTGGCATTTCATATATTCCGAGACCGTTTTCAACAAGTTCCCTTTCTAAGTCATCCGGACTCAAACCTTTCTTCTTTCGTTCCGTCTCTATTTTTTACGCGTTTCATGACGAGTTGAATTGTCATTTAGCTCTGACATCAAATATCTCGGAGTAAATTCAGTCATGTCATTTGGATGATATGCTATTAAATCATATCCCTTAGCGAGCTTGTATTTTCCAGGTTTGAAATTATATCCCATTTGGTGCTGAACCATAAAGCTAAATAGGTTCGGGTCAGTATTTCCATCCTTGAACTTTCTAATAGCTTCTTTATATCTGTCACTAAAGTCAATACTATCTGGGTAACCATAGTCTTCCTTAAGCCTTTTAAGAATTCTTGGTTTCCTTGTTCTCTACTTCTTTTATGTCCTTGCTCTGTTTGTGGTTGTTGTTGTGCAGGGTTTTGAACTGTTGGTTGCTGTGCTGGTTGTTGTGTTGGTTGTTGTGCTGGTTGTGGAGGTGGTGTTGTGCTGGTTGTTGTGTTGGTTTTGGTGCATGCCTGTGTCTGTGTCCATGTGACGATGTAAATGTTTTAGGTAGTCCTGGTGCAGGTGCTTCTCTTGGAGGGTTTGGTGGTATATAAGTTCCACCAGCTGGCACATATGTTCCATCTGCAGCGTAATGTCCTACCTGACTTTTCGTTTTTAAGAAAGCATTTACTAGGTCTGTTTTGGTCTGTTGTAACTCTTTTTCTTGACTTTCCACAACAGTTGCTCTAACGGCGTCATAGCACTTTGAACTGCCTGTCTCGTTGCTGCATCTGTTATTTTCGTCATATTTTGTGCTACTTCTCTTAACTCTTTGTCGAAACCTTCAGACTTCAGTTTCTTTCCAGATGAGAAGTCGTTCACTTGTTTCACCTTACTATGAAGAGCTTCGAAAGCGTTCTTAAAAGTCAGCATTTGTTAAAGCTTCATTTGAACTATCTTCATCCGCTTGTATTTTTGTCCTTATTGACCCTATGAGTTGGGCTGCTTTAGCGTTGGCTTGGGCATCTAACCAGTCATTGTTGGCTTTTATATATTTCTGCGCTTTTCATTGCCTTTTGCATAGCCGCGTCGTTATTTTTACTTTCTTGTGCTAAGTTTTCATACTGTACGGTTTTGGTTTTGCAACTGTAAAAGTTTTTCTGCCTTTACATTTGCTTCAACTTCTTTTTTATACTCATCGCTATCCATATATGTCTTCAGGGCTTTTTGTTTTATTTCTTCATCTTTCAGTACTTTATATTGAGTAGTATGGTTTTTCAAATTTATAACATTCTTGTTCCATTTTTGCTACTTCTGCTGCTTTTTCTGACACTTTTTTCGCATATTCCTCTGTACTTAGTTTCTTTCAGTTGTTCTTCTTTCTTCTTTTTCTCTACGTTTAACTCATTTAGTTTCTTTGTGTGTCTGTCATATTCTAGTTTCTTTTCGTTTTCACTTATTTGCTTCTGTATGTCTATGTTGACTTTTGACATCTGATATTTGATTTTTTGAGTGAACTCAAATTCATTTGACTTTGAGGGTTATATGCTGTTCCGTCTGCAGCTCCACCATAGCTGCCATTTTCGCTAAAAGTGCCGCTCTTAAAACCTCCACTCTGTGCACCAACAACTCGGTTTAAAAGCATAGGATTGCTTGACATTTGTTGCAACATAGTGGGGTCATTCAGCAATTTGTTGTTGCAACTGTTGTGGTGTTAGTCTTACTATTGGATGTTTCAATGCTCTCTTCCTCTTACGTATATTCTTACGTAGCTTACGTGGCATTTTAAGTGAAGTTAAAAAGCGGTTTTTGACAGATGTTTATATGACACTTTTGTTCAGCACAAAAAACTACTCGGTCAAAGTTGTTGTCAGTTTTGTAAAATAACCGTCCTATCTCATTCTATAAGGGGGAAAGTCTTCTCAAAGTATACTTCCTTGGAACGCCTGTAAACTTTTCCTGTAGCGACGATAGACCCTTACTTGTCCGGACAAAGCTGTACTATTTTGAGTGCTCTACAAAAAAGTCAACGGCTACGACTCT